>NC_057389.1:41069827-41428488 GCF_019320065.1 Cervus canadensis | reverse complement strand
AAAAAAAAAAAAAAAAAAAGCTTCTCTGTTAACCATGGCCTTCTACCAAAGCTCTTTCTCTCATTCTTTTTATTTTATTTTTTTTTAAGTCTTGATGAAGTGATCCCTAGACACCTTGATTTTATTAGCCAATATCATCAAAATTAGTATTTGTTCTGAGTATATTTTGGTGTTATTTGTTCTTTAGCTTTCATTTTTGCTTTTTGGTGGGGTGGTGAAGTGTTCTGGTTGAAAAGGATTATTAATGTATTTGCTCTGCCTGGGATTGGTTCTCATTCACCTGTGAACAAATAACATGGAAGTTCTCCAAAGCACCATTTGCATTGTGTGCATCGATTAATGAAATTCAGCATGTTGAGGCAGTGGGTAATTTTATCTGAGTGCTATCTAAACTACCAAGTTGTATAGACTGAACGCAACTACTGAATTGCCAGCAAGTTTACTTCCTTTTGTGTCTGGTGAGAGAGAGGGAGCCATGATGTTAAAATCAGCAAGAAGACCAAATTAATTCAGTCACCCAGTCAGTGATTATGAAATTTAATAGGGACTCCGTACCATACTGGCTTAAAGTACCAAAAATATTATAAACGTATCCATTGTTTCTGTGGAAGCTATATCCTAGAAGGAATAACTGGATAAAACTGTAATGAGGAGGGTTGGGGTAGGATTCTGCATTGGACTGAACAGTCAATTTCAATCATTTAAGAAATGACTATTGTGTTCATAGCTCTTGATTTATATTTACTTTTCCTAACCTAGCAAGTGGGCTTCCCTGATGGCTCAAGATGGTAAAGAATTTGCCTGCAGTGCAGGAGACCCGGGTTCGATCCCTGGGTCTGGAAGTCCCCAGGAGATAGGAATGGCTACCCACTCCAGTATTCTTGCCTGGAGAATCCCATGGACAGAAAAGGCTGGTGGACTACAGTCCATGTAGTCACAAAGAGTAGGACGTGACTAGGCAACTAAGCACATACAACCTAGCAAGTTGGTTAGTTAAATCATCCATTTAAGTTACTAAATATACAATGGGTTAATGATCTTACCTAGATTAAACTAGTTTATCTCATTAATTTGTATTTGTCCTTTCTCTCTAATGGTGGTGTCCCTTTTTCTGTAAAGGGCCAGGTAGTAAATACTTTTATCTTTTTTTTTCCTTCCCTTTCATAATTCTTTAAAACTACAAAAAAAAAAAAATTATCTCAAGGGCCACAGAAAAATAGGCTGCAGGCTGTAGTTTGTCAACCCCTCTGACCTATATTAGCTATATTTCTATAAGTATGCCAGTGATCTGGCTAGATTTCTTATGTATAAGAGAACAGATTTTAAGATCATGGGTAGAATAGTTGATATGTGCTAAGAAAAATGTTGCTAAATAAGTTTCCCTGGTGGAGAATTAGAGCCATATAAAGAAATTGAGACACATGTCTTAGAAGACCTGTAAAAGGGTACCTGGTATATCTCTTAGGCCCATATGTAGGAATTGGACTTTTAGCAAATATGTCACCCAAGCTATCTGAAAATCAATAGTCATCTATTCCCAAGGCAAAGATGCACTTAATTAGAAGCTTAAAAAATGATGGTCTTGGAAAAACTTAAAGCAGTGAGTTAAATCCAATGCTTTCAAGTCCTTGTTTAAAGAAAATTAAAGGGTTAAAATTCACTATTTTTCCATTATTTTTTCAGAAATTAGTTTTCCTTTCTAAAAGCTCAGATAGTACAGAATCTGCTTGCAATGCAGGGGGCCCGGGTTTGATTCCTGGGTTGGGAAGATCCCCTGGAAAAGGAAATGGCAACCCACTCCAGTATTCTTGCCTGGAGAATTCCATGGACAGAGGAGCCTGGTGGGCTACAGTCCATGGGGTCACAAAGAGTCAGACATGACTGAGCAACTGACACACACAGACACACACAGCTTTTAGCTTATATGTTTCTAAGGACAAAATTAATGTGTTCTAAATGAAGAAAAGAGGGCATACAATGTGTATATATGATAAAACCCATCAGAAAGTCTCTTGGCCTCTACCTGAAAGATGTGCCCTGATCCATCTACTTTTCTCCATTGCATGGCACCCCCCTAGTTCAAGCCACCATCCGCTCTCATTGTTGTAACCTCTTCTGTCTCTGCTGCCTTTCACTCAGCCTCATTATCCAAACTGTAGCCAGAATAGCCTTTTCAATATCAAGCCACTTTGCAAGGGATTCTCTGTTGACTTCCCATTACACCTAGAATAAAATCCAAACTTCTCACTGAGGCAAAAGAATAATATTACAAGCTAGGGATTTTGTCTGTAGGTCTCTCCTCACCTCAAGCACAGGAATTATTGCCAGCTGAACAAAATTGGGATTCAGCGAGCAAAGAAGGTAGAGAGACTGACTGATGAGCAGGTAACCAGTGGAATTTGCCTTAGTTCCTGAATCAGAGCCTCATATAATGCTCACAAGAACCTCACATGCAGTAGCTTTCCATTCTCTTCTCTGGCATCTTCAGTTTACTGTGCTATTGTTGTTTTCTGATGCACCTGACCATTGCATGCATGCCACCTCTGGGAGATTCTGCTCTGTAGGATAGTCTGCCTTGTCACCTTGCCATAGATTGTGGCTGTTTCTCTTTCACGGGCTGTCTCCTTCTGTTTTTCTCATTGAAAAGAGATCAGCGTCCAGTTGAACAAGATTACTCAGCTCTTCTAAGTGAGGATAACTAATGAAGCAACTCTTGACTTCATTTTGGTTTTGTGTTTCATTGATCTGAGAGGAGCTGAAATTGGTTCAGCAATCTACACTATGTTCAATACAGTATCTGATTTCATTATTGAAGGTTGCAACCTTGGAAAAGTCACTACAAATTGATTAGTGCTATAGCAATCACTTAGGAAGATAAATTAATGAGAAAATGTTCATCTCTGTAAAAACTCTCATCTGGGAATTCAGTGAAAGACCTGGCTTTCTCTAGCTTTAGCTACATGGACGCATAGCTTCTAAGTGGTATAATATCATGCAGGTCAGGAAATTGCTTGAAAAGGACACACTAAATTAACTATTCTACCATCCCATTCAGAGACCACCCCGTCCCTAGTAATTCTATTTGAATGCATTAGCACAGAAATTTATAAACTTAAGAGATTTAATGCCCTTAACACTACATTTAAATCCCATTTCAGTGTGGTAGGCATCTTTATAATTGCAAAATACAACTATAGGTTTTTGGCACAAGCTGCCA
Source organism: Cervus canadensis (assembly GCF_019320065.1). Lineage (NCBI taxonomy): Eukaryota > Metazoa > Chordata > Mammalia > Artiodactyla > Cervidae > Cervus > Cervus canadensis. The sequence continues at coordinate 41,425,271 of NC_057389.1, read as the reverse complement.
GTAGATAGACTGAATGCATGAATTCTAAGTAGACCTTTCATCACAGAGTATCGTTTTGGATACAAGTAGCAGATCCCTGCTTTTTCAGAGAGGCATCTTACCTTGCTTCCCATGATGGTGGAACTAGATAGTGTTTTTACCAAATTTAATGTGAAGTGACAAGAGAAGGGAAGCCAGCATTTATTGAGCAAATACTCTGCCTCAGACCTACACGAGTGGGAAAGTTGCACAGTGAGTTATCTCCATACTCCCCTCAAACTATACTTGGAGTGTGTATAGGGGTCCTCGCCCATTGCTGTATTGAATTTGGACATTTTGGAGAGGAGAGGATAGAAAGAAAAGTTGGAGGAGGGATACAAAAATTGATTTAACAGGATAAAGTGGAAAATTATTGTATAAAGTTTAAGGATATTTCTATATTTTTCATACTTTTTATCTATTAAAAACTCACCTATTTTAAGATGTTCTACCTACCAAAAACTGTGTATATAGCATAATGAAATCATGTGTAAATGGCGTTCTTAGAAGTTGCCTGTACCAAGAGTCAGTATAGCACCATCATCAAGCTCACATGCTGTATCACTGGCCTTGGGTGGCAACCAGAGCTACTGTTTAACCTGTGAGTGATCTTTGAGCAATTTCTTAACTTGGCAAATTCTTGTTTTCTTACCTGTGCAACTGAGGTGACACTAATACCTACATCACTGGTGGTTGTAAATAAATAAGGTAATATTTGTTAAGTGCTTAATACAGAAACTGACATGAAGTGAGTTTTCCAGAATGGGCATTCTTGCTCTTACTTCCATCCCCTGATGATGATGATGTTGATGATGGTGAATGATGATTTGATGACAAGGACAATGATTTGTCACTATCCGTGTCATCATCATGTAGTGAAGATCTCATCTGATGTTTAAACTTCCTCTGAACCAAATGGTCTCTCATCCTCTTCTCCATGTCTTCTTAATCACAAGTTCAGTGAAAATCTCTAAGGAAACTCTTTTCATATTCAATAGCTTTTAGTCTTCAATTTTTCTCTCACTGAGTTATACTCTATCAATGTTCAACTCACTTTATTTTCCATGCTTCTGCTTAAAAATTTTTGCTGGCTCCTGCACTCATAGATTACTGGCAGTCTTTCTGGAAAAAAAAAAAAAAAGATCTTGGTATATGCTAAGTACCTTAAAAGGTTTATATTCTTTAATCCAGGAATGACATCTCCACTCATTTTATTATACAAAAAAGCAAACCATAATAATATAGAGATTAACACACACATATTCCAGTGCTTTATAAACACTAGTCTGAATGTTATTTCCTGAGAGGCCTGAATTCCAGATATAAAATGGATTTCGAGGGTATCCCATTTTGTCAATGTTTATGAAAGCTGAGAAACTGCTAGGCACTCATTGAAACTCTGAGCTGCTCAGCCTCACCTTGGATTTTTACATTTATGTGAAAATGATTTGATGACAAGGACGATTGTCACTATCTGCATCATCATCATGTAGTGTGTGATCTCATCTGATGTTTAAACTTCCTCTGAACCAAATGGTCAAATCATTTTTGTTTTATGGAAAGCTGTTTTTAAAATCCCATTTTGATTTTAGTATGATATGAATTGAGACTTATTCTATCAGCCTGCATTAACAAGGCATATCTAGGCTGAAAGTGGAAAGTCGCTAAGAATTCAATTAAACCAGTAACTTCATTTAATGTATGGAGCCCTAAGGCTCACAAAAGGAATCTGAACTTACTTAAGCTATGCCTAGCAAAAGTGAGAACTGAAATCCAGGATTTCAGTATTTTCTTCTACATCAACACACAGCGTATGTGGTAATTAATCTTCTCATGACACTGTCTTTAGTGCAATAGGTTGGGTTATACATGGCCATTTTCCTCTCATGAGGAATAACTTAACTGCAAAGCACAGTAAGTTCTCAAGAGAATTCGAAAGCATTAAGAAAAGAAAACTGGTAACAACTGTGGATAATGCAGCAGGACCTACCTTAATGATGGCTGATATAACCACTGAAATGATATTCTTTACTTTATCAGGTTATTGGTGAGGGTGAAACTAAGTAATTTAAGTGACCCACCTTATAAACTATGAAGTCAGCTACTGATCTGAAGGCTTATGACAGAATTTACAAACTGAATCCAGCCCAGTTTATTTGCTTCACACAGTGCTTTCCTTTGAATGTGAATTTGTTTCTAATATTTAAGTATCTGAAGATGTGATGTTTTAAAATATGTAATTTTTTGATTCTCACACACAAAACCACACAGAAACTCTGGCAGAGTACTTTAATATTCATGAGGACCGGAGCTCAGTAGACGGTGCCTCCTTTAGAAGTGTATTTGTTCTCCATTGTCTCACAGTCACCACTTGTCTCATACCTGACCTGCTTAGCTTGTTTATATAATGAGCCCCTGAAATCCCTTGAGGATGCACTGCTCCTGGTTTATGGCACAGAGAATGTTATCTATCTCATCATGCAGTAGTTCAGAAATTAAGTTGACTTCTTCGAATTTGTAGTCACTCGTGACTCAGTGCTTCTTACTTCCTGTGTGTCTCTTTTGGCCCAGTTTCTTCTAGTTTTCGGGCTCCTATGGGTTTTGACATAGTATATAAGCTCAGTGATAGGAGATAGCAGCCTCAGAGCCTCCGGAGGCTAAGGTTCTGGCACGCCAGGGTCATTCTCCACTCTGGGTTTCCTAGAACACACCTCTTTGTCTTTCTTCTTTAACCATGACTGTGCATGACTGGGAAAGAAGCGGACAAGGGGAAGAAAGTTGAAAATCTGGATTTGGCATGCTTTCCATGAGGCAGAATAAAGTAACATGGATGACAGACGAGCACAAGCTTTGCCTGAAGAGGCTCCACTGACAAGTTAGTTATAATAAGAGGAGCCATGTCTCTGGTTAGTTTACAAACCAGACGAAAGCCGTGGTGTCTTCTCAGTACACAGAACAGCTTCAGCTCCCAGCTGAACATACTGCACACAAAAACAGTATTTTCCATGCCACTTGCATGGAACATGAGCACATTGCTGTCTTTAATTAAAAAGTTAACTGGACCATGAAGTATTGCCCAAGTAAATAAAAGTGATTTGTATTAAGTCAGAGGGGTGCATTAGGCATCTTTGCATTTCTTAGCTCATATGTAAACTATAGAGATTATTAAAAATTGAGAGGGTCATCTACAAAACCATCTGCACCAAGAAGCAGATTGCCATTCCTGAAATGTATCTATCTTTTTATGTGTCATCGTTTATTGTGAACAATGGAGTGAAACAGCTGCTTGCTTTTTTTTTCTTTTTTAACCAGACACACAAACTTTGAATAGATCGATGCTTAATCCTTCGGTCTGTTTGTTTGCTTATCCTGGGAAACAGACAGTTATTCAGAGGCTTTTGGTTGCCTGAGAATTAAAATGGGCTGATGGGGTTTTTGTTCTTTCTTTAATTTGGGAGGAATTGACTGTGTGTACTTTACTTGAATGAAGATCATGCTGGAAATAGAAGTTACTGAGGGCTTTGAACAGATCTCAGCTGTAACTAGAGTTTTCATAGAAGAGCTAGGTCCAAACTTCAAATGAGGTTGAGAATGTCATTGTATTGTTTAAGGACCACTGGGAAAGCAGGCTGCCCCCAGAATTCTTTCTTGTCTGCTGTGGTGCCCAAAGGTTCACCATTAGAATCTCATCTGTTAGAAGACTTGGAAATTTGTATCCATGCCAGTCCTCTACTGAAAGTACCCTTCCCCTCATGCGAATACACATTTCCACAAAGTATTTAAAGTAACTTGTAAGAAATATGTACAGGGACAGAGTAAGAAAAGATGCAATTGGTTAAGATTGAGACAAATATAAATTAGAACAGGAGGCAGAGGTGGAGATACTTTAATACATACAGGAGACAGGCAGGAACATCTGTGCATTGCTCTTGATAAGCCTGGAGTTTGGTTATAAAGTTTCCAAACAGAGAGAGAAAGTCACTTGGATAAAACCTTCTGTCTCTACACTCTAGATATAAATACTGTGTCCTGGGTGGGGGGAGAGTTGCAGCTGGCAGTTATGTGTTTCCAGAAAGAGTGTTAGAGTCAAAGCTGGGGAGGCTGGGTGCTCTTCTTGTCCTGCTGGGGTTAGCACCAAGCTCTGGAACAAGTCATTCCACTCCCCTCTCTGTGTGTCTGTCATAAAGGAGGTTGGATGTGCTCAGTGGTTTTCTGCAATGTTGTTTTTAAAGCCATGGGACCTTTTTGAAGTCAGATTTTAATCCCTTAACTAGTAACTTTATTCTCTGCCATCCTATCATATCATATTATTTAGGTATTAATATACTTAGGTATATTAATTTCTATTTCTATACTATAGGTGCATATTACATGACTAAATGACTGAATGACTATTTGCTTCTTAATACTGCATCATCTCCATAATTATAGCGGTTTAGAAAAGCAATTGTTAAGTGATGTATAAGAGAAGGTTCTGAAACACAGCTTCCCATGATTTAAACTTGGTTCCACCATTTACTAGCTGTGTAATGCTTGACCTTTTCTGGGCTTTACTTTCTCAATCTGTAAAATGGGCCTAATAATAGCACTACCTCATAAGCATATTATGGGATCATAAGAGTTAATTTATTTATATAATTATGTAAAATGTATTACATAAATGTCACTGAGTGTAGAATATTTTGAGCATAAAGCACTATAAAAATTTCAATATGATAATTTATGATCATTAAAATTTATCAGTATTATCATTTGCTTTGTTTACCACTGTTTCCCTGGTTTCCAACTAGTGCCTGTCTTATGAAAAGAAAGAATTGTTGTCATTTGTTTTTTTGAATAAATTACTTTTTTAGGATCCTTCTGACTCAGAGATTCTCTAACACTTCTCAGGTAGGGAGATAAAGACAAATTTCTCTTTTTATAGGAGCTTTAGAATGATTAATTTTCTTTATCAGCTGCATGCTAAGTATCATATTATGTAGAAGAGGGTGTGAGCAGCTGTGTTGTAGGAAACCACGGGGAGTAGGACAGACAGGTGAAAGAGGTTAAAGTGGTCCTAAGGGTACTGAAAGCCCGTCTTGCCCCACTTGGCTCTTTTGCGCTGCTGTAAGCCTTGATTCATGCCAGCCCTGGCTAATGGAAGCTCAGAAGTACGGAGCTGTGTGTTACAGGAAAGGTGAAGATAATGAAATTTAACACTTTCCAGCCCTTCAAACTGTGAGCTTCTCTACATCATCACTGTGGCACATCACATCCTTTCACTCTTCTGGTATAATGACTATATGATATGAGACTGCTTCCTGCTCATTTCATAAACGATACTGAAGACAGAAGAATACATACCAGAATCTACTGTGGCTGTTAATGGTAGGAATAAGTACTATTTTGGTTAGGTGGCATCTCACAGCCAATAATACTTGTTGCATATTGGGGGAGAATAATGGAGCGAGAAGTTAGCATTCAGGAAGAATTGAAAATAGTGGGAGTATTAGTTGCTCAGTCATGTCCGATTCTCTGCAACCCCATGGACTGTAGACTGCCAGGTTCCTCTGTCCATGGGATTATCCAGGCAAGAAGGGCATTCCAATAAAATTTATTTTAAAAAAGGAAGAAGGGCATTTTAATATATTCATAAACATTTTGTTCTTGACTAGGCAAAAGGCTTGGCAAAAGAGTCACTTAAATTGTTTTCTTAATGCTTCGATCAAAACATACTCATCTCTCAGAAACTCTTGTTGCACCCAACACTTTGTAATTGCTATGGGTGTTGCACCATTAGTCTTAATTTTAAGAAAACTTGTTCATTATCAAAAAACACTGATAATTTTTCAGGAGATATAATTTCAGAGGCTGAAAACACACTTCCTTGCCATGTGACATTATAAGCAAATACTCACTCTTTGATTTTGTGCTCTCCATCATCAGCCGAGTGTAGTTTTTTGACGCATTGCTCTGTAAATTATTACCAGTGATGTTTTAAGTGGCGGTTGCCTAAATTATGAGTGTGGGACTCTCCATATCCATGAATGTTTCTGTTTTTATCAGCAATGATTCTGCCTCCAGGCAAATACCAAATGGTTCACAAAGTAAATGAAGCTTTTAAGATTGATAAATATTTTGCAGATAGACTTGTTACATTCTGGAGGGAGATGAGGAGGAAGAGGTACATAGTGATGAAAATCACCATGTTGGAAGGATAGGGCAAACACTCTACCCTGTTTTTTTCTTTGCTTGGTGCAGTATTGTAGATTTTGCCAACTAGTAAACCACAGCTCCCATTTTGTAACATCAGAGTCATAGAAATAAAAAGTTATCTCTCTACAGTCATAGACAAGTACAGATGGTAGGATAATTGCAGGCTTCAAGCTGTGTAGATTGGTTTTAGGACTCAGTTAAGGCTCAGGTAGTTACATTTTTAATATGAGAAGACTTTTATGGGAAGACAAATTATCCTCAGGTAGTAGCTCATCGGTAGATGAGAAATGGAGCTAGCTTTATTTTTAAGTTGTCAGTGCATAAATAGTCATATCACTGGATGGATATATAGTGCCCATGTTTGTTTCTGACTTTAGTTGTTAACAAACCAAGACTCTTCATTTATTCTATAGCAATCTTGATTTTTTTTTTTTTTTTGGACTGGCCTTACTGTGTGCATTTTCTGAGATGTGGAATCTACCCCCATGCTTTCTGTGGCTGCCACAGAGAATTTGCTAAATCACAGTGTTTCTTTGACCATATCTTAGCAGCACTCTGGTTAGGAAGGACAGGAAGAAGTTTATTGAAAACAAAATACAATGTGGCTACATTACAGCAAAGCTAGCATAAAAAGATGGCCGATACCAACTCAGTTTTGGATTGTACGGGACAGTTGCCCACTCTAAGTGGGTGGAAGAAGCAGGGACTGTTTATATTAGGGTTCCTTCCACCACAGCTTAACATAGGGCTTATGATCCTGCAGGAGTCAGCAATGTTCATTTATCATAAAGTTTTATGAATTTGACTTTTAAATTTGGCCCTTATGGCCAAAAGCACATTTGTTTTTAAAATTACCCTTGAAAAGTCTTTATGTCACCACAAAGTACAGCGTCCATGGGCTTATGAGCACAACATTGTAAAGTAAATATGATGGTTAGTAGACCCAGTGAGGTTAGGCTGAGAAGAAGAAGACAAGACACTCCACAGATGCCTGGACCGTTCTGTTGCAGGGATGACTAGCAAATGGCAACCAGGAGGTGGAGAATGATAAGGAAACATTAATGTTGCTAAGTACCTGTCAGATTTGGCTGTTCTAATACTGAATATCTTTAACTTTAAATCATCTTAATGGAACTGTTGTCATAGAGATTAAGTGAACTGATAGATTCAAAATCACCTCCCAGAGAGTCTCACCCATAGTAATTGCTCAGAAATATTTGTTGAATTTGAATCCAAGTAATATGAGATTAAACCCTCATGTTTAAATAGCTAATAGCCACAGTTCTCATGTAAAATTATCTCATTCATTCCTTAGAGTATCCCTAAAAAGGACCTATCATTTTGATCTTCCTTTTAGAGATGAGCAGTCAAATTGAAGGCTTAAGGAAAAACATGCATTTACTATTCAAAACCATGTTGACTCTAACACACATTCTTAACTGAAATACTGTATTATCTCAGGGCAACACATAAGTATTGGCCCATGCTGTTTGTCTAACTTGCTTTCCCTGTAACCCAAAGAAACATGTAGGACACTTACTAGTTTCATGAAGAGAGTATCTTTGTTTTTTGTTTTTGTTTTTTTCTTTCTTTTGTCAATAGCTGCTTCTCTGACCATTCCTCACTCCCCTACAGATGGCTTCTGTTCTGTTGCATAGGCTTCTTGCAGTCACAGCTACCTGTTGAGGCCAATTTTTCCCCATTCCAACCACAGATACCCTAAAGTGTGCCATCTCCTGCTATACCATTATTGTTCTTTGGCCTTGCCTTCTGTTAGAATTATAGTGTCTATTTGGAAATAATCAAAGATCCATGTGCTAATGAAGTCTGATTCCAAACATTATCATGATGTTCTAGAGATCTTAAATTCTGCAGATATGACTTTGTCCAGAACCTCAGACTACAAGTCTCTGGTTTCTCACTCTAAGCCCGCCAAAGTGGAGGTAATAGGAAGCAATAAAAACCTACAGAAATTCCAAATTTCCAAAGCCCTGGCCTTTGTTAACTCCGGTTCCTTATCTGTAACTACAGAACATGGAAAATATGAGTGACTATTTTCTTAATTCTTCCAATTCTCTAAATATCCAGTACCATCCCAGATTCATAAAAGAGAAGTTAACTCATTATGTATAATGTATGCCTTAGGGCCTCTAGGCTTAATTACCTCTGGGAACCCCTTTGAAGAAAGAATTATCTCTTCTTCATTCTAAATTCAGCTTCTTTTACAAGTTCCTTATATATATTGTGTTCAAGATCCCACTACCATTCTTATTCTTTGAACTGTTTTTTCATTTCTTAACAACCAAAACTGACATATTTGCAATATAGTTAAAAATATAGTAATGCTCAAATGCAGTAAGTGTTCTTAGGTAAAATTTTCTTCTAAGATGAACACTTTCTATTATCACTTTCAGCTATCATGGTGGGTGTAAATATCATCCAGTGTAACACTGTTAATTTGTGTATTTTCTTAGTCCAGTAGTAATTAATGGCAGCCTAGGGAATAGCTGAATGTTTTCCTGATCATTTGTATAATTCATAATTAAATGAAAACATTGTGTTTGGACACCATCTATATGCCCATCATTCTGTTTTCTCTTCAGTAAAGATTTATATGATGAGTTTATCTGGTCCTGCCCAACTCCATTGAGTCATCAGATGCTGGCTGCCGTACCTGTGTAGCCATCCGCACGCAGCAGTGAAACCCTAACCTTATATATGTTCTCAGTCATAGTGTAACACTGCTTGCCCTCGCCCATCCCCTACTCCATTTCCCAGCCTGTTCCCAGCCTTCCTCACTTCTCAGTCAGCTTTCTGTGTATGACCTTGTCCTAAGCGGGTTTTGTTACCCCCAGTTCCACTTTTCCACCTTTGATGAGTGCTTTCTTCCTCAACTGTGGGTGAGTTTTCCGTTTTTCTCTCTAGCCTTCAGCTATCCTGGATCATCACCCAACCTGGTGCCCTCTTGTCAGCATATGAAAATCTTCTCTCTAGATATGTGCCTTCCCATGGAGAGGCTTGCATCAGGGTGATTGTGTAGGTAACATAGGTACCCAGGGGCTTCCCTGGTGGTCCAGTGATTAAGACTATACTCCCAACGCAGGGAGCATGGGTTCAATCCCTGATCAGGGAAATAAGGTCCCATGTCTTACATGCTGCATGGTGTGGCCAAAGAAACAAAGGAAAGTAGCCATGCTTTAGAGTCAGGCCAAAGTTTAAAGCTTGGCTTTACTACTCATTAGATTTGTGACTTGGACCATGTTACTTGATACCTCAAATTTTAGTTTCTCTGTATATAATCTGAGGTAGCCAGATAGCATCATAGAGTTGTTTTGAAAATTAAATGAGAAAACATGTACAGGATGCCTAGATCAGTGTCTGGCGTTTAGCCTCTATAAATGGTCACTATCGTAATTAAAGGCTTTGTGGTAGAAGAAACCTGGGGACTGGTCTTAAAGGATTAGCAGTTTGGGCACCACTGTGTCACTGAAAATATAAATAAGGTTTCTTATATTCCTCTCCATTTATTAATTCCAGTTACATTGGTCAGATGACTGATTTTGAATCCTACCAGAATTGCACCTTCTGAGCTGAGGCAAATGGAAAGGGAAATCTCTCGTTCCCAGAAGCAAAAGCCATTTCCCAAGAGGTGTCTGTTCATCTCACGCATGCAAATGCTGCTGTGATGGTTTCAGCAGAGAAGGTTCAGGACGTCACATCCCAGTGTTAGCCTTAAAGAATGATGCTGGGACTCTTGCTTCTTGGTCCACAGGGTGTGCCCACAGGAAAATAGAAACAAAAGCAAAGGTAGGTAGCCCCACTTGGCACAATTGATTGACTTTATTAGGTCCTGATTATGCTGCTCATATTCCATGAAATTAAAAAGCTTACAAATGTTATGAGCCATTACCCTTCCATTTAAGAGAGCTTATGACATGTTAGCAACATTTAATGAAATTCTTTCAAAATGCCATCGGCAGACTCAATGAGATTCCATGTTGAAATTCAACTTGAAGAATTGTTTGAGAAAGTTTGTTCTATATCTACCTGTCATTGTCATGGTGTGTGGAACCCACCTCAAGGCCAGAAAGTTCTCATCAAAGGTGACTTGCACCTTTGATGCAAAGAAAGATTTCTGCTTTGACCCTGAGAGTGTTTTTCCAGTTTACAAAGTGATTATGAAGCCTGCCATGTTTGTGTTCGTGCTTACAGTGGCAGCTCAGAATAGCCTGCGGTTTTACACATTGACACAACTTAAAACTGAAGTCCTTTCTATTTAATTCTGTTGTATATTTGTTGAAGATCTAAAACATTCTAGCAAATAAGCTGCATATTATTGCCTGCTCTGTCTTCAGTGAGCTTTTATAGTATAATTTGGGAGGTAAGACTTTGTGCAAAAAGACAATTAAAGCATAGGAAATGAGATGATTGAATCCTTGATTATATGGTACTGATTATTTATATAACTAAAGCTCAAGAAATAAAAGTATTACAGACAGTGGAATGGGAGGTTTTACCAAGTATAAGAAAGATGAGTAGGAAGATGTAAATTATTTAGGAAGGATTAATACTTTCTGGTGAATCTTTCATTTTAACTTTTATGATGGTATATTTAATGGCAATATCCATTTATTTTGTCTGATTCTAAAGGATTACTTTTTATACCACTATCTTGTCAGTAACGTCCCCTAGTATTTTTTGAGATGTTATAGGTCAAAGAGTATACTAGATGCTTGCTGTATATTTTCCTTAAATCCTCTTAGCAGTCTTAAAAGGTTGATTATATTAGGTTGCCCAAAATTTCCATTCAGGTTTTTCCCATAACATCTTATGGAAAAACCCAAATAAGCTTTGTGACTGACCCAATATTATGTTCATTTTGTAGGCAAGGAGAACTGAAGTGTAAAATAGTTAGGTAATTTTTTCCAGCTCATCTGTGGAGCAGTAGGAATTCCAATCCAGGTATGAACCACCCCAAAGCATGTGCTTTCTGTCTGTGTATTAGTCTGTTTTGAAAACAGAGTATGTCAATAAAGCCACCATTCTATCCCATTGTTTTGTGAACTTTGTGCAGGAAGACAGAGTTCTGTTGTAGTTCTGTTGCAGGAGTCCTATTCTAGGACTTATTCACTGTTGTATTCATTGTCCATCATAGTGATTGGCACTCAGCAGATACGTGTTGAATAAATAAGCAATTTGTAAAACAAAAAGATTTAACTTGTAATTACATAGAACTCACAATTAAAATGTAACTTTATTTTTGTCTTCACTATTCCTTTCAAATTTGACTTGGGAATGGTCTTCCATTCTCTCTCCTGCATAAAAACTTGGGCAATTCCTAGTGAATATTCAGCCCACTTAAAAGCTAAGAGTGTGGTGGTATTTAAGGGACAAAGTACAGGTCACTTCAGAAATTTTAGATGTCTCATGTGACCTATTTATCACTTCAAACCTCATTCAAAGTTAAGTATTTATTTCTTTTCCCTAAATACAGCCTTTAGCTAGTGACTCCCTACCTTTGGAAGTAAGGGTAGGACTCATTCTGGCTGTCTCTGCTCTTATCTCCTGAGTTACTAGCTGCTGGCTAGAGTTTAAGACCTTACCAGGGTAGTGGTAATGGTAGAGGGTAGGATATTTGTTACTCGACTGGGTGCCTTTGCACCCTCTTGGACTGGTAGATGGTTAAACTGTCTTCCTCCCTCATGAAGCATTTCCTGGAGTCTTTGTAGATTCCTGGCCCTGGAGATGTTTACATCTCCTACAGCTCCTATGGAAAAGCAGGTGAAGCATTCCATTCCTGGACACGGTACCGCACCCCTCCTTCAGTTCCACATGAAAACTTCTTGCCTCCCAGGAAGTCCCCTTCAGTAGGACTTCTGATGTCTCTAAGACAGCTCTCTCCCATTTGGCCTACCTCTGTTTTGTGGAAAACAGCCTTCCCTGGTTTTTCCAGTGGTCATGTATGGATGTGAGAGTTGGACTGTGAAGAAAGCTGACCACTGAAAAATTGATGCTTTTGAACTGTGGTGTTGGAGAAGACTCTTGAGAGTCCCTTGGACTGCAAGGAGATCTAGCCAGTCCATCCTAGGGGAGATCAGTCCTGGGTGTTCATTGGACGGACTGATGCTAAAGCTGAAACTCCAATACTTTGACCACGTCATGCAAAGAGTTGACTCATTGGAAAAGACCCTGATGCTGGGAGGGATTGGGGGCAGGAGGAGAAGGCAATGACAGAGGATGAGATGGCTGGATGGCATCACCAACTCAATGGGCGTGAGTTTGAGTAAACTCCGGGAGTTGGTGATGGACAGGGTGGCCTGGCATCCTGCAATTCATGGGGTCGTGAAGAGTCGGACACGACTGAGTGACTGAACTGAACTGGAAAACTCTGAGAGCATACATGCCCTTCCTAAATCAGAAGCCCTCCCCTGCAGTGCCCTCTGGATTAGACGTCTGTGATGACTTCAGAGATGAGAAGCACATGTCAGGATCTCAGAGTGGGTTCAATGATGCCTTTTCTCAATGGACTTGAGATTAGAAAGTAGCAGCCCCCCACCAAAAATATATATTCACACATCCCCTCAACTCCCCATGCTCAGTTGGACGTGACTGAGCATGCATGCAAAGTCTGATGGAAAACCTGTTTTTACTATCTTTCTGAAGATTTCCTGTGACTGGCTGGCATTAACGGTAAAATGGTTAAGAGTGCTGGCTTGACTAGTCCTACCGTATACTATATATAAAATTCTTAACACCATGATGGAATCCAGAAAATGGATATTCAAGTGAGTAGAAAGAAAAACAAGAACGCCACTTGGCTGGAAGAGAGATTCTGCTTTTACGACTTTCCTTGCCATCTCACTGCTCTGGGCCTAGAGAAGCACACTGACTTTCCTTCCTGTAAGAACTAACTAAAGGAGAGAGGATATATGTCTCTCACTTCTGAGCTTCAATAGGCCTGTTCCAGTGTGCTTTCAGAAGATGTCTAGGTTAATAAATCCTTGGCTTTCTCAGAGCCCTCATGATGTTTAGAATAATACATTAGCCAAAGCAAACATAGAGTCAGGTAAGCTAAGTGGTTGGCTGAAGGTGATTCCATTCCATAGTATAGTGATGTCATTTGGAAAAATTGACTTAATTTTTTAAAGGCAGAAGGCAAATATTTGAAGAACAGATGAGAAAACTACAATGAAAAGATGTTGCTTCCAGTGAAAGTGGTCAGCATTTAGAATTGAATATGTTCTGCTTTTGTTCGTTTTTTTTCTTTTGATACTGTACTTCACTGACTCGGTTACTTTGGAGTATTTGAGGATGAGTGGCCAGAACAACTTTTATGTCCTATTCCTAGAGACTTCCCTTTCATGATCAGCTTGAGATGCTGCCTATGAGTTGGCTGCCATTTCAGTTACTCATCTCTGTTCTTGGGGCTCTGTGGGTATTCTGCTCCCAGTATTTTGTGCAGAGCAGGCACTTAGCAAGTGTTTGTGACATCAATGTGAATTAAACCCCCTTCCTTTCTTCTTGGAAGTACTGCTTGTTAGGTAATACTTTTAAAAACACTCTGAGTTACTTCTGTTTGTATCCTGTTGTAGTAAACATCTGACTAAACTCTATGGCACAGAGTAGGTGCTCAACAAATTATTACTGAATGGATGAAAGAGTTAAGGAAAGAGAGAGAGAGGGAAGGAGTTGGGAAGAGAGGTCTGTCATCCACTGGGATGTCTTGACCTGGCCCAATTTTGCAATATTTGTACTCTCCCTTCATCTTTTCAAATTTCTCTGTTTCATTCTTAATTCTTTTCTAAGTAATTCATAATTGGAATTTATTGCAATAAAACTATAGATAATAGCTAACAGTTTCATATATTAAATTCAGTGGATGTGTGCATTATGGGAAAGAGTTACAGAGAATTCAGAATTCAAAACAGCATTTTCTGGCCTTTTGGCAGAGCCTTTAGGAAGACCCTGTCAGAGGGTTCCTTGTGGTCATAAAATCATGTCAAAGAATACACCTTGCTCTGTGCATATCTGAGTCCACCCTTTGTGTGTTGAGCGATGCTTCTGAGAGCTGTAGGGAAAGGAGAGTGTGCCTGCTGGACTTAGCACTCTTGGTTCTCCCTCTGTCTATGAGTTTCCGCTCTGACACAGTTCAAAGATGGATTTATCTCTAGGGCAACAGGTGTATTGTAAAAACCACAGTCTTTGGAACCATATGGGTCTTGGGCAAATTGCTCAACCTCACAAAGTGATGCTTTCCTCAATTGCAAACTGTGAGTTTGAGCTCTTGGAGTCAGGAGCCTATAAGCACCACGCACAGCATTAAGTGAATAATGGATTTGCTGTTTTACATCCACAGCACCTCTCAACTGTGAACGACTGCCAGTGCTGTAGGGAAGAAAGCGAATGGGTTTTGAGAAGTTCTTAATTTGTCTGAAGCTTTTCAGGCAGTTAGGACTTGAACCCTAGACTCCCTTACTCCAAGGTCCACATGCTTGACCATGACAGCACGTTGTCTAATTATCCCAAATTTGGTGTGGCTTAGAAGTCAGGCAGAAATAATGTATGTAAAGCACTTAGCACAGTCCCTAGGGCATGCTACGTACTCAAATGGTAGAAGTTATTATTATTCATCATTTTATTTATGATTTCTTTCTGTATTTAATAGCAAGTTATTTAATGGAGTGTAAGAATTATATCTTCCTCTCTGGGGGAGGCAATTGGTATATCAGATGCTTTTCGTTTTGTTTCGCTTTTCTCCATATTTATATTTGTGCAGAATGTGGGTGTCTTCCAAGAGGATGTCTCCGCTTTTGTATGTGTAGCCCTAGCTAGGCCACATCATTTAAATGGGAAGTTTACTTCTAGTCCTCCCTGAACATTTACGTGAGAATCCTGAACATTAAATTCTCCTGTACCTTAAACTCATGATTAATTTAACAAGTATCCGTTGATCCTTACTCTGCATCGCAGTTTGCTGCTTTGTCTCACCAAAGGGCAGGTCAAATCTTGATGGCCATGTTTTCCATGTTCGAAGCACTCATGCAGAAGTGTAGTATCTACCCAGTTGCTTTGCTGTCAACATGGTGGTCATGCATAATTTTTATGGCTGTCAGTTATTTACTTTTTCTGCAAATATATATTGAGCACATTCCCCACTCCAGTGATAGGCTGGATACTGTGAGCTAGGGATACAATTTTTCAAAAGGAAAAATATTTTCCAGTTTCTATGGAGTCAGTATTCTACAGGGGATGAGTGGAGGATAAACAACAACAAAAAATGAGTAATTAACAATTGAGCTATGAAGAAAACAAAATGAGATGAGATGGTGACAAATTACAGAGGAGAGTCTAATTTAGATATTGTTATAGAAGCTAGCCATGGCAAGAACAGGGAGAAAAATGTTTCAAATCAAAGGGATAGGAATGCAAAAAAAGTTCTAAGGCAAACAGCTTGATACACTAAACGAGCAGAAAGACTAATACATTTAGAGGAGTGAGGAAAGGAGAAAGTTGTACAAGCTGAGGATAACTTGTACTCAAGTACAGTGTGTTGAGTACAACACACGCAAGCAAGTCTGTACAGGTCAACTTGACGAGCTGGGGTTTTATCCCAAATGAGCTAGCGAGTCAGGGAAAGTTTTAAGCTGACAAAGGATATATTTTGGTTTGTGGTGACTGATGCATAGAGGAAAAATGGACCATAGGAGGGAGCAGAGGTGGGAGCTGAGAGATCACAGAGGCACCTGCTCAGGGCTTTGAGTGACAGATGGCAGTAGTTCCAAATGGAATGGTGGCAAAGAAGATGGAAAGTTGAGGCATTTGGAAAGTGTTTTTGGGGTACAGTTGACTGAGCTGCTAAGATGAGTCTGGACAGCAGGAAGAAG
Source organism: Cervus canadensis (assembly GCF_019320065.1). NCBI lineage: Eukaryota > Metazoa > Chordata > Mammalia > Artiodactyla > Cervidae > Cervus > Cervus canadensis. The sequence goes on along the minus strand of NC_057389.1, from coordinate 41,409,174 downwards.
AAGAGAAAGAGAAGTAAGTGATGATTCTTGGCTTTCTGTTGGAATGCATTTAAAAATATGTTAGTCTTGCCAAGGTCATAAGTTAAATCCTTAGTGTGGGTCTGAGGCAGTTGAGGAAGGCATCACAAGAAGGGAAAGGAAATGAGGCCTAACATGTATGGAGGCCCTAAATTACGTCAGGGACTATGCTAACCTTGCATATGCTATTTAATCTACTTGATAGCAATCCTATAAAGTAAAAATCATGACATACTCATTTTACATACAAGGAAACAAAGTCTCAGAAAGTTAAGTAACTCGCCAAAGGTCATAGAATTGGCAAATTAGGGAACCATAAATGAACCAGATCTATCTCTTTCTGAAGCCTCATCTCTTTCTGCAATAGCATGCTGTTTCCAAGAGCTGACATAATGCCAAAGTGCTCAATATTTTATTTCTTGAAAAGTGACTAGCATTATGCTAGGTATCTGTTGAATATTCATTATATGCTGCTTAAGTAATAGATTTGAGTCATCAGTGCAAACATTTGTCTTTATTGATATGTCAAAGGTTTCAAAGGCTAGTGAATCTAAAAAAAAAAATATATATATATATGGTATATTTCAAGATGGGTATATCAAAACAGTAGGCAGAATATTAATGATAAATTTAGAAAACATTTATTTCCTCCCTTCTCCAGTAAACTTGGTGGCATATAGCATGCATTCTCCCCATCCCGCCCTAAACTGTTTGAAACTTTAAATATAAGCCATGCTAAAAGATGCTAACCAGAAGTTCCAAATCACTGGTATTAGAAGAGCTGAGAGGGAGAGAATTCCCTGTATACTCAGCTGCTCAGAGGATTACATCATATGTTTGACTTCTGTTATATTTAGCTTTGTGTATGTTTGTTTATAACATGCTCTGGAGCATACTATTCTGCATCTAATGCACTTAGAGTTTGACTGTCTTTACCTTGGACAAAGGGCTACATGTAGCTGAAATGGAAAGAGAACCTTACAGACTAAGTTATTATAACTCAGGGGTAGAGTTTACAAACTGTAAGACAGGCCTAATTTGGAGGGTGTGTGTATATGTATGTGTGTGTATGCATGCACACACATAGGTAAATATTTGTGTTTATTTTGGGAGGGAGCAAAGGCTGTGATTGTTTAAAATATTTTTAGGTGAAATATACTATTCCCCATATTGACACAGCCTCTGATAGTCCCTTTTTTCTTAATCCAACCATTTCACCTATATATAGTGACTGTCTTCCCTTTCAAGATGGTTTAGTTTGAAATGGATGTATTAAACATGGTCACCTTTGATTTCTACATCTAAATGCAAGAGTTTATCAGAATGATCTCTCTGTATTGCATGAGTGCAACATTACTTTCTGAGACCAGCTTGTATGAGTGCAATCAGCTTTTTGGAAAACAATTAAGTACTCTTTCATATACTGTCAGGTAATATGCATTATGCATATTAATTCACATAATGCTTCTAGAAACCCAGTGAAGCAGGTACTATTATTATCCCTATATGCAGGTAAGAAAAGAGTAAAGTAAGCCTCAGAGATATGGAGTAACTTGCCTTCATGCTAATGAGTTATACAACCAGCATTCCTACTTAGTCACTCCAAATTTAGAGAAACCCATTTTTGTCTGTGCTGTCTCCTCATAGTAATAACCCATCTTGTGATTTCTGCTTGGCAACCTTGCAGTGGCTCAAAATAAAAAACTGTCCAGACTATTACAGCAAACCAGGGGCAACTATAGAACAAGAAATTCTGAACAGGAGAGCCTGATATTAGTCCCCAGTCTTTAGAGATTAGGACTTGCAGACCATATAAACTAGGTATGTGAATTCAGGTGGTGTAGTGGTAAAGAATCCGCCTGCCAATGCAGGAGAGGCAGATGATGTGGGTTCAATCCCTTGATCAGGAAGATCCCCTGGAGCAGAAAGTGTCAACTCACTCCAGTATTATTGCCTGGAAAATTCCATGGACGTAGGAGCCTGGTGGGCTACAGTCCATGGCGCCACAAAGAGTTAGACACAACTGAGCAACACAGCATACACATACAACTTAAGACTTAAATGAAAGACTGAAGTCCAGATGAAGGCAAGGCCATTTCATGGATCTAGAAACCAAAAGGGATTCTTTGCCGGGGTCCAGCCCCAGCAGGATCCAGGGGAACCCTCAGGATGAACGGCGTTGGCGAATGAGACAGTGAGTGAGACAAAGCTCGGGGCTGAGTCTGGAGTTTATTTTTGCACGGCCCCTTTATACCCCTTACAACATCTTTTTGGGGGAAGTGCATGTTGCTTACACACAGGTCATCTCAAAACATTACAGCAACTTGACCTTCAACAGAAACTGGATGTCACCCACATACTTTTTGTTCACAAGAGTCTTTCTTATCATTTGGCCTTCAGGCCTGCTAACATTTTATGGCTTGCACCTGCTGTGACTTAAGCAACTTCAGTAGCACCCTGGTTTTTTGGTAATTAATCTATTTTCTTTCTAATAGGTGTCATCTCTATGGGAACTAGATAGGATTACATTTTTACAGAACAGAAATGTGAAGAACTGCAAAAACAGCAGATATGGCACAAAACGGGCTCTTAGTCTAAAAGTTAACTATCTGCAAGAAGTCGCCAGCTAATCTCTATCTAAAGTATTTTCTATTAGGCACATTTGTGGCTATAATATTTGTGGGGCTTTTCTCACCCCGCAGAGGGACCTATGCTTAATAGTTTCTTTTGTTAGCGTCCTGTGCTTAGGATGTTTAGAACAATCATGAGCATTTTGTGCAATAAGAGCACACATTTATCAAACAAGCCAGAATGCCAGCAAAAGGGTTTGAACTGAAGCATTTCTTTCATCCCTGGCCCCTTCATAGGGTACCAGCATCCAGGAGATTTATTAATTAGGGTTTTAAGTTGGTCTTTATCCAGTGAAAGAGGAGCAGGAGAGCTCTCGGCAGGCAACACAAGGATCCGCAGCAGGGCAAACAAGAACAACAACAGAAAAGGGGGGAGGATACAGGGTGGGGTAGAGGCCGAGGCCAACCTGTAGGGTCCCCTATCCTAGACGGCCTTGCCTGTCAGGTTTTTTCCTCATGACCTCATCATGGATGGGGTCCCGGACGGCCTCGCCTGCCCGGTATTTTCTTCATGACCTCGTCATGGGCGGGATCTCCCACAATGGCTCCCGGCAATTCTTTTATAATTTTTTTTTCAATTGGAGTATAATTGCCTTACAATGTTGTGTTCTTTCTGCACAACAAGATGAATCCGCTACATGTATACATATATCCTCTCCCTCTTGAACCTCTTTCCCACCCTACCCCCCATCTCACCCCTCTAGATCATCACAGAACACTGACCTAGGCTCCCTCTTCTATACAGTTGCTTCCCACTAGCTATCTATTTCACAATAGGCTCTCCCGTGCCCTGTAGGATTACTGGTCTTTACCCAGTAGAAGTGAGTAGCACCTCACGTAAATACCCATCATGACAGTCAGAAAACATCTGCTGCTGCTGCTAAGTCACTTCAGTCGTGTCCGATTCTGTGCGACCCCATAGACGGCAGCCCATCAGGCTCCCCCGTCCCTGGGATTCTCCAGGCAAGAACACTGGAGTGGGTTGCCATTTCCTTCTCCAATGCAGGAAAATGAAAAGTGAAAGTGAAGTCACTCAGTCGTGTCCGACTCTTAGCTACCCCATGGACCACAGCCTACCAGGCTCCTCCATCCATGGGATTTTCCAGCAAGAGTACTGAAGTGGGGTGCCATTGCCTTCTCTGAAAACATCTGCTAGATGCCCCCATTGATGATCATGGATCCAGATGAAGAAAGAGTGCAAGAGAATCCATTCACTTGTTCAACAAATGCTTGCTAAGTGCTACTCAGTTTTAAGTATCATGCAACTTCAGGTCTTTCTTAGAAAAAGCTCAGTAAAAGAGGGCTTCTGAATCATAGGATTAATCTGGAGACTTCAGACAACATGGTGCTTTTGTGAAAGGAAATGTTCGCTGGATCTAATCCATTTCAGGTTTGGGCATTTTTACCTTGGGCAACTCACTAGCTCTCCTTGAAATACAGTGTCCCTCTCTGCAAACTAGAGATAATAATAATAATATATGAGTTTGTTGTGAGGATTAAATGGGATAATAAAAGTAAGAGGCTGTGCCAAGTGCCAAACACACAGTTAAGTGCTTAAGTTGTCCTTATCATAAGTGAAGTCTGTCATATTCAGAGTGTCCCAGAGATACTCTTTGGTGCTCTAAAGCAGTAGTTCTAACTACTGAACCTATTTAAATGAGTTTGCTTTTAGAACAAGTGTCCAAAAAATAGCCACTGAAATAACTGTTCTGTGAAGTTGGGAAAATGTCCACAAACTCTGGTAGACCCTGTGGAATCAGTCCAGTGGGCAGACTGGCTTCTTTTCCACTGAAGTTTTGTCCTTAAAGGATTTGAGAGATAAACAGCATCTTTTCAGGAAGCAGCTTGCAAAGTTCAGCAGGGTGTATTTTAGTAAAGAGGGACTTTCTGAATTAAATCTCTTCTTTGAGAAGCAAAGTATGTGTGTAACGATGAAATAAGGAGAGGGACCTCTATTTCAAGCCAACAAGGAATTGGTTACTTAGTCTATGTTACATGCAGCAGTCTAGGTGATATTAGCAACAGTGTTGAAGAAAGGCAAAAGACAAGTTTCATCATTATTCTTCGTTTTCTGTAGTCAGGGCAAGAAACTGGAATATTTTGCAGTAAAGAGCTCACCTAGTCAGTTAAAACTGGCCTTATAATCCTCAGTTCTTTGAGTAATTTCCTAGGGGAACTTGGGTAGATCACTCAGCCTACCTGGATATCAATTTACCTGTCAACCTCTCAATTAAATAAGCAAATTATTTGAGAATTGCCAGATTATGGAAACCAGTTCCCAATCTTTTCTTTCCCTGCAAATATAGAATGTCTAGCCATGGGTACACATTCTCCTACATCCCATGTTTCTCCATTGGAGCTGTCCAAACAATCCACAGTGAGAGCCCCAGAAGCTTCCAGATCAGGGTTAAGCTGTGGGTGACCAGAGGAAGCAGTCTCTTCATTCACTAAAAGTATTAATAGAATTTTCTGAATTATGACCACCCACTACAGATTGGGCACAGGACAGTATAGTAGTAACTGTTGTCTGGATACTGAAAAAAGAGTCTAGCAAGGAAGAAAAGAAAAGGACATTTTTCTAGGGAGAAAAGTAAAAATAGCTTGTTTTACCTTATTGAGTATCTTGGGCTCAGCCCCTACATGAGAACTTCATAGGTAGTGTTCCCATCCGTGTGCCTTCAAATGTTGGATGTGAAGGTTTTCAGGTACATGGATATAGTCCTAGCAATCCTGGGCATCCCCACTCACTATTATTTTGGCCCATGAAGACATTTGAGTTTTGTTTCCACCAAGTTTGAAATAAAACCAATGCTAGCATGTTGGCAGCAACAAATGCACGGGCAAAACAAAGGTAAAGGTCACAGTGGTTTTACTCTTGGCCAAAAAGGCAAAAGGCAGCTTTTTCAAAGGCCAAAGAAAAAGAAAGTACAGTAGACAAGCACAACATTTTCTCCATAAATATGGGCATTGGGAGGTTTTATCCGGAAGTGATGCTGATAATGGTTAATACTATTCTGAGTTAGGAACTTAAACGTGTATGCACATAAGGGTACTAATAGTAAGAATGACTCTAGTAACTTCTATTATCATTGACCATGTTAGCTAGTGTTTACTTTGTTTCCCTTAACCTTTTGACCCATTTTTAAAGTTTCTGTTAAATTTGTTACAACTCTGCTTCTCTCTTATGTTCTGTTCTGTTTTGACAGGAGGAAAGTGGGCTCTTAGGCCCCAGACCAGGGGTTGAACTCTCAACCCCTGCATTGGGGTGAAGTCTTCACGGCTGGGCTGCCAGGAAAGTCCCTGTTTCCCTTAATCTTAACACTCAGAGCTAGATAAGAATAGCCTCTTTTTTTCCTCGTAAGGATATATATTTTTTTAATGTAATACTTTTTGTGAATTAGAAAAGAAAAAAAATGATCAAACTAGAAGGCTTGAACATATTCCTTTAGTAACAGTTCGGGGAGCTCAGCTCCGTGCTCTGTGGTGACCTACATGAATGGATGGGAGGTCCTTGAGGGAGGGGAGACACATATACATATAGCTTATTCACTCTACTCTACAGCAGAAAGGAATAGCCTCACTTTTTAGGAAAGGAGACGTGTTAGTGAGATGAAGTGAGTTGCCCAAGGTTGCACAGTTGGTAAGAGAAGAAGTCTAAGCTGTCTTCTGACCGGGTGACCTATTTAAATGCTGGCTCTGCCACTAACTAAGCTTTCTCTCCTTTTGAGCACCTCAGTTTCTTTGACTGAAATGAAGAGGTTGAACCAGATAGTTCTTCAGATGTCTTCTTCCTTTAATATACCATCATTCTAGGTAGTACATTTTTTTAAGTATGTATCCCATGAAATGAAATACGTAATAATATAATGAGGCTTCTGTGTGTTTGCAAGTAATGCCAGGGGCAATAGATTTCCTTCCCATGCCCAGTCTTTATCAACAAGTTACAGCTATGGCTACCGTGCAAAGGAAGAGGAATGCAGTGATCGCAATATGTTAATGTGGAGTCAGGACCTCGGGGTTCTGGTCTCAGCGTTGCCACTGCAACCATGGCTGTGACCAAGATACTGAGCCTCTCTGAAGCCTCAGTTTTATATCATCTAGCAAATGGGAGCCACACATGCCCAGCTTGTCACACGGCATTTGGAGGTGGAGGCTTGCCCGCTTGCATGTGCAGGTGGCGGAGTCCAGCACTAGGGGATGCTGAAAGAGAGTTGAGGTCACAAAATAAATGGAATGAGGATGGAGTTAACCACAAGAAACCAAAGCCAATGACTTTGGCTCCGAGTTCTGTAACTAATTAGTGAATGTGTCATGTGGGTATCAGTTTCTTCATTTGAAAAATGGAAGCATTAGTCTATATCAGTGTTTCTAAATTATCTGGCAAGGATAAATACTCTTCCAAAACGTCCTAGAGATAACATTTGGAAAACAAAGCATAATCTCTCCACATCTTAGATTCTAGCATTGGCCTATTCTCAGATGCTCTGGAGTAAAGAAATGTTTAATTTTATTGAACTCATTTTTCAAATTAAGTTGAGCATGGGATACTTGTTAACATCCCATGAAATATAATCGGGAAATTAAGGTTAGGTACTGTGGTTCTGTGAGGAATTATAAAGAGAGATTAAGATTTATATGTTATATCTAGGTTACATCTACAAGTGTCAGGGATCATTTTTCTTTCTTCTCTTTTTGTAATCTCTATCTCTTACATAAAATTTACCTTCTTAGTTGGTAAGCCAATGGGCATGTATATATACATGTGTGTATTTTATTAGCAAGTACTTTGAACATTATTGTGCCTACTACTGTGGTAGATGCTTGTGAACAACAGAACAAAATAAAATAGAGCTCTTTAACCTCCATCATGGACTTTGCTATCTATAAGGGAAGTCCAGATGCTGAATGGTTTTTAGGTTATTTTGTTTCACTGAATTCTATGGCACTAAATGTGAGAGAACGCAAAAGTGGAGATCATCGCGGTCTGAGATAATTAAAGAAAGCTTTATAGAATAAATTGAATTTTGTCTAGACTTTGAAAATTTGTAACATATGATACTGTAAGGTAGAAATAATATGGAATAGTCAAAAATTAGCCAGGATTTGAAGGGCAGGAAAAGTATCTGGACTTGTTGCAGAGGGCCCTAGTAGCCATCATTAGTTATCAAGCAAAGAAATAGCAGGGAAAATTGAAGATATCTAGGAGGTGAGATGCATAGAGCATTTGGTATAATCCCAGGGCAAGTGACTAGATGCAGTAGTAAGGCATCATTATGCAGGAAGAAATACACTGAATTTCAAACAAGAAAGACTGTGTTTGTGTCCCAATTCTTTTATATAAAAATATTTTATAATTAATTTTTGTTGTAGTCTAGTCACTTGGTCATGTCTGAGTCTTTGCCACCCCGTGGACAGCAGCACGTCAGGCTTCCCTGACCTTCACCATCTTCCAGAGTTTGTTCAAACTCAGGTCCATTCAGTCGGTGATCCCATCCAACCATCTTGCCCTCTGTTGTGCCCTTCTCCTCCTGCCTTCAATCTTTCCCAGCAACAGGTCTTTTCCATTGAGTTGACTCTTCTTATCAAGTGGCCAAAAACTGAACCTTCAGCTTCAGCACCAATCCTTCCAATGAATAATCAGTGTTGATTTCTTTAGGATTGACTGATTTGATATCCTTGCAGTCTAAAGGACCCTCAAAAGTCTTCTCCAACACCACAGTTCGAAAGCATAGATCCTTTGGCACTCAACCTTCTTTATGGTCCAACTCTCACATCCATTCATGGTAAATGGGAAAAACATACCTTTGACTATATGGACTTTTGTCTGGTAATGTCTCTGCTTTTTAATATACTATTTACGTTTGTCATGCTTTTCTCCCAAGGAGCAAGTGTCTTTTAATTTCATAGCTATAGTCACCATTGGCAGGAATTTTAGAGGCCAAAAAAAGAAAGTCTGTCATTTTCCCATTGTTTCCCCATCTTTTTGCCATAAAGTGATAGGACCAGATGTCAGGATCTTCGTTTTTTGAATGTTGAGTTTTAAGCCAGCTTTTTCACTCTCCTCTTTTACTTTCATCAAGTGGCTCTTTAGTTCCTCTTCACTTTCTGCCATAAGGGTGGTGTCAACTGCATATCTGATGTTATTGATATTTCTCCCCACAATCTTCATTCCAGTTTGTGCTTCATCCAGCCAGGCATTTCACAGTGATGTTCTCTGCATATAAGTTAAATAAGCAGGGTGTCAATATATAGCCTTGACGTACTCCTTTCCCAATTTGGAACCAGTCCACTGTTCCATGTCCAGTTCTAATTGTTGCTTCTTGACCTGCATACAGGTTTCTCAGGAGGCAGGTAAAGTGGTCTGGTGTTCCCATCTCTTGAAGAATTTTCCAGTTTGTTATGATTCACAGGCAAAGGCTTTAGTGTAGTCAATGAAGCATAATTAGATTTTTTTAAAATTATCTTGCATTTTCTTTGGTCCAACACATGTTCATAATTTTATCTCTGGTTCCTCTGCCTTTTCTAAATCCAGATTAAACATCTGGAAGTTATTGGTTCATGTACTATGGAAGCCTAACTTTGTGGATTTTGAGCATTACTTTGATAGCATGTGAACTGAGTGCAATTGTGCAGTAGTTTGAACATTCCTTGGCATTGCCCTTCTTCGGGATTGAAATGAAAATTGATCTTTTCCAGTCCTGTGACCACTGCTGAGTTTTCCAAATTTGCTGGAATATTGAATGCAGCACTTTAACAGCATCATCCTTTAGAATTTGAAATAGTTCAGCTGGAATTCCATTACCTCCACTAGGTTTGTTCATAGTGATGCTTCCTAAGGCCCACTTGACTCCATATTCCAGGACATCTGGCTGTAGGTGAGTGATCACACAGTCGTGGTTATCTGGGTCATGAAGATACTTTTTGTATAGTTCTGTGTATTCTTGCCACCTGTTCTTAATATCTTCTGCTTCTGTTAGGTTCATACTGCATCTGTTCTTTATTGTGCCCATCTTTGCATGAATTGGTTTCTGATTTTCTTGAAGAGATTGATAGTCTTTCCCATTCTGTTGCTTTCCTCTATTTCTTTGCATTTTTTGCTTAATAATTCTTTCTTATCTCTCCATGCCCTTCTTTGGAACTCTGCATTCAAATGGATATATCTTTCCTTTTCTCATTTGCCTTTAGCTTCTCTTCTTTTTTCAGCTATTTGTAAGGCCTTCTCAGACAACCATTTTGCCTTTTTGCATTTCTTTTTCTTGGAAATAGTTTTTGTCCCTGCCTCCTGTACAATGTTAGGAACCTCTGTCCATAGTTCTTCAGGCACTCTATCAAATCAAATCCCTTGAATTTATTTGTCACTTCCACTGTATAATCATAAGGAATTTGATTTAGGTCATACCTGAATGGCCTAGTGGTTGTTTTCCCTACTTTCTTCAATTTAAGTCTGAAATTGGCAATAAGGAGTTCATGATCTCAGCCACACTCAGCTCCTGGTCTTGTTTTGCTGACTGTATAGAGCTTCTCCTTCTTTGGCTGCAAAGAATATAATCAATCTGATTTTGGTATTGACCATGTGGTGATGTCCATGTGTAGAGTCATCTCTTGTGTTGTTGGAATGATTAATTTAATGATTTATTTAAAAGAATATCTTGACATTTGGGAATAGATAAGCCATCATGTTGTAGGATGTTTAGCAGCACCCTTTACCTCTGCCACCAGAGGTGAACACTCCCTCTCCCAACAATGCCATATGCCCCGCTCGGGGACAAAAATGACCTTGGGGGTGAACCATTTAAGGTGATCCAGAGGTGTTTGATAAAGAGGAATCACTGTACTTAAAGGTAAAAGTGGAAACAATATTGATATGATTTTTACATCAATGAAAGAGTGATAAGATTGAATTTTGACTTCAAGGACTCTGGTCTGTGTAAACAGAAGGAGATTAAAATCTCTGTCAGTTACGATATTCTTAATGCTTTGGGCTGCAAGTATCAAATATTGCAAACTTGAAAAGGAGAGAACCTGTTAGTTCACTTGATATGTGGTCTTGAGGTAAGTTAGACTCCAGTTTTGGTTGATTCAGTAGCTTTCAGTGTCATCATGGGCTCAGTTATTCCTGAGCTTTGGACATATCACCCACAGAATTGGGCTTGTTCCCCTCTGGGTTATCAGATGGCTATCAGTAGGGAATGTGTCTGATCGCTTCATTATTTGTGTCCAGGGATAGAAAAATAGCCAGATGCACGACAGATTAACAATGTTTCTTACCCAGGAACCATCAGAAATCCTCTGTCTGTGGATTCCTGGCCCAAACTAACTTAGCACCCTACCCTACACCCCATTCCCCGAGCCTCTCTGATGATATAGCCAAGATCTGTTTTGTAAAGTGGATGTGGGATTCTTCACCATAATATCCCCCATGCTATCTTTAGAAGGAAAAAAGATAATCAGACAAGTATGAAATTTTATGAGTTCAGGGTAAAACCTTATGCATTTTGAGCTAATCACCATTCAGATGCGTTTAGTGTTTGGGTCAGTGAAAATACCAAATTGACTATAAGCTGAATCGTGAGAACTCTCACAGGAAGAATGTATTGAGCATGTGTGCAGAGAGAAGAGAGCAGAGAGGGCCAAGGACTGTCATCTTGAAGGAAATCAGATGTGGATAATTAATTCAAAGATGTGAGAGATTTGGTCTAGCTTGAACACAGAGCTGGCTCAGTCACCTGCTGGGCACGTGATCTTAGCCAAATCACTTTTCATGTGTGTTCTATTTCCTTTGTTTATAAGATTAGAAGAGTAAAACCTTCCTCATAAGCTGGTGAAAGGGTCAAATGAGACAGTACACACAGCACTGAATCAAGTGGTAGGTGTCTGGGAGCTTTGATGAACCATCACTGGTGATGGTAGGTGAGGTGACTGTTAGTGAACCCTAGGAGTAAAAAGAGTGAGGAGAGGAGTAGAGAGGCCTTTGGAAGAACAGAGTAGATGCCCATGATCTTGTAGGAGGAGATGACTGCTCCAAGCATTCTAGAAGGATTTTAAATAGCACTCATAAAATACTCTATATCTGGCTAAGCATTACAGGATTGAAATTTAGCCCAGCTTTGAGCTATTTAAAGACCTGCCAATTTACAAAAGCTGCCAACTCAGACAGGAAGTTGTTTTGACGATCTTTTTCTTCCCACTACCTCATTCCCTTTCCTATGTCAACAGGCAATGTCCACAAGTTTTTAAAATGTCAACTTAAATCAGAGAAATATGTTCAGTATGTTTAGAAATGTTCACTATTCCATGAGCATTTAAATATTTACCTTGCCCAAAATATAATATCATCTTTAATAACAGATTGGTACTAAAGGAAAACATCTGTTCCATATTTTGTTTTGTTTTGTTAGCAAAACAGAACATAGAATATGTCCATCATCAAAGCAGGATAAGCTCAGATTGTCAGCCTAGATGCAAACATGTAAGAGTATTATAGCACTGGATTTTCAAGATGTATTAAAAATGTGATTCTACCATTTAGCATACTTGCCTACAAATATTCACCCATTGCATTAAACACACGTTTCTCAAGCACCTGCTCTGTGCAGGGCATGAACTTGGTTTGGTGCCCCTACAGTACTGAGATTCCTAGGTGAGGCAGAGGATAGGGACCTAGAAGGACTTAGCATTTACAAGGCTTAGGTGCTCCTCTAGAAAAGAGCATGCAATAGGACATGTTAGATGTGTGTTATCTTGTCTAATCCACTTAGCCACTTCATTGCACTGTGTGTCTGCCGATAATGAGGGCATCAGTTTCTTTGGTTACATGATCATTAGGTGCTTTGTTTAAACACAACTGTTTATTAATAGCCTCTTAAGCTCTTGGTTTTCCACACTGTTGCCTAAACTCAGAGCTCATATATAGCTGAACTGAAATCCTGTCGTCTAATCTGACTGTGGTGTCCAAAGACTTTCTGCTAAATCACTCTGCTTCAGAGGTAGACAAGAAGTAATGACTGCCCCCAAGAAATTTACTGTCTCATAGGCAAGTGAAAACTCAACACAAATAACCATTACCATCATCATAAAAACGAGAAGAGTACTGAGCCTTTGCTAAACATCAGACACTAGTGTGCATGTTCCAAATATTTTACATACGTTAACTCATTCACAGCAAGCCCCATGAGGTTTCTATCCTTATGAGACCAATGCTGCAGAGGGCTTAAGTTGAGGTACAGAAAACGTTAAGTAGAAACTGATGCACAGAGTTAAAAAGAGGTGAATCTAGGGTTTAAAATCAGTAAGTCTTTGGTAAAGCTCTTTACCACCTTGCTCCCTGTCATAACCACCCTTCAGGGTTATAAGTGCAGACTTCCTGGTGGTCCAGTGGTTAGGACTCTGTGCTTCCACTGCAGTGGGCTTGGGTGGACTGTATCCCTGGCAGGTTAAGTTCACATGGAGCCAAAGAAAACAAACAAACAAAAAGAATAAAAGGTTGCAAATGCGCGGAACCTAAGAGAAGTATAGATAAGTTGTATTTCTTATCTGAGTAAATGGGGAAGGCATGGAGGGGTGAGGAGGAAACGGTAATTGATCTATTCTCTAAGGAACACAGAGGATTTGATTATATAGAGCTGGGAAAAGGGGCATTTCAGGATAAGGACTTTTCAACTTTGAGCAAAAACAGAAAAGATGCTGGTGCCTATTTGGGATAATTGTTTCAAATTCTGGTGAGTTTGGTGATAAGCTATAGGAAGGCTTTGCTCCGCTCCCACCCCCACCCTCACTGCCACTGTGAGCCTGGGGCACACTGGCAGCCCGGGAGAGCTGACTTTATGTCCATCGATTTATCCTCAGACTCCCGTGGTCACAGATACATCACCAAGCATTCCTGCTCCCAGAGTCAGTGGAGGGAGGTTTATGACTCAATTTTATTGGTTCGCTTGTGCAGACAAGTGGCTTCAGTTGTGGAGGAGTCGTTTGAAATAAAACATCATTATTAGATTTCCTCTCCCTCAGCCCCCTCTCTTGGCCTGTCATTCCGTCTGAGCTAAGGGTCAAACCAGGACCTACTGAGGAACTTTTCCCCTGTGGACTAAAGATGGTCCTGTATTAGCAAATAGAAATTTAAGAACTGAGCACGGTGCTTTTTTTTTTTTTAAGTTACTTTATTTATTTTAATTGGAGGCTAATTTCTTTATAGTATTGTGGTGGTTTTTACCATACTTTGACATGAATCAGCATGTGGTATTGAAGGAATTCAGGGATTATCATGCTCTACAAAGGGGGCAGTTAATGTTTCACTTTTTCTGTCTCAGCGCATCATCTCCTTTGCTTCAATTAAGTAAATAACTCAGAGAGAGAGAGAGACAGTTTTCACGGAGGGGCATCTCACTGTGTATACATATTCCTCATGGCATGACCATTTTGCCCTTCCAGTATCCCGTCTAGCCTCAGCTATTATCCTTATTCTCCATACCTGAACAGGGTCGTGCCCTGAGATCTTTTCTGACCTTGACCATAGTCACCAAAACCTGTGCAGTACCCTCCCCCCACCCCAGGAATACAAGTGTCCCCTCCCTCAGGGCCTGCGCCCTTACTCTTCTTGCTGCCTGGGAAGTTTTTTAGCTGAGATATCTGTCTCATCCTCTCTCTTTGTCCAGATCTCTGCCCAAATTCTCAGGATGTCAGAGTGTCATTCCATTGAAAAATTCACCATTCCCAACACTTAAAAAATTGTTGTATTTTTTTTTCTTAGCACTGATCAGTTCAAGACATATTATTTACTTTCCTTCTGTCTCACTCCACTCTGTACCTATATACATATACCCACACACCTGGATCTTCTCTGATCTCCTAGACTTTTGCTCTCAGAATGTCACAGTTAAGTCTATCCTTTTTGGCTCCTTCTCTTGAATGTGTTTGTCCATGGGAAGTGGACAGAGAATTCTCTGTTTTGTATTCTTTATCTTTAATGCCTGACCCATGGTGAAAATTTGATAGTTATTGAATGCATGGAAACATGGAATGGAAAGAATGAAGGAGAAAAGGGAAAGGAGGAGGAGAGCAAGAAAAAGGAAGGAAGAAAGAAACCATAGCCATTTCTCCTTTTCCATGTTTCTTCGGTTAACCGAGTCACGTGACATCCAGTTCTTAGACACCCTAGTCTAGCACTGTCTCCGTCATTGTTTGTTGTTATACGCTTTGATCCAGAATTCTCCATTTCCTTGCTTTTCCGTTCCATGAATTCCTACATTTTACTTTTCCTCATAATTTCTACCAATTATTTTCCCATTCTTCAAGGGACAGATGAGCCTGTCTTCTTGCCATAAAGCCTTTCCTGACTAATAGGAATGAATGAAGTTCTTCTTTGTTTTCCTCTTCAGTTGACCTGACCTATCACCGGGGCATTTGATTAGGCTTGTTTTATTGTAAGGAAGGGCGTCTCTGATGTACTGCCCAGGCAAAGGTCCGCAGTGTGGACAGCTGTAAGCAGATCTTCCCCTCTATGGATCTGACATTCAATGTTGAGAGTCAACTGGAGCTCATGCCACAGACAGATAAGCACATGTTTCTCTCCAGACATCCACTTCTCTCTTCATTTCCCTGGTGACATCTGGGTGAGAGCCTATAGGACAAATGTGTAAATAGTTTTCCTCTTGGTTTCCAATTCAAAAGGCTTGATCCTGTCTGCCTACAGTACATGTAAAGAGAAATTGGGAAATTGAATCTGAGCCAAGTAGAGAAAGGAGGGGTTGTGATGGTTACTGATAAACAATGCCTGCCTTAGGCTAGGCATCAGGGTAGAGAACTGGTGATTCCATGGTTTCCTCTTTGCCATCCCTGCCCTAGTAGGATCTCACATTCTGTACTTTTTTTTCTGACAACTAACTGAAAGCAAGCATGCTTCTATTATGTATTCATTTTTTATTAGAACCAAGTATATACAGAAGACTTTTTTTTTTTTTTTAACCAAATGTATGGTTCAAGTACAAATGGGTCTGGAAGCCATGTAAATGGGGAAAAGCAGCTGACCTACTAAGAATAAGGATCAGCTCATTAGAAAATAAGAATTCACTCCTGGAGTACCCTCCGTCTGTTATTTCTGAGATAACAATAATTATTAATGATAATAACAATAATAATATGGACCATTTTACAGTGGAACACAGCTTTCTCTGTTTGTCATCAGCCCAAAATACTTTTAGATTCTTTTTCAGAACCCTCTTTCATCTATTAATTTGTCTAAACCCTTACCAAAACTAACTTGTTAATTCATTTCCCCATAAAGGATATCAAACCATACAAATGTATATCTTCTTTTAGATGCCCTAAGATCACTTGTTAGCAAACTTTGAAAAAGGTCCCCTGATTTTATCCATTTCAAGACAAGACCATGATCAGTTGGAATTTCCATCGGCATTGCCTGAATCTGTTGGATCAGTTAGGTGAATAATGACATATTAACAGTATAAAGTCTTCCAATCCATGAACACATGATGGTTTTTCCACTTATTTAGATCTTTAATTTCTTTCAACAACATTTTGTAATTTTAAGTGTACATGTCTTATGCTTCTTTGGTTAAATTTATTCCTAGAGTTTTTCAAAAAATTTTTTACCATCAGAATTATTTTTCAAAATCTCTTATGCTTTAGGTATTACTCCTTTTGAATATTCATCTTTTCTGCCTATAAATTCACATTTATGTCTTCATAATCTTTCTTCCTATAGAGATATAATTCATATAATATAAAAAGTTTCTTTTTAAAGCTTATACTTCAATGGATTTTAGTATATTCACTATATTGTGTAACATAACCACTATCTATTCCAGAACATTCCCATCACCACATAAAGAAACCTGATACCCCTCAGCAGTTACTATCCATTCTCTCTTCCCAACCACCATGCCCTGACAGCCCCTGATCTGCTTTCTGTATCTATAAATTGGCCAATTTGCAATTTACTTAAGTGGAATCATATATAATATGTGGCTTTTTGTGTCAGGCTTCTTGCACTTAGCATAATGCTTTCAAGGTTCATCCACACTGTGGCATGTACCAGCATTTTATTCCTTCCTGTGACTGAAGTATTCCATTGTTTGGATATACAACATTTTTGTTTATTCATTCATGTTTGTACACATTTGAATTGTTTCCATGTCTTGGTTATTATGAATAATATTGCTGTGAATATTCATGTCCAAGTTTTTGTGTGAACAAATGTTTTCAGTTGGGGTGCATATCTAGGAGCGGAATTGCTGGGTCATATGATGGCTTTATGTTTAACTTATTGAGGAATCACCTGCAAAACTGTTTTCAACAATGCCTATGTCATTTTAGATTCCCACCAACAATTAAAAGTTTTCTAATTGCTTCATGTCTTCAGTTTTCTGGGGTGTTTTTTGTTTTGTTTTTATTGTAGTCATTCTAATGAGTATGACGTGTTATCTCACTGTGGTATCTGTATGTATTTCCTTGATGACTAATGATGTTGAACATCTTTTCATGTACTTGTTAGTCATTTGTATATCTTCTTTGAAGAAATGTGCATTCAAATCTGCTGTCCACTTTTTAATTAGATTATTCATCATTTTCATTAGTTACAAAAGTTCTACATGTAATCTGGATACTGGACCCTTTTAAGATATGTAACTTTGTAAATATTTTCTCTAATTTTGTGAATTGTCTTCACTTTCTTAATAGTATCCTTTGGCACCAAAAAATGTCTTTATATTTTGATGAAGTTCAACTTATCAGAAGATCTCCTGGAGAAGGAAATGGCTACCCACTCCAGTATTCTTGCCTAGAAAATTCCATGGATGGAGGAGCCTGGTGGGCTACAATCCATGGGATCGCAAAGAGTCAGACACAACTGAGTGACTTCACTTTCACTTTCAATTTATCTATTTTCTCTTTGATTGCTGTATTTCTGGTATCATCAAAAAATCTTAATCCCATGCCATTCATGTTTATACCCAGATGTTACTATCAGAGTTGATAGTTTTAGCTCTTACATTCAGATCTTCAGTCTATTTTTAGCTAACTTTTTAATATGGCTTGTGGTGGGGGTGGGGAATTAATTCTTTTGCACATGGAGACCCAATTATCCTGGCACCGTTTTTTCAAAAGACTATTTCCCCCACAGAATAATTTGGGTATCCTTGTTGAAAATCAGCTGTAAATGTATGAGTTTATGTCTGGACTCTTGATTCTATTCCCTTGATCTCTATGTCTGTTGTTATACCAGCACCACACTTGATTACTGTAGTTTCATAATAAGTTTTGAAATTGGCAAATATGAGGCCTCCAAACTTGTTTATCATTTTCGGGATTGATTTGGCTATTTAGAATCCATTGCCTTTCCACATGAATTTTAAGATCAGCATGTATATTTCTGATCCAATATCTGTTGAAATTTCAGTAGAGATTGCACTGAATATGATCAGTTATGTGAATATTGCCATGTTAACAGTATCAAGGCTTCCAGTCCATGGACAACAAAGGTTTTTCCACTTATTTAGATCAACAATGTTTTGAAATATTCTTATTCCTAAGAGTTTTTAAAAATTCTATCATCAGTGAAATTATTTTCAAAAATATCTTAAGCTTTAAGTGTTTTTTCTTTTGAAGGTTGATCTTTTCTGCCTGTAAATTCCATTTTAGTCAATAATCAAATTTCATATGTGTGTTTAATTTCCTGAGCAGTTACTTGAATACTTGCTACCTAAAACATTTTCTGATACAGTGTTTGGAATGGACCCAGAATCAGGCTCCATAAACCCATTTACCTCCCTCCAAATAAGCTAAGCACAGACAATCTTACTGTGTTCCTTAGTAGAGCAGGAAGCCCCTTAAGAAGATTAAATTACTCATGGTTATTTGTCACCTAAAATCTCCCATATCATTTTTGTCATAGTCTCTCCCTTGAAGAATCATCATTTTTTTTTTTTAGGAGTTATCCTTTCCTGTGATTTTCTAGATTCTCACTACCCCAATATCTGACTCAGTTCTGCCCATCCTTATTTCCCTGCTGAAGACTTTTTCTTCCTTTGCTATATCACTCAGTGCACAATAGACATCTGCAAACCAGGGAAATCATCCGTGGTTAGCCATGGCTTAAAACGGCTTTCAACTAAAGCTGAGATCCTCATGGGTTAGCACTTTATTTAATTGCATCCCTCTAGTTCCTCTGTTTTTCTGGAGTACAAACAGTAAAAAAAAAAAAAAAACAAAAAACAGTCCTGTTCATTTCACAAACTTTTATCTAGCATATAATGCGGGAGACTTGGGTTCATCCCTGGGTTGGGAAGATCCCCTGGAGAAGGGAATGGCAACTCCAGTATTCTTGCCTGGATAATTCCACAGACAGAGGATCCTGGTGGGCTACAGTCCATGGTCGCAAAGAGTCAAACATTATTGAACAACTAAAACTTTTACTTTTTCATGAACCAATGTGAAGTCGAATTATATACATTTTACTCTTGGCTTGCTTGAGAACTATATTAGACCTTTCTTAAACAATTTCTATTGTTTACAGACATAATGTCACTTAATTAAGAGGACATTGTGAGTGATAATGGGGTCTTGGTTGTTCTTAGTTGCCAATGCTTTCCCCACTTTCAGTGTTTTTTTTCTGCTGTGAAGGATGAGTGCTTTTCATTTTCCATTTTTGACTAGTGGATACTCTTTATTTGACAAAATCATCCATGGATCTAAAATTCCCATCTGCAGAATGTTTCTATCTTCTAAATATTTTCCCAGGAAGTCATCAGTTGGTTGATCATTTTCAGCCTGCAACCACATAGTTACATCTGCAGCTGAGGAGGATGTTGAAGACTCCATAGCAACACCATCTGTTGTTCACAGAATGTTTTTCTTTCTGATAAAGATGGGAGGTGTTAGTCGTAATTAGGCAAGTTGCATGCTGGGATCAGAAGCTTATTTAATTTACCAGGATTTCTGCACCAATAAGTACCTCTGACCCTGTGGGTATTCATAAATTCAGGGAGAGTTAGAACTAACACTGCTATTGTCAGTTATAATTTTTCACAGTAAAACAGGAGTCGGCAAAATACAGACCCCAGGTCACATCCAGCTGGTGGTTTGTTTTTATAAATAAAGTTTTATTGAGCCACAGCCACACCCATTCATTTGTGTATTGTCTGTGACTGTTTTCACAATATAGCAGAGTTGAGGAGTTATGACAGTAGTTATATGGCCTATGGAGCCTAAGATATTTGCTATCTGACACTACGGTTCTCTTGCCCTTGTACTAGAATATTATTAGACAGTTTTTCTGCTGTCACTAGATTTGTATGCTTTCGTGTCAAGCACATGACCATTTTAGATTTGAAAACATTAACTTACAACAGAATATCACCATCTCTAGGAAGCCTTCCATTATGCTTCCCCTGTATTCCTTATCAAGCTGGGCATAATATTCTTTTCCTGGCCTCATCTAATACTATAGATAGGTCTCAATTACTGCTTATATCGTATGATTTTCAATAACTTAATATCTAAACCAATTAATGTCTTTGCCTGCTATTCTCTGTAAGCTTGTGAAAATTCTCACATTATGTCCTGATTTAGATAGATGTTCATAAAATAAGGGAAATATCATCATTCTAGGGCAAGGAGTCTGCTTTATTTGTATTCCTGTTGCCTAATATCAGTACCTAGGGCAAAGAATACACTTGGAAAAATTGTTGAATGAATGGGTTGAATGAGTTATTAATTAAAAAGAAGATATTATTTAACTCTGTGTCTGTGCTGGGTCTTTGTTGCTGCTTGCAGGCTTTCTCTAGTTGTGGTGAGTGGGGGCTACTCTCTAGTTGTGGTGGCTGGGCTTCCCATTCAGTGGCCTCTCTCGTTGCAGAGCACAGGCTTTAGACATGCAGGCTCTGCAGTTGTGGTGCATGGGCTTAAGTTGCTCCATGGCATGTGGGATCTTCCTAAACTACAGATCAAACCCATGTCCCCTTTACTTCCAGGTGGATTCTTTACCACTGGACCACTAAGGAAGTCTCTAATTTTTTTTTGAAGGCTGTTTGGGATATAGGTTAATTGTGTGGTGTCTAGACTCCAATTTCTTTTTTTTTTTTTAGGTTTTTTTTAAAACTTTCTATTTTATATTGGATTATAGCCAATTACTAATGTTGTGCTAGTTTCATTAGCAAAGGGACTCAGCCACACATACCCATGTATCCATTCTCCCCAGACTCCCCTCCCATCTAGGATGCCATGTAATACTTAGCAGAGTTCCCTGCGCTGTGCAGTAAATCCTTGTTGATTCAGCCAGTTCAGTTCGGTCGCTCAGTCGTGTCTGACTCTTGGTGACCCCATGGCCTGCAGGACACCAGGCTTGTTGGTTATCTGTTTTAAATACAGCAGTGTGTACATATCGCTCCCAAACTCCCCAACTATCCTTGTATCCCTTCCCCCTATCCCTCAACCCTGGTAACCGTAAGTTCATTATCTGAGTCTGTGAATCTAGACTCCAGTTTCTTGATGTGAAGCTTCATTTCTACCACTTATGAGCTCTAAGTCTTTGCTCATGTTACTTAGTCTCTCCAGCTTCAGCTTTCTTGTCTATAAGCTGGAAATAGCAATATAACCTCTCTCCTGTGTTGTTGTAGAGGACAAAACTGTATCATCCATGCAAAGTTTTAACATAGCACCTGACTTGTACTAAGTACTCAACATACCATGGTCATTCCTGGTGACTTATTATTTCTTTTAATCAAAAGTCAGCTCACTATCATGTTACCATTAGTTTTGTCACTCTTCTGAGTTATTACTTGCAAGTATCCATGAAGATATCATTTATACAAAGAGCCACCTTTTTGGTTTCCTACTCTGTGTCAAAGTGATGGGGGTAGAAAGTAGATCAGATGTCTTTATGATCCTTACGTGTTTCATCATCTAGTACACTGAGCCTAAAGCTGCCACCTAGGGAAGGATGTGTATAGCTCAGTCCCAAAGCGGGGCAGAGATGGTCACTGAGGACTGTTGCCTTTTCTGGTACATGTTTATGGTGAAAGAACAAAACCCTAAATGAATGAAATAAGTTGTATCTAAGGAATGTCAGATACCAATCAAGGGGTCCAGTTTTGTAAGCAGAAAACCTTCCAGATCCTCAGTGTTCCTCTGAGCCTCATTTCTCTCTGCACTTGCTGATGGCTCTAGTTTAAAACAAACAAAAAATAAAACAAGAAATTCAGATTGTTGTGAAAACCTAAGAAAAAGTTCTATACTCATTAGTTTTGAGTTAGGTGAATAGGACTGAGAGTACCTGGAAGGGGAAAAGGCGGCATTTGATGAGTGCCACGGTCGTTTGCTATGCAGAGAATAGGGCTAGGAGTTCCTGTTCTGGACTCTTAACAGATAGGGGTTGAATGCCAGTTCTACTATTTAGTAGCTAGGTGATCTTGGACAGCCCCTCTCCCTCTCTGTTTTCATTTTATTTTTGCTAAGATGTGAATGGTCCTTTTATAAATTTCATCAGGTGGCTGTGAGATGAAAGGAGGTACCATAAAGGGTTTCATAGTGCCTGGGACATAATAACAACTCAGTAACATGAGCTTTCCATTAGAGTGGAGGTTAAATGCAGAGAAAAACAAAGGACCATCAAGATTTTGTTTAGTTATCCAGAGGAGGAGCATGTGAATGAAGGTCGACCTCTTTCTAGTGGAAGAAAGATGAGCGTCCTAGCCTCTAGCCTCAGGAACACTGATCCATTTCAAAAGCACCCCTGATTCTCTCAGACCAGGAGGTTTTCCATCATGAAGCCATCAGACTGAGATTCCCCATCTGCCACTGTCCTCTTCCTGCGCTTAGCCTACGTGTGGTGCTCCTTCACACTGTGCAGTACAAGGAAGTTCTCAATGGGCCAGGCAGCAGGGTCTTACTTGTACTACTAAGCTTGCAGAGAGGAACTTGGGTTCAGTACATGTTGCAGCATTGAAAACAAAAACAAAATGATAAGTGCTGTCTAGATAGAGATTGAGGTTACTTCTTCATAAAAAAAAAAAAAATCTACAGTGGCAAATTGCCACGAGAGTCAGAATAGAACAATAATTAAAAGCACAGAATTGGGAATAAGAAGTTTCAAGTTCACTGTTTTGTAGCGTGAGACTTGGAGTATGTTACCTGACTCTCCTCAGTTTCTTCATTTGTGAAATGGGAACAATGATGTGGACATCTCTGAGGTACTGGGAAAAATGAAAGGTTTTGCATGTATCTCGGTAACGGTGATGTTAGGCAAGATGCCAAGTTCTGCACTTCCATAGGAAACTTGTGTACCCTCTGCTCTTGAGTCTCTTGGAGATCTATGCCTTTATAAGGAAAGTTTTCTTCCCAGGCATGTCCCCAAAGAATTTTTAACTCCAGATTCTAAAGGTACTGAGAAGACTTCCCTAGTGGTGCAGTGATAGGAATCAGCCTGCCAATGCAGGGGACATGGGTTCGACCCCTGGTCCAGGAAGATCCCACATGCTGCAGAGCAACTAAGCCCATCTGCCACAACTACTGAAGCCCACTCATTCTAGGGCCTGTGAGCTGCAGCTACTGAGGCTGTGTGCCACAAGGACTGAAGCCCATGTGCCCTAGAATCGCACACCACCGCTGCTGAAGCCTGAATGCTGGAGAGCCTGTGCTCCACAATAAGAGAAGCCACCACAATGAGAAGCCTTCGCAGCGCAACTAGAGAATAGCTCCTGTTTACCACAACTAGAGAAAGCCCACATGCTGCAATGAAGAGCCAGTGCAACCAAAAGTAAATTAATATTAAAGTTTAAAAAAAAAACAAGGGTACTGAGAACACTGGATCATTTTAAAGCAGTATTATTTCCTGTCTAATGATATTTATCAATCGTAGGAGATAAAAATTATGGGTATCTTCATATTGTTCTATCCAACAGGAGAGTTAAAAGATCAATATCAGAAATTTTCATTAAAAGCCTCCAGTGATAATAGAGATCAGAGTAGAGAAATATTATTATAAATGTGCTTTTCCATGGTGACGGAGTTAGGATTCTGTTATGAGCTTGTTTTATTCATGATTAGTTATTTCTGTCAGTTTTCTTTCATCACCTTTATGTTTTCTTTTTCTCTCTCATTACAAAACAATTAAAGAATTTGGCAAGGAAATGGAGCCAGATGTAACACTTTCCTCTTACATCCCTTAATAGAAGCAAACATGCTGTAATGTAATTTTTCTTCCCTCGGCCAGAACTGCTCCCTCCCCCAAATTCTCAGCTGTAGAGGAATTACAAAACCCCTTGAAAGTGGAAAAACCCTTATTGTCAATGCAATGTAATTAAATTTATATAATGTTGCATCATCTGGTTGAAGAGGGAAATCTGGAAAGAAATCCTCCCATTTTTCAAAGTTACTTTGGGCTATACCCAGAAATCCTGCTAAGTGCTGACATGAGTTTCCGTATGGGGGTGGCATTAATGCAACTATGGGCTGTATTTATGACATGATGAAGGAGACTCATGGAATCCAGAGATTCAGAAAACAAAGTTTAACTGAATTTTTAATAAGGAAACAATGCAATGTAGTAATTATGAAATTGGCTCTGGAGTTAGACAATTTTCTGACCAGTTTTATCTTCTGCCTGTGGTTCTTTGGATGAAATTAGATGACTCAGTTGGTGTCCTTGATCTTTACTTTCCCCACCTGAAAAACAGATGAGGGATAATAAAATTTCATAATTAATGAGATTGTTATTGTATTGAAATGGTTCAATGCATGTAAAGCTCTAACTCTAGTACAACATATATACTCAATAATGATAGCTGTTAGTTATTTATTAGTCATGAAGGCTCCACGGCAACCACATTAATTAGGATTCACTCCACGTGGAAGAGAGAAATGCACAGGAAAAACCAATCTTAATTTAGGATAAGATGAAATTAGAGAAAATGTGGACAGATGTTCCATGCAGGAACTCACACTTGCATATAGAACGCCTTGTCCTTCTCTTGACAAGGGCTGATTCTTCTTCCATACTCTGGGCCTTCTCTGAAGTTGTTTCTCAACTCTGGCCCTGAGTTTTCCTCCTCTGCGAATAAGGAAGTCAGAATAGATGATCTTGGAGGACCATTCTGGGTCTGACTTTCTGAAGATTCTTCCAGGACTGGCTCAAGCCATGTTTAAGCTATTGTTAGAAATATTCATGCTTGCCTGAATATGTAAAAACAAAGAATGGTTCTTCATTTGAAAGAAATTAACAAGCAAAAAAATAGCAAGAGACTGTCTGAAATATATTCAGCCTTATGTTAGTCCAATAAACAAAGCAGGGAAGCTCTTAGAAAGTTGTTTACTGACTCCTCAGGCTTGAATAACTTAGTTTTGATGGGTTAGAAACATAGATCAGAACTGTTTCTGTTACGGTAGGGTCAGTATTGCCTGCTTCTCTGAATGTACAATGAATCAACCTAATGGTACTCAATGGACTTGAGTGGTTTTCTCAGTGTCTAGGCAGGTTCCTCAAGTTAGCCCTTCCAGTGCAGATGCAATCCATAAATGGGCCAATTTTTGTTACATGTAACCTTATTTCTTTCATTGATGTACTAAGATGTGGTCTTTTTAAAATTTTTTAAATTTATTTTTAATTGGAGAATAACTGCTTTACAGTGTTTTATTGGTTTCTGCCATACACCAACATGAATCAACTATAGGTATACATATGTCCCCTACCTCTTTGAAGGAATGGCATCCCACTCCAGTATTCTTGCCTGGAGAATTCCGTGGACAGAGGAGCCTGGTGGGGTATATCCATGGGATCACAAAAAATTGGACATGACTGGAGCAACTATTGTTTGCTCCTAAGGTGTGCTCTTATGGAAAGAATGCTAAATTTAGAGTCAGGGACTTGGGTCTAAGTTCCAGGTCCCATATCCATGATCTTAGATATTACTTCAATTCTTGCACTGAGTTTCAGCTATATTCTCTTTAAAAATAGGGTCAGTATTAATCATATTAAAGGGTCAACAGGAAGATTAAATAAGATAACTCATGCAGAGCCCCAAGCATCTATGTTGTACATGTCAGGAACTTGGTAAGTAAATGACATATTTTCTTACATTTAACAAATATCTCCTGAGCACTTGTAATGTGCCAGGCACTGTTTTAGCAACTTGAGATACATTAAAGACAGAAAGATCCTATACCTTTGGGGCTTAGTGGAAGGAAACAGACAATAAACATAAAATGCTGTACAACACAGGCATATAGCCAATATTTTATAAAAAATATAAACAGAGTATAACCTTTAAAAATTGTGAATCACTATGTTGTACACTTGAAACTTACAAATTACCCTTACCTCAATTTTTAAAAATTTAAAGAAAATAAAAAATCCGATAAACATAGAAACTCAGTAAATTATGTGCCATGAGAAAAGGCAATCATTACTGTGGGAAAGAAAAGAAAACTGGAGCGCAGTGTGCAGAACACGAAGGGCCAGTGTGGGTGGGAGAGGTTGCAGACTTAAGTTGGTCCAGGGTAGGTCGGTGGTCAGTAGGTCTCCTGAAAAGTTACCACTTGAGGACATGAAGGAGGTGAAGAAATTAGCTATGAGAACATTTGCTGAGAGAAATTTCCAGGCTGAGGTGCCACGGCCCTGAGGCAGGATCGTGCTTTTTATGTGGGGGAATATCAGGAAGCCCCATGTGTGTGAGACAGTGACCAAGAACAGGGACAGCAGCAGAGATGAGATCAGACAGGTAATGGGGTCCAGACCCATGGAGGATTTTGCAGGCCCTTGTAAAGGCTTTGGCATTTCCTCTTAGGGAAAGGAGGAGACACTGAAAGATTTTGAGCAAAGGAAACACATTATCTAGCTTAGATTTTCAAAAGGACCATTTCAGTTGCTATTTTAGGACAGCAATGGTGCAGAGGGTGGGAGAGGAGGTGAGGCTAAAGGCAGGGAGACCAGACAGAGGCTGTTCAGAATTCCAGGGACCAGGTAAGGGTGGTCTGAGCCATGGATGGTAAAAAGGGATCAGAATCTGAATATCATGCAAAGATCCTTCTTTCTACCTACCTTTAATTTATTGGTTATAATATAATATTTGCCTAATTAACTTAAAGAGCTATTAACAGGAGGAAGATAGTGATGACAGATAGTTATTAACACTGACTCTGATACAGGCACTGTGAAAAGGACTCAACAACCCTAGGAGATAGAAATAATTATTAACCATTTTTGACAGAAGATCTGAGGCATAGAGAGACCAATTAATGTACCCAAAGTCTCACATTTGCAAAGTGTTACAGCTGCAAGTTCAATGTGTTGCATCTGACACTGAAGTTATGCTCTGAGGATGTGGCCAGTGCCATGAGACTCTCAGAACTGTTCTCAAGAGACTTGCCACACTCAGTGTCTTCTGTCTGGAATCTTTATCAAATGACAAGTTATATATGGTACTTAGTGGTAGAACTTTGTCCTCTGAGGTGCTAGTCTGTTGAATGGTTGGTGAATTGATTTATTGGAAAATAAGGAAAGAAAAGAATGAACAGTTATATCAAAACACTTTTTTTATATGATCTCACAAGGTCACGGTGCATTTTTAAAACATTTTTGAATATGGTAAAGCACACTTAAAATAACCCACTTTTACATGTACGGTTCAATGAAGTGTATTCACATTTTTGTGCAACCATCTCTACCGTCCATCTCCAGAGCTCTTTTCATCTTGAAAAACTGAAACTTTGTACCCACTAAGTCCTCATCCCTGTCTGCCCCTGACTTCTGGCACACCCCACTCAACTTTCTGTGTCTACGGAATTTAACTCTTGTAGGTAATTTGTGTAAGTAGAATCATGCAGTATCTGTCTTTTTGTGACTGGTTTAATTCATTTAACACAATGTCCTCAAAGTGTATCCATGTTGTAGCATGTGTCAGAATTTAATTCCTTTTTAAAGGCTGAATAATATTCCACTGTGTGTATATACCACATTCTGTTTATCCATTCATCTGTTTATAAATCAAAACATATTTTGAGAATCTTATAGCACATTAGCTGCTTGCATTTTAGAAATCACGTCATTTCATAATAAAGAAGAGGCTGAAAAGTAGAAAATTCCTTCTGAGCTCCTAGACTCTAAAGGAAAAACAGATCTGAAGGCTCAGAGACTCAGAAACTGATTTTTCTAAATTAACAGGACAATCTCACAGTTCACAGAGCAGAAATCTCTGTTGACATTTCTTGCATAGAATTGTAAATGTAGAGTGTTTTTCACTGTATATTTTCATCTCATTTATTATGTTTCATTTGTCTTAAATTAAGCTAATCATTTTGTTTGCACAACAATTTGCTTTTTGGGTTGTATTTGGGTTTTGTGAAAATTTAACTTTCCACAGTAAAGTAATAGATTTGTTCAAATATTAACCTTGGGGAAATGCAATTTGACAGTTCTTCAAAGAATGTATAAAACTAATTATAAGTGAAAGTCATTTCAATTTCAATAATTAAAGAGAAAACCTGCCAGTACTGGATTATTCTCTTTCAACTCATATCATAGATCCATCCGTCATTACGGTCCTACATGTGCTTGCTGATCAAATTGCATGAATCAAAGAAGTGAAAACCTAATTTTGTTGGTGTTCTATTCAGACAGTACTTTTCAAAAATGTGCATAAACTTAATTTCAAAAAACTGATAGATATCTACCAAACTGAAGGTATTTCTGGTGTTTACATCTGAAAGTCACTTACTTGGCTTATTTTACCTGTTTTAGATGGCATTCTATTTTATTATTGGAGTAAAATAACACCAGCTTTAAAGGGACAGGATGCAATATTCAATAGAATCATCACATGTCAGGATAAAAGAATCTTACCCTAAAACTTCCCCAGCCCCCATTCTCAACCTAGGCTGAATCTACGTGGTGGTCTGTGGTCCTCTAGCCTTTGCTTAAATGTCCTCTATCCTGTGTCACCCACAGTATAGTCATCTGTGTACTCCTGGCATAACAATATATCCTTTTCACTAGTTTTACTTAATGTTTTCCTTTTACAATACTCCTTGCTTCTTTGATGCTTTAAAAGAGAAATTAATATTATTCTAAGTGAAAACTAGTGTGATTTTCCATGGGTAGAAGACAGATTTTAAAAATATAAACAGCAGGGTAGTAAGCTTGAAGCCAATTCTGCCTTTGGTAGTAATGAAAATATGGAAGTACTAGGGAGATATTGATTTCATTGTGTGCTCAGAGTGAGATAGTATCTCTAACATCCCAACAGGTAGAAGAGATTTGGCAGGCAGTGATTTTCTTATATGTAATCCCGTGTTCTGTGACACCTAAAATCATCTTGAATACTACTGAGTCCCAAACCTTGGGAAACAAGGCCTCTTCCTCTCATTCCATTGTTTGGAACAGCTTAGCAGTTAGAAAGTTCTCCTCTCATCAGTTTGGCATCTGTCTACATCTGTGGTTCACCCACAGATTGTCCTATTCTTCAGAGCCATCCAGAATAAATGCAGTCTCTCTTTCCCATAACAGCCCTTTGTTTATTTGAGATAGCCCTATTCTTCAGAGCCATCCAGAATAAATGCAGTCTCTCTTTCCCATAACAGCCCTTTGTTTATTTGCAGATAGCTCTTACATTTAAGCTAGCCTTCTCTTGGCTAGATTGCCTCAGTTCTCTGCATCTTTTCTCATATGAAATAATTCTGTAGTAGTATTCACCTACCCCACTATTTTTACTGCCTGTATTATTTACAATTCTCCACTGAAATAAAACCAGGTGTGTGTGTGTGTGTGTGTGAGTGGATGGGTAGATGGATAGATGGATAGACACAAACATACATACGGTCATACACACACACATAACGTTAAGAAATTGGCTCAGGAGATTATGGAGGCTGGCAAGTCCAAGATATACAAAGTGGGCTGATAGGCTAGAGGTCAAAGTACAGCTCAAGTCCAAAAGTCATCTGCTATAGAATTCTCTCTTGCTTGGGGAGTTCAGCGTTTTGTTCGATACAGGACTTCAACTAATTAGATGAGGCATACCCACATTATACATGGTAATATGCTTTCTCAAAGTTCACTGGTTTAAACACTGATTTCTTCAAAAAATACTCGAAGTTAACCATAAAACTAGCTATCCACTGCCATTAGTATTGCATCATGCCTTAAGTGTCATGATTAACAAAATAAGCTAAGAATTAGTAATTTTTCCAAAGCATGATATGAAGCTTATTGAAATGTGTAAACCCCTAAACATGACAAATTCAGTGTTCTCCTGAAAATTTTAACTAAGCAACCTGGATATTTTGGTCAGTGAATGATAGGTGCTGGATGATGGCATTGTTATTATGATTATGGTGATTAGCCATGTTGACAATAGTGGCTAATAATGGATTTGCAGTGGGCACTGCTCGCACTGTTTTTCTCACATTATCTAATCTTCATAATAACCTATAGTATAGGGTCACTTTTATTTCTGTTTTATGGATACAGACCCTGAGCAACAGAGAAATTAAGTAATGTTTCCAGGTTTATATAGAGCTTCCAAGAAGTAGGGATAGAATTCAAACTCATGTAGTCTAGTTCCAGAGACCTTATCATAGCCATCTCTACCCCCAGTCACTATCCTTTGCCCACTGAATCACTGGAAGTGTTGTAGAATACACAGGGTGACCAGAAAGTCTGGAAACATAAATGACTGCCTGACATATTTGAACACATGCATGACCAGTTAATACCCATACTTGACTAGCTGGAAATTTGCTTAGTGGCTCTACCATTCCACACCAGAGTGGTGAGCGTCTGCTTGACTGATCATCTCCAAACCTGCTTTGGACATGTGAACACATGCAGTGGATTGCCTTTGTGCCAGATATGAACTCTTCTGACATGCTAAAAATGTAGGCTTATTGCATAATAAAGAGACAAGAATCATATGAGCCAATACATCATAGATACTATGCAGGCTGGAGTAAAATTTGTTAATACACCACATTTATTGCAATTTCTCAGTTCATTGAACTAGGCATTGCTAATGAGAAACACATTGAACATATCACATAATACATCATGCATTGTCATATAATACCATGGAGCCATTTTTATGTATATACAGCATTGTTTACAGACTTTTTGACCATACTGTATTTACCATCTTGGTTGTTCGCCTTTTCCTATCTCTGTTAATGTGTAGAGTCTAGACTGAACGCAGTATCCCAGATGTTCTCTGACTATTTTGAACTGTGGTGTTGAAGAAGACTCTTGAGAGTCCCTTGGACGCAAAGAGATCCAACTAGTCAATTATAAAAGGAAATCAGTCCTGAACATTTGTTGGAAGGACTGATGCTGAAACTGAAACTCCAATACTTTGGCCACCTGATGTGAAGAACTAACTCATTTGAAAAGACCCTGATGCTAGGAAAGATTGAAGGCAGGAGGAGAAGGAAATGACAGAGGAAGAAGTGGTAGGATGGCATCACCGACTCAATGGGCATGAGTTTGAATAAACTCTGGGAGTTGGTGATGGACAGGGAGGCCTGATGTGCTGCAGTCCATGGGTTGCAAAGAGTTGGACACAACTGAGTGAACTGAACTGAACTGAACTGATATATGCTAAAGGAAGGCCATCTTCCTGCTCTTTGTTCTTTTAGGTATTGATAATCCCATCTAAACCATGTAGACTTCTCTGGCGATCAGTCCAGTGAACACAAGGCAATATGATTTTCATTCATATGACAGTCATTTTTCATATCTACCTTGTACAAGACACTGTTTTAGCCATTGGAGACATAATGGTAAACAAAACAAAGTCCCTGCCCTGAGTGATCTTTTGTAGTAGGAGGAGATAGGTTAAACACACACACACATAATCAAATAGATACATAATACATGTTGTGTTGTGCCAAAGTAAATGGAGAAAAAGAGAGCATTCTGCTCTTTCTTTATAAACAGAGAATGAAGAGGTTACTGCATTAGCCAGGTGAATATCTAGGGAGGTCATTCCAAAAGCAAGATACAGGAAATGCAAATGTATCAGGAGGGGAAGACACTTGGTTTATTTGAAGAAAAGGAAATTAGTGTCCATGGAGTAGACATACAATAGTGGGAGGGGCCTGGGAGGGAATAAAGATTGGAGAGAGAAAGAGACCAGATCACAGAGTCTTGTAGTAAGGAGTTTAAGTACAGGACTAGTTGTGATAGCCACTGGAGGATTTTATTTTCTTTCCTCTCATGGGAATGACATAATCTGTGTCGAATTTAAAAGGGATTACTCTGACTGTTTGGGCTATAATAGACTTTAGGAGGGCAAGAGTAGACGCAGGGAAATCAATATGAACTACAACAGCTATTTTTGTACGTCCAAGATAGGTTGGTTTTTAATTATCTGTCTAACTTGATTTATAATTTAATTGCACTGCAGTCAGAAAATGTGTTTTGTATGACACTGGTTATTTGAAATTCCTTTGTGAACTAGCACCATGTCAATTTTTGTAAACGCTTTAGTGTATTTGAAAATTATGGAGATCCTCAACTTGTTGGGTGCAGGGTCTACACGTGTGTTAGTTCAAACTAGTTAAATATTAATCATTCAAATCTTGGATGTTATTTGGTCAGCAGTCTCTATAATTTTCTAAAAGATTTTTCTTAAAATCTCATCCTCAGTTCAGTTCAGTTCAGTTCAGTTGAGTTACTCAGTTGGGTCCAAATCTTTGCGACCCCATGAATCACAGCACGCCAGGCCTCCCTGTCCATCAACAACTCCCGAAGTTTACTCAAACTCATGTCCATCGAATCGATGATGCCATCCAGCCATCTCATCCTCTGTCGTCCCCTTCTCCTCCTGCCCCCAATCCCTCCCAGCATCAGGGTCTTTTCCAATGAGTCAACTCTTCGCATGAGGTGGCCAAAGTATTGGAGTTTCAGCTTCAACATCAGTCCTTCCAATGAACACCCAGGACTGATCTCCTTTAGGATGGACTGGTTGCATCTCCTTGTAGTCCAAGGGACTCTCAAGAGTCTTCTCCAACACCACAGCTCAAAAGCATCCATTTTTCAGCACTCAGCTTTCCTCACAGTCCAACTCTCACATCCATACTTGACCACTGGAAAAACCATAGCCTTGACCAGACGGACCTTTGTTGGCAAATTAATGTCTCTGCTTTTTAATATGCTGTCTAGGTTGGTCATAACTTTCCTTCCAAGGAGTAAGTGTCTTTTAATTTCATGGCTATAATCACCATCTGCAGTGATTTTGGAGCCCCCCAAAATAAAGCCCAACACTGCTTCCCCATCTATTTCCCATGAAATGATGGGACCAGGTGCCATGATCTTAGTTTTCTGAATGTTGAGCTTTAAGCCAACTTTTTCACTCTCCTCTTTCACTTTCATCAAGAGGCTTTTTAGTTCTTCTTCACTTTCTGCGATAAGGGTGGTATCATCTGCATATCTGAGGTTATTGATATTTCTCCTGGCAATCTTGATTCCAGGTTGTGCTTCCTCCAGCCCAGCATTTCTCATGATGTACTCTGCATATAAATTAAATAAGCAGGGTGACAATATACGCCTTGACGTACTCCTTTTCCTATTTGGTACCAGTCTGTTGTTCCATGTCCCGTTCTAACTGTTGCTTCCTGACCTGCATACAGGTTTCTCAAGAGGCAGATCAGGTGGTCTAGTATTCCCATTTCTTTCAGAATTTTCCACAGTTTATTGTGATTCACACAGTCAAAGGCTTTGGCATAGTCAATAAAGCAGAAATAGATGTTTTTCTGGAACTCTCTTGCTTTTTTGATGATCCAGCGGATGTTGGCAATTTGATCTCTGGTTCCTCTGCTTTTCCTAAAACCAGCTTGAACATCTGGAAGTTCACGGTTCACATATTGCTGAAGCCTGGCTTGGAGAATTTTGAGCATTACCTTGCTAGCGTGTGAGATGAGTGCAATTGTGCGGTAGTTTGAGCATTCTTTGGGATTGCCTTTCTTAGGGATTGTAATGAAAACGGACCTTTTCCAGTCCTGTGGCCACTGCTGAGTTTTCCAAATTTGCTGGCATATTGAGTGCAGCACTTTCACAGCATCATCTTTCAGGATTTGAAATAGCTCAACTGGAGTTCCATCACCTCCACTAGGTTTGTTTGTAGTAATGCTTTCTAAGGCCCACCTGACTTCACATTCCAGGATGTCTGGCTCTAGGTGAGTGATCACACCATCGTGATTATCTCATCCTAGGGTTTGCCAAATTTGCTTCATGCTTCTGATAACTTTTAATTAATGTTTTAAAGCTGCATTGATAGTTAAGTGTCTAGTCATGATTTTCTAGATCCTTGAGTTTTTATATGTAGTTTCTGCTTAAACATTAATACCTTTTGCCTTAAATACTAGTTTTTGTCTAATACTAGCATTGATACACCAGTCTTCTCTTAGTAAGTATTTGCATAGTATATCTTTCTGCCATTTCTTTATTTTCAGCCTTTCCATGTGGTTTTATTTTATTTCATAAACAACATTTACTTTGATATTTTATATATATAAAAGATTTTTTTTTAACTTTTACAATCTTGGTTTGTATTTCTTCTCTATTATTCTCTTGGCTTCTTTTTAATTTTTTTTTTTTTTAATTTTATCTTTTCTTCTGGTGGATGAATTTGTTTTTTCCTCTTCCCTCTCTTTCTCCTCTCTCTGCTTGTTTCAGGACCATAGCTTGTATTTCAATTTGCTTAATGACCACTTTAATTTACAACACATATGCTTACTAACTAATTATATCTTCCCCTTACATATAATATAGACATTGGTCCTTTTTAACACTCTACTAAGCTATCCCAGGGACAGCGGAGCCTGGTGGGCTGCCGTCTATGGGGTCTCACAGAGTCGGACACGACTGAAGCGACTTAGCAGCAGCAGCAGCAAGCTTCCTAGCACACACTCCTCCTCTTCCCCATCCCCAGCACACAAACTGTTACTGAACTCAGCTTTGCCTTCTTATTGCTTGGAAGGCAATACTCAAGAGACAAGTGCTGGTGAGAACAGAAAGGTTGCTTTATTCAGCAGGTCATCAACCTGGGGAGAAGACGGACTCATCTCCAAAAGCCAATTCATAAGATTCTGTTTGAACATCAGAGTTTTTAGAGGCAGAATCCTTTGGGCAGGGCATCGTAGTCTTCCTTATCTTCCACTGTGTACAGATTTTTCTTCCGATTGGTTGGTAGTGAGGTAACAGGATAGTGTTCCAGGAATCTTCTCCTCAGCCTAAAGTTTCCATCCTCCAGCTGGGTGAAGCCTTAGTTTCTAGGGAAGAACACAAAGGTATTGGTATGCTTATTTCTTGAGGAACCAGGACTCTGTCCCAAGGCAGCACTGTTGTTTCTTCATGCCTCTTCCTTTGTTTCTGCATTCCTTCCCTTCCTTGAGAAGCAAATGTTTGAATCTGCCCTTTGGAACTCAGGAAGGTCAAGGAGGCTGAATGAAGCCTATTTCCTACAAACAAGAAATGGGGGACACAGAAAGGATTTGTACCCAGGAGGGCCCCACAGGGTCTATGTTTTTGTTCAGTCACTAAGTCATGTTTAACTATTTGTGACCCCATGAGCTACATCACACCAGGCTTCCCTGTCCTTCACTCTCTTCCACAGTTTGCTCAAACTCATGTCCATTGAGTCAGTGATGCCATCCAACCATCTTATCTCTTCCTCCCCCTTCTGTTCTCAATCTTTCCCAGGATCAGGGTCTTTTCCAGTGAGTCAGCTCTTTGCATCAGGTGGCTAAAGTATTAGAGCTTCAGCTTCAGCATCAGTTCTTCCAGTGAATATTCAGGGTTGATTTTCTTTAGGATTGACTGGCTTGATCTCCTTGAAGTCCAAGGGACTCTCAAGAGTCTTCTCCAGGACCACAATTCGAAAGCATCAATTCTTCAGCTCTCAACCTTCTTTATGGTTCAATTCTATTTCCATAGATGACTATTGGAAAAACCATAGTTTTGACTGTATGGACCTTTGTCAGCAAAGTGATGTCTCTGCTTTTTAAAACACTGTCTAGGTTTGTCATAGCTTTTCTTCCAAGGAGCAAGCATCTTTTAATTTTGTGGCTGCAGTCACCATCTGCAGTGATTTTGGAGCCCAAGAAAACAAAATCTGTCACTGTTTCCATTTTTTCCTCTTCTATTTGCCATAAAGTGATGGGACCAGATACCATGATCTTAGTTTTTTGTATGTTGAAGCTTAAGCCAGGTTTTTCAACTCTCTTCCTTCACAGGATCCTGCTGTTTTAAAACCTCCTAGCAGGAGAGTCTCTAGTTCACAGAGAACTCTTGAAGTCTCCTCTTCTTTGGTGAGCTAAGTACACAGTCATTATGGCCCACTTCTAGACCTGTCAACAGGCCCCTGCCTGTAGCCCACACTCCACTTAGTGGTTCTTTTTCTAGACCATGCACATGGTTGTCCTTTTTTTTTTAATTGTGGGAAAATACACATAACAAAATTTACTTCTTGAATCAATTTAAAGTATACAATTCAGTGGCATTAAGTACCTTCACAATGTTATGTAACCATCAGCACCATCCAGTTGACAATTTTTTTTTTTTTTTTTATTACCACAAACAAAAATCCTGTATCCATTAAGCAGTCACTCCCTGGTACCCTCTCCCCCCACATCCTGACAACCACTAATCTGCTTTCTGTCCCTATTCTGGATGTGCATCTTCTAGATGTTTTATATAAATAGAATCATACAGTATGTGGCATTTTATGTCTAGCTTCTTTTACTGAGTATGTTTACAGGGTCCATCCTTGCTGGGGCATGTATCAGCATTCCATTCTTTTTCATGGCTGAAAGATATTTCATTATATAAACATACAACTTTTTTTTTTTTTTAACATTTATCTGTTGCAGGACATCTGGGATGTTTTTACCCTTTGGTTATTGTAAATAGTACTACAATGAACATTTGTGTATATATATATTTTTTAAATATTTGTTTTCATTCTTTTGGGTCTATACCACAGAGTAGAATTGCTGGATGATATGGTAATTCTATGTTTAACTTATTGAGAGGCTGACGAACTGTTTTCCATGGTGGCTGTACCAATTTTCATTCCCACCAGCAATGTTTGAAGGTTCTGATTCTCCACATCCTTGCCAACATTTATTATTTTCTGTTGATGGTGATGATGATGATGACATTTGTCATTCTGGTGGATGTGAAGAGTTGCATGTTTTCTGAGTCCAACTCTGACTTATTGGTTTTTCTCTTCCTGTTGCTTTTGTTGTTGATGTTACTGTAACATTGCTATAGGCTTGGAGTACAGGAGTGTATCAAAGCATGTACTGATCTCTCCATTTCAGTTGGAACCTCATATCAATTCTGGCCATGTTCTTATAGTGGAAAGCTATGTTAGCACCCACAAGCCAAAGTACCTGACCACATGATGTTACTTTTCTACAGGATGAAGAAGATATCTTTTTGAACCGCTGTAGACTTTTACCAATTTAATCAAAGTTTACTTTAGCTGATTTCCTCTTTAGACATCTCCCCTTTTCCAACAAGCTCATATAATGTAGACATTACTTAGCTAAGTGAGGGGAGTGGAGACAAATATGCTTTTTCTACAAAAATTGAGCTTTCTTCTCCAAAGATTAATGACACACTACAAAATCATTCCTCTTCTCTCCCTTTTGACTTGCCCATGAAATTAGAAATTTTTGTCTTGCCAAAAAAGAAATTAAGAACAGACAAAAATACTTAAGAAACTTATATATTGCCTGTAACTTTAAATATTTAATGACATGTCATGTTATTTTATGAGTATGTTTTTATATTTTATATTCATGATATTCTTGATAATTAACATATTGTATATTCACAATTTTATATGGTTGTGAAAATAATGTGTGCTCATTTCTTTTTTCTTTTTTGAACAAGAAAATTAAAGTCACATATTATCTTCCACTTCTTAGGAGCTGTCAGTACCCAGGGAGCATAACATTAAGTCCCGGCACTGTTTTGATTACCAGCCTGGGTTCTAGGTCAGGTTCCATGTAACCTGGGGATTATTACTGCTTAACCCTTCTGTAAATCTGATAATTAGATGCATACAAAGTGCAAACAGTGCCTCAAGTGTGAGATATTTTGTTTGAATACTCCCTTTCCTTTTCTGCCTACCCTTCATGAAATACCTATCCAGGCAGACCTGTTCTAAGGTCCCATATGGAATTTGTGTTCATGTCCTCACTTTGAACCAACAGTTACATACCCTGTCTCCATCCTCCACTCACCTAGTTCTCCATGGCATATGGTGAGGCAGGCTTACATGTAAGGAGCCTCAACCATGGGCCCTTCAGACCCCTTTCTGTGGTCAGGATGCCTTCCATGCCTCCTTGATCACTCCAGAGAGTCATCTACTCTACCTAGACACAAATGCTATGCAGGACATTCTTCTTGTCCTCTTACATCAGTTACTGCTACTATATGCTGAGTTCTTACTCTTTAATAGGCACCGTGCTGTGTGTCTTGCATGTGTTGACTTACTAGTTTCAGCAGCCGATCAGATGGGTACTATTCTCTCTCCGTTTTAATAAATGAGGCAACTAAGACACATAAAAGGTTAAGTTGCCTGCATGCGTTCACATCACTAGTGTCTTGAAGAGCCATGTTCTATGCTCAGCTCATCTGCCTAAAGTTAGGCTCTTAACCACCATGGACAAGCAGAAATGTTTCACGTCCTCATAACTCTGCCAGTGTATTGGGGCTGACAGAGCTTTCAACTGTCAACATCAGTGACCTAATACTCTTTTAAATATATATACACACATTTAAAGGTACAAACATGACGCTAAATTCCTTAGCTGTGCTATTTTAGTTAATCCTTCCAGTTCTGTAAGGGAGTTACAGTTAACATCTCCACTTCACACATAATTAGCCCCATTTTCCAAGAGAGAAAACCCAGACTGTGTGGTCTAGGGCCCCTAACTCAGAGATGTCCAAGCTGGGTCTCAGCACAGGGCTGCATGGCTCCAAAGCCCAACACACCACAGCAGCACAGCACAAGGAAAGGCTCGCGTGACCCAGGGTTAGGGGTTGCTTGGATTGTTTCTGTATCACTAGTACTGGTTCGTTAAGAGGCAAAGTCTCTATTGTGTCCCTTAGCATTGGGCTGGGCATATATCTTGCAAAACAAATCACATTGCAACGCTCCCACGCCATAAACTGGGCCTAAGCAGCAACTGCTTCTCTCTCCATGTCAGCAACGCCAGCCTCCACTTGTGCCTGCTTCTGTCTGCAAGGCTTATATCATCTTGACCCAGATTGTTCCTCAGAGATGCTTTCTGCCTCCCTCGCAGGCCACGCGCCATTCTCTGAAAGGTCAAGATCCAGAGCTAAAGGCCTCATTGATGGAGGGAGGAAAGCATACAGACTGAGCTGAGGAATGTGCGGGGGCTACCACACAGCCAGACTGGTGCTCCGAAGTCTGTGGGTGCTCATGGGTCACTGCAAGGAAGAGCCCTGTTTGCAAACATGCCCCAAAGCTAGGCGAGCTTGGCCCCTGAAGTTTCTGTAGCAAAGAACAGGAGTGAAAGAGTTTTTATCTGTTGCTTTCTGTATTAGGAAAAACAAACTTCCATGAGTAAAGCTTATCTTTATCTTGATGCCTATTGAGTTTTAATGCTATAATACTGAAATCAGTTTGACCTCATGGAGAAAAGATTGTGCTGCCTCCCAGTACCGAGGGATTTCACTATTTATTGGCTTTCTCAGAACCCTGGTCATGTCTCCCTCCCGCTCTGTGAAGACTGCCCTAACTATGCTAGCTGATACCAAACTCTTCCCTTCATCACAGCTCCTACTCTTTCTGTTCAGGTTATATGTCCCACAGCAGTAGGACTGGGGGAAAGTGCTCATGTCTAGAGTCCCAAGTTCTCTCTCTCTGTCATTTACCAGCATGCAGACCTGGGCAAGTCGCACTCCACACCTAACCTCAGTCTTCTTATCTATAAAATGTCTATAACACCTGCTCACTAGGACTACAAACATGAATCAGTCCAGTATGCATTATTGAGAGTCTGCCATGTGTCAGCTTCTCTGCTAAAAAGTCCTTTGTTGGTTTTTAAAGAGATAAAGCCGGAGATACTTAAGTCATTTAAAGCAACCAATAATGTACCATTCCCCACATGGGTCCTCCCATGTTTTCTGTCAACATGCAGTTTCAGAAAAATAAAATTATAGGATTAAGTAGATTTTAGAACTCCTGGGTACACAAAGCTGAGCTGATCATAGACTAACAAATATTATGCAGCTAGAAGTTAGAAGTAGCATTGAATTTACTGAACTTTCCCACCCCTACAAAATCTTTTTCTGCAGGTTTTTATTTTATTTTGAAGAAGCTACTCACATATTATGGAAAAGTTTTCTGCAAAATACTAGGAAATGCCAAAAGAAGGTTCAGTCAGTTACTGAAGCTGGCATCACGATATATGCTGTAAAGATGAAAGAGTCATCTGAGATGATGTGTAGGAGAGTGAATTAGACATCGTCAGGTGACTCTTCACAGTCTGTCTCCAATGTCACACTGGTTTTGGAGTCTTGCTTCAATTTTAAGGTTTTCTTTCCAAATACAGCACAAGCTCTAGGTGGCCTCTTACACTGCTGTTACAGTTTCTAGCACTATGTTGGGCAACTAGAAGGGTAACCAAGACTGACCTTGGTATCCCCAGTCAAGCAGGTATAACACATCTGTTTCTTTCTGTATGCCCAAAACAGTCTCTGCAATAGCTGCACCCTCTCAGAATTGAATCCAGGTTACAATATGTCCCTTTGGACTCTTTGATTGGAATGTGCAAGAAGTCATTCTCAGCCAAGGTATCCCATTTAACCCTCAGATCTGACCTTACCCCCCCATAGAAGAAAATCACCAGCATTTTCTTTTCTGCTATGGAGGTAGCTGGTGACTCAGATTGTAAAGAGTCTGCCTGCAACACAGGAGACCTGAGTTTGTTCCCTGGGTCAGGAAGATCTGCTGGAGAAGGAAACGGCAACCGACTCCAGTATTTTTGCCTGGTAAATCCCATGGGCGGAGGAGCCTGGGGGGCTACAGTCCATGGGGTCACAAAGAGTTAGACTCAACCGGGTGACTTCAGTTTATGGAGATAGCTACATTTCAGGAACCTTGACAAGCAAATTTAAATTAACTCATAATTATATGTCTCCTGCTGACTTGTTTATTGTATATATCATTAGAAACCCTCCTCTCCATCATCTTCTGGACACACTCACATGCATACCACCACACCAGACTGGAAGAACCGCTGCCTTTTATCTTCCTAAGAAGTCTCTTTCAGTTCTTTGTAACCTTCAAACTATGAGAAATTTGACTTGAAATGTTACCTTTAAGTTAATGATTGCATTATTATATGTCTGCCCTCTCATAGGATCCCAAGTGATGATTTCTAGAGAAAGTAGAAAGCAAAATTTAAGCTGCCAGAAAGAATCAACGTGAAAGTGCACAGATTTCTGTGTGAGTTTTGTCAGTTGAGATAGTTTGTGAACATTTTTCTAAAGGAGCTTTTAGTATTCATTGTGGATGTACAGTGGAACTTAAAGATAGAATGTAGAGTTGAAAGAAATGGCAACTTTGCACCTCAATTTAGCAGATCCTGAAGCAATTCATAC
The DNA here is from genome assembly GCF_019320065.1 of Cervus canadensis. Lineage (NCBI taxonomy): Eukaryota > Metazoa > Chordata > Mammalia > Artiodactyla > Cervidae > Cervus > Cervus canadensis. Next base: position 41,367,888 of record NC_057389.1, on the reverse strand, counting down.
TTATTGTGCCCCAGCCTGAATTCTTAAGTCCTCGACCTTCCACCTGCCAAACTCTCCCTTCAAGTATTCTCTCTCTTCCACACTGTTCTCTGGGTCAGTGAATGGCCTACTACCTCTCCAGTTGCCCAGAAACATAGGAGCCATCCTGGACTGTGCCCCTTCCTCATTCCCAAGCCCAGACACTTATGAATTCTGAAATACATGTTTAGCCTCTCTGCTCATCTTCCCTATCCCCACTCCGGTCTAGCTGCCATCTTCTCCCACCTGGACGACTGCAGTAGTTTCCCACCTGGTTTCTCACATCAATCCTCACAGGGTAGCTAGAGTGACCAGAGGTTAAGGTGAAAAGAGGCTCACGTCACTCCCTTGCTTAAAATCCGTTGATGACTTCCCACTTCTGGAGAAAGTCTAGTATCATTTAAGTGGCATCTAAGAGTAAAAAGGGAAGACAAATCTATCAGATATTTAGATGTACCATAAACCATAGAAATAGAAGAGTATGGTATAGATGCCCAAAGAGACAGACAATAAAATAAACTAGTAGGTTCTGGCACAGACTTATGTATATTTGAGCTAAAGAGAGTACCACCTATTAAAAGGGAAAATAATCTGTTGGTAGATAGTGTTAAGGAAAATGGCTTCCATTTGAATTCCCACCTCAAGTATTTACCAAAGAGGATTCCACGGGCAATGAGGACTTAGTATGAGAGATGAAACCCAAATGTGGGTAGAGTAGAATACAATAATTCCCCTGTATATGAACAAATTCTGTTCTGGGAACACATTCACAAGTCCAACAAAGTTAGCCTAGGTACCCAACTAACACAATCAGCTATATAGTATGTACTAGGTTCATAATACTTTTCACACATGTAAAACATATGAAATAAAAAACACAAAAAATAAAGAAAACATTTTGTCTTGCAGTATAGTTCCTTGACAAGTACAGTAATACAGTACAACAATTGGCATACAGGGGTTGGAATCGAGTGAACAGGCAAGAAGAATTATTGACTGGAGGAGACAGAGGAGGTAGGAGATGGTAGAGCGGAAGGATCGTCAGTAATTGAAGATGGAGGGCAAGCTGCAGTTTCACTCTTGCCTTACATAATTGGACAGGCAAACTCACATTCATTTCTTTGAAAGTTTACAGCTTGAAGGTTCTTATGTAGAGGACTTACTGTATAGAAAAAGAACTAAGGCTGGAAAAGATTTATTTGTAAAACCCCAAAGAACCATCCTTAAGGAAAAACAAATGAGTTTTCTTACATCACAATCAAACATCCCTATTGGTCAGAGGACAGCATGGACAGAGTTAGCAAAGCCAATGGCAGACTTGGGGGATGTGTTTCCCTCTCTCCCTTGATCTTTAATCTCCTTCCATGTTGACCTTTCTCTCTGTCCCTTAAAAATGCCAAGCTCCCTCCTGCCTAAGGGCCAGCACACCTGTCTATCACTCTTTGGAAAGTTCTTTCTCTCATCGGGTTTAGCTAACTAATTCCTATTCACTCCTATGATCTCAACCACAGTGTCTCTCCCTTAGGAAGGCCTTCACTGACTGCCCAGATTAGGGTAGGTTTCTCTTGCATGTGTGTTCATTTCAACTTCTACTTGCTGTTTATTGTACTCGTTGCAATTGCAATTATATAATCATTGAAGGAACTTTTCATTTCATGTCCATCCTCACCACTAGGGGTTGTAACCTCCAGGAGAGCAGTACTATGCTCAGAACTTGGCACAGTGCTTTATGTCTAGAAGATAACCTTTGAAATGTCCATGAAATGAACAAATGCTGATTAAAAGAAGCTATATTCCATACCATATGCCAGAAGGATGCTACAAGCCCAGGGAAAATCACAGGCACAATTTAACCTTTATGTCAACAAAAATTGAGGGTAACGATGCACGCCTCTGCTTCTCCCTGTCATCTAGAGTCTCAACATTCAGCACTCATTTGTACTGCATGAGCTTCCTTGCACTCCAGTAGGTGGTGAACAAGTCTTTGTTGATTACAGGTCTATACTGCCTCCTCCCACCCCTCTGTTTCCTGTGTTTATCACATCAGCCATGCTTATTGGCTTGCCTTTTGAAAACTCTGACAGCTGATGTCAACCTTCATTTAATTGCTTCTTTTGTTGACAACTCTCAGTCTCTGTTGACTTTTAATTTGATCTGAGCATTCAGTTATTCAGCAAATATTTATTGAAAGCCTGATGGATGCCAGGAATGTAACAAGCACTGGGAAAGCTGGCGGTCCACTTCCAGTTTTGACATGCTAACATGACACCTCAAAAGAATTGTTGAACAGAGCAGTTCAATTTACTTACATATCCAGAGAGACCTAAATGCACCCAAATTTGGGCACATCATGGAGAGTATCTGAACAGGAATGTGGTGATGGAAAAACTGGACCAGCTCCCAGCTTAGTGTGAGTAAGTGCTTCACAGCGTATCTTCATTATTCATGATTGGAAAACGTTTTAAAAACAATAGAAATCCACAAAAGCATCGTTATAAAAAGATATTCCAAGAAATGGCCATATAATAATATTGTTCCTCCATATTTGTCATGTTTTTAAAGGGCTTCCCTGGTAGCTCAGTTGATTAAGAATCCACTTGCAATGCAGGAGACCCGGGTTAGATCCATGGGTTGGGAAGATCCCCTGGAGAAGGAAATGGCAGCCTACTCCAGTATTGTTGCCTGGGAAATTCCATGGACAGAGGAGCTGGTAGGCTACAGTTCATGAGGATCAACTCAAAGATAACTAAAACATCCTACTTAAAATATTAATGATAATGAAAACATTTGATGCTTGCTGAAGTTATACTTACAAACTACCTCTTGGTATGATATTAATGGCAAACCTAAGTTTGTGTCAGTTTGCTTGTTTGAGTCAGATCAAGAGTTAGTATTTATTAAAAATACATTCAGACATAGGAAACTCCCTTGTGGTTACCAAGGGAGCTGGGGGGATGGCGGATTGGTAGTTTAGGATTAACAGATGGAAACATATATATAGAACGGATAAACAAAAAACATGGTCCTGCTGTATAGCATAGGGAACTATATTCAATATCCCGTGATAAATCACAATGGAAAAAAATATAAAAAAGAATGCAGGTATATGTATTCCTGAATCATTTTGTTATATAGCAGAAATTAATAGAACATTGTAAGTCAACTATACTTCAATTTTTTTAGAAAGTATTATTTAGTGAACATTGATCAGAATAGCCAATACGTTGTGATTCCTACCACAGAAGAAGCCGGCGACTTCTGACCACCCTGTGTTCTGTAACCTGACCGGGGGAGAATGAGAGCTTATAAAGACAAAAGGGCTTCCCTTGTGGCTCAGCTGGCAAAGAATCCGCCTGCAATGCAGGAGACCTGGATTCCATCCCTGTGTTGGGAAGATCCCCTGGAGAAGGGAAAGGCTACCCACTCCAGTATTCTGGCCTGGAGAATTCCATGGACTGTATAGTCCATGGGGTTGCAAAGAGTTGGCCATGACTAAGCGATTTTCACTTCACAAAGACAAAAGAAATGTAAATTTTAAAAAAAGAAAGAGTGTGTGTAAAGAGCCCTGGGTAGAGAATTGGCTGTGAGAGACACCTCCACTATTGTTTACTCTAATATTGCCAATAATAAAATCCTGTGGACATAAATTTGTTTAGGGGAGAATTTTCTAATAACAGGATCTACTTCAGAGTGAAATCACATGTCCATAGTGTGTAAAGCATCCTGCCTTCTCAGAGATGAGTGCCCTTCCAAGGTCTCTTCCTAAAATTCTGGATCTTGAAATTTGGCAGCCTAATACAGCATTCCAATAAAACCACTTAAATTTTTTAATAATTTTATATATACAGAAAGGTTGTTAAGAGTGTGCAGAGCATTCTTGTATACCCCGTAGCCAGTCTCCCCCATTACTAGTGTTTAACATTAATATGGTACTTTTGTTACAGTTAATGAACCAATATTGATACATTGTTACTAGATTAAAATAAATCATTTTTTCAGATTTCCTTTGTTTTTATGTAATGTCCTGTTTATATCCAAGGTTCTCATCCAGGATACCACATTCTGTTTGTCATGCTTCTTTAGGTTATATATGGCTATGGCAGTTTCTCACACTTTCCTTGGTTTCAGTGCCCTTACCATTTTGAGGAGTACTGCTCAGGTGTTTACAAAATGATCCTCAGTTAAGATTTGTCTGATGTTTTTCTCATGATCAGATGAGCGGAATGGGTTTTGAAGAGCAAGACTACCTAGGTAAGTTCAGTTCAGTTCAGTAACTCAGTCGTGTCTGACTCTTTGCGACCCTATGAACCACAGCACACCAGTCCTCCTTGTCCATCACCAACTGCCAGAGTCTGCCCAAACCCATGTCCATTGAGTCGGTGATGCCATCCAGCCATCTCATCCTCTGTTGTCCCCTTCTCCTCCCGCCCTCAATCTCTCCCAGCATCAGGGTCTTTTCCAATGAGTCAACTCTTCGCATGAGGTGGCCAAAGTATTGAAGTTTCAGCTTCAGCATCAGTCCTTCCAATGAACACCCAAGACTGATCTCCTTTAGGATGGACTGGTTGTATCTCCTTGCAGTCCAAGGGACTCTCAAGAGTCTTCTCCAACACCCCAGTTCAAAAGCATCAATTCTTCAGTGCTCAGCTTTCTTTATAGTCCAACTCTCACATCCATACTTGACCACTGGAAAAACCATAGCCTTGGCTAGATGGGCCTTTGTGGACAAACTAGTATCTCTGCTTTTTAGTATGCTGTCTAGGTTGGTCATAACTTTCCTTCCAAGGAGTAAGCGTCTTTTAATTTCATGGTTGCAATCACCATCTGCAGTGATTTTGGAGCCCAAAAAAATAAAGTCTGACACTGTTTCCACTGTTTCCCCATCTATTTGCCATGAAGTAATTGGGCTTCCCTGGTGGCTCAGAGGTTAAAGCATCTGCCTACAATGCAGGAGACCCAGGTTCAATCCCTGGGTTGGGAAGATCCCCTGGAGAAGGAATGGTAACCCACTCTAGTATTCTTGCCTGGAGAATCCCATGGACAGAGGAGCCTGGTAGGCTACAGTCCACAGGGTCGCAAAGAGTCGGACATGACTGAGCGACTTCACTTCACTTCAATAGGACCGGATGCCATGACCTTAGTTTTCTGAATGTTGAGCTTTAAGCCAACTTTTTCACTCTCCTCTTTCACTTTCATCAAGAGGCTTTTTAGTTCCTCTTCACTTTCTGCCATAAGGGTGGTGTCATCTGCATATCTGAGGTTATTGATATTTCTGCCGGCAATCTTGATTCCAGCTTGTGCTTCCTCCAACCCAGCATTTCTCATGATGTACTCTGCATATAAGTTAAATAAGCAGGGTGACAATATACACCCTGACGTACTCCTTGTCCTATTTGGAAAGTATCCCAAGGTAAAGTATCCCTCATATCAACATGACTTACCACTGTTGAAGTTGACCTTGATCCCCTGGATGAAATGGTGTTTGTCAGATTTCTCCTCTGTGACGTTTCTGTCCATCTTCCATGCTGTACTCTTCTAAAGGAAGTCACTAAGTGTATCTATCTTTAAAGAGCAGAGAATTATGTTTGGAAAAATGTTTGGAATTCTTCTACATAGGAGAGTTGTATTTTTTCCCCATTTATCTCTTTAATCATGTATTTATATCAGAACTGGACTCATGGATATTTATTTTTTTTATACCTTGGGTAATAACTAAATGCTGCAATATTTATTTTGTTGTTCACATTGGGCTTCACAACTTGGCCATTGGGAGCTTTTTCAGTCTGTCTCCAGTGTTCCTTTGACATGGTCCCCCATAATTATGGGGTGTTTTTTCTGGACTTTGTTTGCTTGTTTTTGAGCACTTCCTTCCTTCTGACCCTGTAAGATGTTCCAGGCTCATCTTTCATATTTCTTGCCCCTGTCCTAAATTGGCTGTTTTCTAAGAAAACTTCCTTCTGTAGGTTTTGTCTGTTTCTTTGTTATAGTTTATGTACCATTTTCATAGCTGCTGTGCTAGGCCCTTGACACATACTGTCTTTTTTAATCCTCATATCAACAGCATTAGGTAGCCTTTAACTTCATTTCCTAAATATAAAAAGTGAGTCTCCAAAAGGATTTACCCAATGCCACACAGTTAATAAAATAGTTAGGATTCCAGCCCAAATCTGACTCCAGAGCTTGCACTCAGAACCGTTACTCCACAGGCCAGGCTCCCCTGTGTTCTAAGCCAACATTAAGTAGAAGCTCTGCTATTGTAAACTGCTGTGCCATTTTGTTAGGCAGATAAGGCAGAAGCCAGCCCCGTTCTCCTCTGGGAAGATGCTGCAGGATGCCAGCCACACTGATCCCTCCCTTCGCTGAACCTCATTCCCACTGAGAGTTGAAAACCTGCCCTGAATGTGGAAATTCTTTATGTGCTTTCTTGGGCTTTTCTCTGTTTATCTGCATTCCCAGATCGGATTGTTAGTTCCTCCAAGAGCAAAGAAAACACACTACCAGGTAGGATTATGAAGATAAATAACTTCAGAACAGACTGTATTGATGCAACTGGCATCAAAAGCAAATATTAAAATCTGTGCCCTTCATACCTGGACAGCATAGATCTCAATGGAAGGGATACTGCATTATTGTCATGGTTATTTTTCGTTTCCTGATGGACAAGGAGCTTCTCCCTTCCTGTTGTCCAGGGCCAAGGATAGTATATAATATGTTCTAAACATTCAGTATACATAAGATGCTTAAGAGAAGTTCTTGGGTCCTGGACTAGACACCATTTGCTCTTGACTTACACAGTTTAACCTGCTTTTTCCACTTAAGAAAGCAGAAGAAGTGGCCCTAGAGATAGACTGATAGCAGTGAGAAATGATAAGCCTCTGCTTAATCAGAAACCTCATTCAAAAAAGACAGTAAGAAGACAAAACTAAAAAGGAGTAAGCTTACATTGTCACAGAGAGAGAAAGAAAAATGATGGAAAGGGATGATAGACAGTCAGTGAGACAGGGCTGACCAGGCAGAGCTGGACTCTACAATCATGCGGTGAAAGAAAATAAATAAATCAAGGAAGAAGATCCATGATACAGAGCCCGGAAAGTCTCAGGAGCTAGATATTCCTGAAGACTTGAGAGTCACTGTCCAGAATCAGTAGAACAGGGTTACTTTTCCACAAAGCACTTGAGGTGCAGTGCCCAGAGTCCACAGTGGTCATGATGCACTCTGAAGTGAGGCTGAAAAAAGGCACTGGTTGGAAAATCTGCATAAAGACCAACTGAACTCAGCATCTGTACCCAGATCCCATCCTCAACTAACCCAGCTAGGAAGTAACCTCTCCAGCCTAGCAGAAGATAGCAGGATTGTTATCTAGAATGTTAAGCCATCCAGAAGGATTAAAAAGTCTTCTGTAAATAGAAAAGAGGCAAGAATATATAGGAAAGAGAAAAAGCACAATTGGAAAATAAACCACTTAAGCCAGTACATAGGTTAAATTTTTGTGTGTGTGAAAGTGATGATAACTGCAATGAACAGCAAAAGGATAAATATGAAGTTGTAAATGAGGAGATCAAAATCATAAAATGTTGGGGAGGGAAGTAAAAAAATGAAGATTTTTTTTTTTAGAATTTGTTTGCACCTATATGACCACCCATAAACTTCCAGGTGTTCAAGCTGGTTTTAGAAAAGGCAGAGGAACCAGAGATCAGATTGCCAACATCCGCTGGATCATCAAAAAAGCAAGAGAGTTCCAGAAAAACATCTATTTCTGCTTTATTGACTATGCCAAAGCCTTTGACTGTGTGAATCACAATAAACTGTGGAAAATTCTGAAAGAAATGGGAATACCAGACCACCTGACCCACCTCTTGAGAAACCTATATACAGGTCAGGAAGCAACAGTTAGAACTGGACATGGAACAACAGACTGGTTCCAAATAGGAAAAGGAGTACGTCAGGGCTGTATATTGTCACCCTGCTTATTTAATTTATATGCAGAGTACATCATGAGAAACGCTGGGCTGGAAGAAGCACAAGCTGGAATCAAGATTGCTGGGAGAAATATCAATAACCTCAGATATGCAGATGACACCACCCTTATGGCAGAAAACGAAGAAGAACTAAAAAGCCTCTTGATGAAAGTGAAAGAGGAGAGTGAAAAAGTTGGCTTAAAGCTCAACATTCAGAAAACTAAGATCATGGCATCTGGTCCCATCACTTCATGGGAAATAGAAACAGTGTCAGACTTTATTTTGGGGGGCTCCAAAATCACTGCAGATGGTGATTGCAGCCATGAAATTAAAAGACACTTACTCCTTGGAAGGAAAGTTATGACCAACCTAGACAGCATATTAAAAAGCAGAGACATTACTTTGCCAACAAAGGTCCGTCTGGTCAAGGCTATGGTTTTTCTAGTGGTCATGTATGGATGTGAGAGTTGGACTGTGAGGAAAGCTGAGTGCTGAAAAATGGATGCTTTTGAACTGTGGTGTTGGAGAAGACTCTTGAGAGTCCCTTGGACTGCAGGGAGATGCAATCAGTCCATCCTAAAGTAGATCAGTCCTGGGTGTTCATTGGAAGGACTGATGCAGAGGCTGAAACTCCAATACTTTGGCCACCTCATGCGAAGAGTTGACTCATTGGAAAAGACCCTGATGTTGGGAAGGATTGGGGGCAGGAAGAGAAGGGGACAACAGAGGATGAAATGACTGGATGGCATCACCGACTCGATAGACATGAGTTTGAGTAAACTCATGTGGTGGAGTTGGTGATGGACAGGGAGGCCTGGCGTGCCGCGATTCATGGGGTCGCAAAGAGTCAGACACGACTGAGTGACTGAACTGAACTGAACTGATGATCACCAGTCTAAAGCAAGTAAATATGATAATGGTTTAACATACTTGAAAAACAGGGTAATCACAAATGAGGAAACATTCAGTAGGTTTACAAAAACCAAAAGGAAGAGAACTGAAGCATAATCCAAAAGAAAACCATCAAGCCACAAAAGGAAAAACAGAAAGAAAGGAACAAAGAAAAAATACAAAATCGACTAGAAAACAGGATTTAAAATGGCATTAAATACATACCTCTCAATAATTACCTTAAATGTCAATGGACTAGGTGCTCCAATCAAAAGACATAGAGTGGCAGATTATCTAACAATATGCTGCCTACAAAGAAAAACTCCAATTCAAATGATATATGCACCCCAATGTTCATAGCAGCACTATTCACAAAGCCAAGACATGGAAGCAACCTAAATGTTTGTGGACGGATGAATGGATAAAGAAGATGTGGTACACATACACAATGGAATACTACTCAGTCATTTAAATAATGAAATAATGCCATCTATAGCAACATGGATGGACCTAGAGATTATCATACTAAATGAAGTAAGTCAGCAAAAGACAAATACATGCCATATGATATCCCTTATATGTGAAATCTAAAATATGATGCAAATTAGCTTATTTATGAAACAGAAACAGACTTCCAGACATAGGAAAAAAACAAAACTTGTGGTTACCAAAGGGGAACGAAAGGAGGGATGAATTAGGAGTTTGAGATTAGCAGATACATACTATATATATATAATAAACAACAAGGTCCTACTGTATAGCACAGGAAATTATATTCCATATTTTGTAATAAACTATAATGGAAAAGAATATACATATAGAAAACTGAATCACTTTGCTATATGCCAGAAACACAACATTGTAAATTTACTATGTTTCAAATAAAAAAAAAGTTAAGCCAGAATAACTCTAGGCTCTGGTTGTTAGACATGAAGCACTGAAAACAGGTTTGAAGGAAAGTCTGTTCAATGAACAGCAACATATCCAGCCCTCTCCCCCTCCACCATCAGAACTGATTTCTAAGGTTATATCTACCACCTGCCTGGCAGGAATTTAGAGAATCCCTCTTTGATGAAACTAGCCCACAGGTACTGACTGCCCACAGATACTGACATTTGGAGGTTCTCCATTGAATTAGCCAATTCCCCACTACAGTACACTATGGCAGGGTTTACCCTTCCAGAAACACAGAGCTTCCAAAGAGCTTTTTTATTCCCCTGTAAGACAGAATGAAAGTGTTAGTCAGTCAGTCAGTGTCCAACTCTTTGTGACCCTATGGGCTGTAGCTGGCCAGGTTCCTCTGTTCATGGAATTCTCCAGGCAAGAATACTGGAGTGGGAGGCTGGTATTCCCTTCTCCAGGGAATGCTCCCAACCCAGGGATCAAACCCAGGTCTCCTGCATTGCAGGCAAATTCTTAACCATCTGAGCCACCAGGGAAGCCCCAAAGAGAGGATAATGTGTCAATCAAACAAAGAAGGGATGGTATAAAAGGAAGGTTCAAAGAATAAGAAAAAGCTTTTGAAAATTACAGGTATGGTAGTAGAATTTTTTTTTTTTAATCAGCAGAAATATTGGAACTTTAAAGCTGAGGTTATTTCCTAGAAAATAGAACCTCAGAAAAAGGATTCAACATTAGGAGGGGAAAAAAGGCATTTTTTACATGAAGCATTTATCTATTCTATGAAAAGAGAAAAATAGTGGGCAAGAAAGGAAAAGGAAATGTAATTAAAGAGCTTGACTTCGTTTAGCTGTGGACAATATACACATAACCTTAATAATGTAGATTCTGAATATTGATTTGACCAAAGTTGTATGCAAGAGTCCATACCATTGCAGAAATTCAGTGGTTAATATCTAAAATCAATCAATCAAGAGAGAGCACAGAGCGTATTTTGGGCCACAGGGAGGGAAGTACCTGAAGGAGAATCCTGGCAAATTGAAAGCTCTTGTGATGGTAAGAGATGTGAACCACTGCTCTTCAATATAAGCTTTGGAGTATTTGATGTTTATATAGACTGTCTTCATATAAGAACAGATAATTTCAAAATGTCAGCATGATGGAGCCATTAAGTGTTCAAATAGCCACCTGCATACAGTAACCCCTGGAAAACATTGTGGGACAAATAATGTTTATTGAGTGGTCCTGAATCATCAAGAAAAGGTGTGATTCTGTTCTGCTTGTTGTGCTCTAGACAAGCAAATTAATGGGGGTTCTTATCCATCCAAACGCTACAGGCTTTAGGTGTTGGAGCAGAGCCCTGATGTGGACTGTCCTGCTGTCCCGAAGTGGGGGAAATTTTAAGTGCCTTCTTCCTCATGTCCCACACAGCCTCAGCCTGTGTCCAGGAGAATCTGGGTTGATTGGCCCCTGACTGACTTGCCCCGGTCCAGATCTCTGATAATCCACAGCAGTTTTGGGTCTGCCGGACTCCTTTCCAGTAGGCGAAGCTAAGCCTCCCCCTGGTTGCCCACAGTCCCCTTGTCCTTGGATGGTTGCCTTGAGGTTAGTTAGGGAAATTCACTGGCCTCAGAGCAGACTGTCCTGCAGCAGAAATTAACCTACCCAGGCCCAGGGGCTACAGTGGGGAGTGGGAGGGAGACAGGAAATAGAAGCTGCTGAATGGGCACATTTAGTATCTCCTCAGACATGGAAGTATTTCCCGTACTCATTCTGATACCACAGAGACCCCAGGGGTGCTTTTCTTGGGCTTTTCCCTGGTTTAACCTCAGTCAGCCAAGCCAGAGAACAAATACAATGGCACTGACCCAGCTGTCATGGAAGGCACTTCAGAGTTTGTTAGCTGGTGGTTCCTGCTGTTTTCCCAGCAACCTTTCTGTTATCAGGTATTTGGGAGGATCACAGCAAGGTGTCCCAGGCTAGAATGAGGCTTTTTGTTTAAATCCTGATGTAACAAAGACTGTTTGCCAGCATGTTAGCACAACAGATCAATTAATGCTAAGATATTATATTTTGACATAGCAATAAAAGGGAATGGCTGGCTGTATTTTATCTCTCACTGTAAACTTTAATCAAAGCTGTTAGGAGATTTTTTTTTTTTCCTCCTTAATAGAATTTTGTGAATATTAAGGACAGGCAGGTACATTTGAAAATACTGGCATTTGAAAGATAATAGTGAAAAACCTACAACTATAGGGAGATCCTTTGAAATCTGGAAACAGAATTGTGGATGTAGAAGATACCCAAAGCTTAGTTCACAGGTGGATTGTAAGGATGAGGATATACAAAGAAAGGTCATCTTCCCCGCCCTCCATTCTTTCTTCTTCCCCCAACCCCCTCCTCCTCCTGCCTCTGTCACTGACCTGCCCTGTCCACCCTGTCCGCCAACCCTACCAACTAGAGGGGACTTACTGTGTGCCTGGAACATAGAAGGTTATTACATATAGAATTTAATCATTGTAATCAGATGTGTATTTTAATAACTTAATAATAATATGTGCAATATCACATATCAAGAAACTTGAGACTTAGAAGGCTTAACTCGCTCGGTCAGCCAACTGGAATGTAGTAGAGATTGGAAACTAGGTAGCTTGACTCCGGGGCTTCTACTGTGTGCTTGGCTCATAGAGAGGGCTCAGTTATGTCAGCCCCAGCTGCTGCTGCTGCTATCAGCGCTGCAGAGAATGAACCACAGGGCAATTAAGTTGCTCACAATCACACACTGGTCAGTGACTGTGGAGTTTATCCAGGTCTCTGATTCCGGGTCACCCCTCTCTCTGCAGTTTCAGTTCAGTTCAGTTGCTCAGTCGTGTCCGACTCTTTGCGACCCCATGAACTGCAGCACGCCAGGCCTCCCTGTCCATCACCAACTCCCGGAGTCCACCCAAACCCATGTCTATGGAGTCGGTGATGCCATCCAACCATCTCATCCTCTGTCGTCCCCTTCTCCTCCTGCCCTCAATCCTTCCCAGCATCAAGGTCTTTTCAAATGAGTCAGTTCATCGCATCAGGTGGCCAAAGTATTGGAGTTTCAGCTTCAACATCAGTCCTTACAATGAATACCCAGCACTGATCTCCTTTAGGATGAACTGGTTGGATCTCCTTGCAGTCCAAGGGACTCTCAAGAGTCTTGTCCAACACCACAGTTCAAAAGCATCCATTTTTCGGTGCTCAGCTTTCCTCACAGTCCAACTCTCACATCCATACATGACCAGTGGAAAAAACATAGCCTTGACTAGATGAACCTTTGTTGACATCAGGTTGCTCAATATATGAAGAGTTAGTACATTAACTTCTAGAAACCTATATCCCCCTTGCAGATTCCAAGTTCTGAATTCTCACATTGCTTGAACTTAAAAAGCTTACTTTTTAAGTTTTCAGTAGAAGAGTTAAGCACTGCCAGAAGCAATGGCAAAAATAAACAACTTTTGGTTAATATTTGTTTTCTAATGGACAGGGGAAAAAAGAACTATGCCAACTTTAGATTCAGTGTATTTCTTCTTCCCTGTTCCAATTAAAAAACAGAACAAAAAATAATATTCTTTATTCACCAGGCAAAATTTTAATTTCAAGCCATTAATGGAGGGTGGAGGTCAGTGAATCAGTGCTTGCCTGGATATGTCTGTTCTCTCTTCCCTCAGCACTAGGACAAGAGCCCTCACTCAAGGTTAGCTGGTTCCTCAGGGCTTGAGTGAGTTGTCCATCCATTTTAACAGTTAACCTTGGGTGAGAGGGCCCATGGCTCTAACCATCAGTGTGTGGACAATGCCTTGGTGGTGGCCTTCCCACACACCCTCTGCCTCTGGTGAAAACAACTCAGACCTCGACCTGAGCTGCAGTCAGCACAACCGTGCCTCTTCACCATCTACAGGGACTGGGCTGGGCCCACGAATTACCAGTTTTAGAAGGCAAAAGAGATGAGAGAGTCCATAATCTTTCTTGTTTTTTCTTCCAACTTGGGAAAATCCTATCCTGCCTTGGGAAATTCAGCTCATGCATGACTACCCCCTTTGCTTCTCTCTGCGCATCCTTAAGCCATGATTAGCGTCACCCTTCGGGAAAGTCTCAGCACACAGTTTGCACTCTCTAATCACCCTTGCCGTCCCGTGCCTGGTATTGTAGGGGTGTGTGCTGTGTCATTGTCCCCACTGGAACATAAGACCTTGAAGGTGAAGGAGGTCTTTCCCATCTTCATTTTCCTCACAATTCATGGCACAGTGGTTTCTCTGTATTTGAGACTCAATCCACAGTGGCTTTACTGAATTTTCAGGCAGATGCCATGTGGCAACAAGGGTTTGAAAAGATGAGGATGACTACCCACTTTCTTTTTTCTAATAACAACTATCTGGTTATTGACATATTCTGTCAGAGAGTCATCCTTTGTTTTATAGCTTTAGTTTATTCCAAGCAAAGAAGAACAACTAAGTTGAAGGTTGACGAACTATGGCCTATGTCTGCCTATTCTCAAACGGCCAGTGAACTGAGATTGTTTTCGGTGGTGGTAGTGGTTTAGTCGCTCAGTCGTGCCCGACACCTTGTGACCCCATGGGCCGTAGCGTGCCATGGGATTTTCCAGGCAAGAATACTGGAGCGGATTGCCATTTGCTTCTCCAAGGGATCTTCCCAACCCAAGAATCGATAGTATTTTTATAAGGGGGAGGGGGGAGAAGAATGATATTTTATGACATGGTAAGATTATATTGTTTAAAATTATATGAAATTCAATTGTCTTTGTCCATGAAGAAAGTTTTATTGGAATACAGCCATACCCATTTGTCAACGTCTTGTCTATGGCTGGTTTGCACTAAAACAGCAGATATGAGTAGTTAACACAGAGACAATATGTCCCACAAAGCCTAAAATATGTATTATCAGGACCTTTATAGAACAAGCATGCCAGTGTTTGTTCTGAGTCATTCTCAGAAATGTCTGCCACCATGTGGAAGAGGAATCAGGTGCCCTTTTTGAAAAAAAAAGGAGATGGATTGAAGGTAGAGGATGCCTGGAAGAAAATAACTCTGGATAAAGAAAAGGAAAAAAGGGGAGGCAGAGGTCTTCTTGGAGATGCTGGATCTCCTGGGTTGTGTGTCCACATGTGGCAAACATCTCTACAGAAAAGCATACCATCCTCCCACAGAGTGCCTGGATTCTCACAGCTGGTGGACCTGCTGGAGGGGTGGACCTAGTGTGTTTTACACAAGCATTTACTCTCCACTAAGGGCTCTGCATGATTCCTTTGGAGAAACTGGTCAACTAGACAGGGTGAAATTAGGAAACTATCATCATTCCTGATCATCCCATGTATCAGAGCTAACTAGCATCTACAACAAGAGCTAAACAGCTCTGTGTTCTTGTAGTCCTGGATTGAACAAATTTGGGTGTGTATGTGTATATGAAATCTCTTTTGAGTATATCTATCTATCTGTGTGTCTCTTTGGGGAAAATCCATTTTGGCTGAATGCCAATTAATTATCATATATGTGGGGATGATTAAACAACTAGGATTTTCAAATAAAGATACACCAGTTAGAATTTTATTTCCCAGGTGGTTCAGTGGTAAAGAATCTGCCTGCCAGGCAGGGGACATGGGTTCTATCCCTGGGTTGGAAAGATCCTCTGAAGAGGGGAATGGCAACCCACTCCAATATTCTTGCCTGGGAAATCCCATGGACAGAAGAGCCTAGCGGGTTATAGTCCATGGGATTGCAAAGAGTCAGACATGACTTAGCAACTAAACAGCAAAAAAAAAAAAAAAAAAAAAAAAAAAAACAACAAAGATCAGTTCAGTCCTTGGAGAGTTGGGATTACAGTTATTTAGAAATCTTTTGTCATCATCTATAAAATAAAAAAACAGGATCTATTCTATAGTGCAGGGAACTTTATTCAATATCTTATAAGAACCTATAATGGAAAAAAAAAAGAAATCTATTTTCATGTGTTTCTCTTATTTTCTTATTACAGGGTAACGCCCTATACTTCAAATCTGCCAGAAATGTTACAGTGAACATCCTCAATGAACAGACTAAAGTACTAACTCAGCTGATAACAGGTAAGAAAAGAAAGAACTCAGCAGTGCCTGGTCCAGGCTAAGCCGTCAGAAAGCATTGAATGGAAGGGTGAATGAAGCACCGTGTGATGTATCTGAGAAGGAACGTCTGCTCACACATTTTACAGCCTCAGAAAAGAGAACAAAGCATGTGTTCCATGATGCTACTCAAGGGTAGACGCTCATTCTATACACACATTTAACTTATGCAAATCTGATGATGCTCATTTAGGGCGTAGGGAGGAAGAATAAACAATTTTTCATGTAGCATGGCCCCTCAACACCAGCCAGCTGCTTCAGCGGGTGCTCAGCCACGGGGAAGCTCTCTCCTCCAGTGCCGCAGGAAAGGCTGGCTGTGTTGAATTAATTGGGAGATAGCACAGCATACACAAAACCATGCACATCATACTTTATGGATTGTAAAAAGGATTTGTAGTGATAGTTTGAATTGGTGCCATATTTGCCGTACATGCTGACTTTGAACCTAGCTCCATTGCGAGATGCAGCTGTGTTCCCCCCCCCCCCACCTCGAATATGTTTCTGTGGTTCCTTTTAATAGAGCAGATCTGCTTCTAACAGCCGTGGAAAGCACTCAGTGGGGTTTAAGCTGCATAGTCCTGAAATTTAAACAAGGATTGGTTATTCACAATAACAACTGTAATGATGAACACGGGTCTCATGGTCACATAATGTGTTGGGTGGTATTACCCTCTCTGTAGGTTATGAACAGCAGTAAACAGGATCCTCTGTGCACCGCCATAGCGAATGGGGGAAAGGGACTATGTCTGAATGGCATTGTTAGACTTCCAGACAGAAAATGCCATTTGTTTGGCTTCAGGGCTGAGAGAGAGGTATACAGATGGACATTTTGAGAAGCCAGTTGCCTGAATGTCCTGATAGATAGCTGGGACTGAAACATCTGGAGCTCCACTCATCAACATGCCACAGGGAGGCAGGTGCCTTTGTGCCCAGACTCTCACTGGGGCGGGGACAGGGGTGGGGGCGGGTGCCTCAGTCTCCCGCTGCAGGATGTGGGTGTCTGGAGGGATGCAGTCAGCCAGTGGGTGACTTGGACCAGCTCCCCTTGGAGGAGCTGCTGTGGCCATGCCGTAATCCATAAACAACAAGCTCTCCAGTCGGTGCCCGGCTCAGCGGTCTGGCTTCTCTAACATCTGGCCCGCAGTCACGATGCTAAATAATTAAATAAACAGCTTCAGTAAGCAATGATTTAAGCAGCATGTGTGAAAATTGCCTCCAGGAGGGAAATAAATCCGACCTCCAGCTCCCAGATTCCCGCATTCAAAAGGAACTTATTTAGCCTGTTGATCATTTGCCATTTATTTGCAGTGGGAGATTTGGTTGACTTGAGAGATTTTGTTTTGATAAAGCTGGAATTGGATGCATGACTGTTACTCTGGAAGAGTCAGTCTCTCCCTCCTCTCCTTCCCCACCTCCCCCCCCATCCCCACTTTTTACTTCTCTTCCAACTCCCCTCTCTTCTCCCTCTTCACCCCTCTCTCCCTCCCCATCTCTCCTTCTCCCTTGGTCTCCCTCTGCCTCCCCCATTTCCTCCCTCCTCTTCCCTCTTTCTCTAATTCCTTCTTTCTTCCTCCTCCTCCCTCCCCCCTCTCTCTCTCCTTTTCCTCCTTTTCCATTGTTATCTCTCTCATCCCTCTCTCCTCCACTATCTTCTTTCTGTCTCCCCTGCTCAGGGCAGACCCCAGAGTAGAGACCCCTGTTTACCTCTTAAGGTAAGGCCCAAGGTGATAGCAAAGGAGATGGGCCAAAAGTCAGCCTAACACCAGCTGGTAGCAGCCTTTCAGGATGACTTCTAGAGTGGATAGTGCATATGTCTAGAAAGAATCTCCAACATAGATACCCAAGCACAGACTCCCTAAGGTTTTTCTTCAGGGTTCTCCTTTCACATTGATACACATGGTGGAAAGCACAGAGCAGTTCCAGGAGAAAATATCTCCTAAGGCCTGTTACACTTTGTGGTGTGCTTCAGTTCAGTTCAGTTCAGTTGAGTCGCTCAGTCGTGTCCAACTCTTTGCAACCCCATGAATCACAGCACGCCAGGCCTCCCTGTCCATCACCAACTCCCGGAATTTACTCAAACCCATGTCCATCGAGTCGGTGATGCCATCCAGCCATCTCATCCTCTGTCATCCCCTCCTCCTCCTGCCCCCAATCCCCCCCAGCATCAGGCTCTTTTCCAGTGAGTCAGCTCTTCTCATCAGGTGGCCAAAGTACTATGGTGTGCTTCAGTTCAGTTCAGTTCAGTCGCTCAGTCGTGTCCGATTCTTTGCAACCCCATGAATCGCAGCACTCCAGGCCTCCCTGTCCATCACCAACTCCCAAACTCATGCCCATCGAGTGCCATCCAGCCATCTCATCCTCTGTCGTCCCCTTCTCCTCCTGCCCCCAATCCCTCCCAGCATCAGGGTCTTTTCCAATGAGTCAAATCTTCGCATGAGGTGGCCAAAATATTGGAGTTTCAGCTTTCCTGACAGCAAACGCTACCAGCTGCCCAAGCAGCCAGGTTTATTAAGACAATCCTGAGGATTCAAGAGTTCTCCTGCTTATTACCTAATGAATGTCTCAAAAGCGGAGAAGGAATTCTAGTGTGAGCAATTCAGATAATCTTTTCACAAGAAACAATGTTCTAAACGATGGTTAGGTTCCCAGGCGAGATCACATACACAAATTTGACTCATTCACAAATTTGACTCATGCCTCTGCTGGTTTAGTACTGTCTGGGTAGTAGGTGCAAAGGGGGAGCCCTCTGACCTACAGAGAGGAAAGTTGTAGAAGTCTGCCACGGCATCTGACCAGACTGGGAAAGGCCCCGGAATGAAGGGGATGAGGAAAGAAACGAGGCTTCATGGCCCCAGGTCCTTCCAGCTTCCAGATGCATGGCAGTGGCAGGACTGGGACACAGCTGGTGTACCCTGATGGAGGAGGTGAATTGAAGAGCTGCTTCACACATAGACCACTGTGAGCAGAAAGGGATTAACTGAAAATTAGTTTCAGGTTACAAATAATGATCTTTTCCATCCCAGAGAGGAACAATGAGTTTGCCAGGAGACCTCCTGAGCGGTCTCCAGCTCCATTTACTTTTCTCTGTAGAATTTTTTTTTTCCCCCAAAGATTTCACCGACATCCAAGGAGGTTTGGCAGCCCCAGGTGAAATCAACAACAGAACAAGCCATCTGCACCATGGAGCTAGTGGTCTCTCTGTGGGGTTTTGGCTAAAACACCAACTACTGAGATTTTATACCCAAATGATTCTGGCCCCGGGGTAAAGCCCTTTTTGTATTCCGAGAAGGCCTGAAAAACAAAATAACTTAATTGTCATATGTTCTCTGTTGGCTGTCATCTCTTCAGTACATGCACTTGCATCTCACACACCGTTATGAGGTTCAGAGAAAACTCAGCTTACACACAGGCCAGTGTTCTTGACTCCTTGGGAGTATGTCTCATGGTCTTGCTCAAGTCCTTGAAAGCACAGTCCAGGTGTTTGTGTTCCCAAATCATTACACCATATCTGAATGAAGCCAGATTCGGCAAATTGCACTCACCCCATGCCCATGCTGAGATCATTCATTCATTCGTTCATTATCACTAGACCTCCTTATCTGCAGTCTTCACCCTAAAAAGAAAAAGTAACATTCTCAAAGCATTTCCAAGTAATACAGGTTTTACTGAAGGTTTTGCCGTGACCAAGAAGATAGCTGCATCTTAGCCATCCTTAAGCAGCCTAATCCCAAACCCTCGTTGTACATGTCCATCCTTACAAGCCTCTCATCCTTGACTCTAGCTTCCTAATACCTCACGTCCTCAAGAGCTCCTCTTCTCATCGTACCAGCCTCCTTTCCATTTCCAGACAAGTAAACATGCCTTTTCTGCCATGGAACAATTCTGAGGCCACAGTTCCAGATGCAGATCTACCATTAGCTCACTTGGTGACCTTGAGGGAGCCCTTGGCTTTGCTGTCACTTGCTTCCCAGGTGGCACTAGCGGTAAAGAACCTGCCTGCCAATGCAGGAGACGCAGGAGACACAGGAGACGCAGATCCAATCCCAGGGTTGGGAAAATCTCCTGGAGGAGGGTATGGCAACACACTCCTGTGTTCTTGCCTGGAGAATCCCATGGACAGAGGAACCTGGTGGGCTAACAGTCCATAGGGTCACTAGAGTCAGACACAACTGAAATGACTTAGCGCACACATTCTCACATCCAGCATGATGGCAGTCAGAGAAGACAGCGTCCTAGTCCCATGCCATTTGGAAATGTGTGCGCTGTCTGCTGTTTCAATCCCCCACTCATTAAAGAGCCTCTTCAGTGTCCTTCGTTTTGTCGGAGGGCCAGCTGAATTGACATAATGATGTGAAAGAGGGAAGTTCACTCAGAGATGGACACCCTTCATTCATTTCAATGTATTGAGAACACTGCATTAGAAAAATGGCTGTGGTCATGACCCCAGAGGTGATGATCACAAAAGCAGCACCCCCTACATTTCACAGCTCTTTTCCACCTACAGAGTTCTCTGTATAAACACAGTATAATTCAGTCATTTTAACCTTTCTTTGAGGTAGATAGAAGCGATGGTAGTAGCACAATTTTGAAGATAAAGAAAATGAGGTTCAGAAAGATCAAATGATTTTCTCAAAGTCATGTTACCAGAAAATGAGAAAGTTGGGACATAATTTTTACCTTCTGACGGTCTTCTGATAGTGTGATGGTCTTGCCAAAGAGTAGAGTGGCAGACACCAGACGTCCAGGGGCCGACCTGGCTCTATCAGCCAAGCTTTGGTGTTCTGTGTGAACAGAATTTCACAGAACATCAACATCAGACAAGGCCACTTGGTGACCTTGAAGGATAGAGACAAAACAAAAAGCAAACACAACTGTGATCATGTCTGAACATAGATTAAAAGTAGAAACATTTTTCCAAACCACAAGAATGACCAAACTGTCCTCTATCCCCCTCTAATATGAGTGACTACTGTTTATCTATTACAGTTTTAGCATTGTTCTGGTCCCTCCTCTGGATAAGATTCACTAAAATGCAAATCATAAATTTACTGTCAGTTGCTGACAGTGTCTAATCCAGAACAAAGCCTCTCTTCCTAAAGCTCTTCCCCCACATAACCTGTCATAAAGGGCCAGATCCTATAAGTTCTTTCTTCTTGATGAGAAACTCCACAGTTCCCCATGGTGTGTGTTCTTTCTTATGGCCATGAGCTAAAAATCCACTTTGTTTAACTCCAAGTGTATTCCTAGTGATCTTTACATGGAAGGCATTGAAGGCCCTTTCATTACTACTTTTTACTAATAAATGACACTGTCTTGAAAAATAACTAGAAAGAAAAATGCTGTGCAGTGAGTCCTCCACATCCAGGAGTTTTGCATTCTTGTATTCACCAACTACAACTAGAAATATTTGGGAGAAAAAAATTCCAGAAAGACCCAAAAAGCAAAACTTGAATGTTCCCCCATGCTGGCAACTGTTTACAAAGCATTGATACTTTATTTGCAGCTATTTACACAGCATATATTGTATTAGGTATCCTAAATAATTCAATAATTTAAAGCATGCAGGAGAATATGTATAGGTTATATGTAAATATCACACTATTTTATATAAGGGACTTGAGCATCCATGGATTTTGGTATCCAGTGGTATCATGGACCCAGCCCCCACAGACACTAAGGGAGAATTGTATCAGAATCTCCTGGGTGGTTTTGTGGAAAATATAAGCTTTCTGGACTCTACCCTCAAATTTTTTTCTATATGAATTTCCAGACCAAAAGATAAATTCCTTTTTGATCTCAGGTAGGATCACTGAGGATGATTATACCCCTAGGTTATCCTGATGCATTTCTTTGGTTGAACTTTTTGAACCTTCTGAACTTCTGGTATTTAGGTAGGTCCATTTCTTTCAGAATTCTAACTCACTAACCTGTTCTAATTTTTATGTAGTACCTAAGGAGAAGGCAATGGCAACCCACTCCAGTACTCTCGCCTGGAAAATCCCATGGATGGAGGAGCCTGATGGACTGCAGTCCATGGGGTCACTACGAGTCAGACATGACTGAGCAACTTCACTCTTACTTTTCCTTTCATGCATTGGAGAAGGAAATGGCAACCCACTCCAGTGTTCTTGCCTGGAGAATCCCAGGGACAGCAGAGCCTGGTGGGCTGCCGTCTATGGCATTGCACAGAGTCAGACACGACTGAAGCAACTTAGCAGCAGCAGCAGTAGTACCTGAAACTCTCTGTGGTTTTCTGTTTGATTTACTAATACATGTTTTAATGTATATCGGCAGGTAAGTGCTGAGGGGTCAGGGACTTTGTCTTCCTTTCACCACTACTATAGCTCCAGCTTCAAGCATAGCATCTGTTGTTATAGATAAGCCCTCTAAAAGTTATTTTTTATTGAGTGAAATTCCAGCATGAAAGATTCAATAGCTTTCAAGACAATTACAATATATTATAGCCTCTTCTGCTAGAAGATGAGTTATATACTTGTCTGGTGTCAAAAACAGCCAGTGGGTCAAGGGTAAAGAATGAGACAGATTTCAGCTGAATTTAAAGATGCCCTTTTATGAAAGCAGAGAACACTCACCACCTCTTGAAGAATTGGCATGTCTTTGGCCATTTCCAGCAGTTGGGGCTAGCCAAAGAAATGCCAGTCCATCAAGAGGTGGTGAGTGTTCTGTGCTTTCATAAAGACAAGCCCAAATCTACAATATTTGACAGTAATTTGGTGGTTAGCTGAGGGAAATCTCATTCAAGCATTCATTTGGAGGAAGGAGCTGATTGTTTTTAAAATCAGCCAGAGAGCGTATGATTAAAAGTAATTGACAAGACATGGCTAGAGTCACGAGGCTGGTTGTCACGGCTGACTTCTGAAAACCAATCCACTTATATTAAAGTCCAATACAATCTTGTCAGATGTGTATGTTCTGCGAAAAGCTCTTTGAAATTGAATGTAGTGGGACTAATGTATTCTCTCTCTCCCCCTTCTAGGGCCAAAAGCCGTAGAAGCTTATGGCAAAAAGTTTGAGGTAAAGACGGTTTCTGGAAAATTGCTCTTCTCTGCAGATAACAATGAAGTGGTTGTAGGAGCCGAGAGATTACGAGTTTTAGGTAAGGAAACTTCAGTCATTGAACTGGTTTGATGCTACTGTGTACATTTTATAGGCACAGTGAAATGGTGTCTAGAAGAGTGATTTAGGCCAATTACCTATAAAGGTAATTTTACTGTCATAAAATAGGGAAGAGGAACCTCCCAGCTCTCACCTTAAAAATTTCTCGAATCATGAGTCTTCATGGCATGTCTGCCAACACCAAACTTCCAGTGGGGATGTGTGCTCATATCAAGAAGTGCACTAATCCTTACAGATTGGCAGTCCTACAAGAAGCAGTCAAGACTTGTTTACATTGTCATCATGATCACCAAACCAGGTTATAAATTAAGAATCACCTCAGGAACTTCTGAAAAGTTGAGGTTCATAGAGCCAAGCTTCTACTAAATTAGAAGTCATGGTGGAAAGACCCAAGAATTTATTTGTAAAAACATTTGCAGGAATTTCTTTTTTGGTTCCACTGTTGAAATCATTGAATTTGACTGTCCACTGAAACAGTCTAGCAGGGTGGGTTAAGAGTACTGGTCCTAAAGCTAACCTGGCTCTTCATTCCTGCCCTGTCACCTACTAACTGTGTGTCTTGACTTTAGACAACAACACCACTGAGCCAGTTTCTTTTTCTTCTCAATCGAGCTAAGAATATCTGCCTTCTCAAGTTCTCCCTAGGGTTCAACCGGATCATATTTGATCATGTTATACACACATGTCACAGTGCCAAATACAAAATAGTGTTCATTCAGTGGTTGCTCACCTATAAAGTGGGAGTAATAGAAGTATCTACCTTCTGAGATTGCTAGGATTGAATGAAATAATCTATGTAAATTTGTTAGTAAGGTGGCTAAAAAAATAGCAAGTGTTCACTAAGTACTAGCTGTTATTATCTTAAACTACTATGTTATTTTTACTTGATCTTATTGTTTGTTGTCTGCATTATTATTGAAAGAAGTTGCATCTTTCTTCTCCATTAGCACTGTGTTCTGCTCGTCATCACCTCCATCCTTAGTCCATCAATTTGGTCTGTCTGTCTGTCTCTCTGGTATAATATACATTCATAGCTAAGTTTCTTGCTGGATGACTCTTAAGTTTCCATCCCCAGACCCAGCATCTTCCCTGAGTTCTAGGTCTTTTTCAACTAGATATTCTACCAGGCTCTCAAACTGAGTAGATCTTGAGTGCCTAATACAATAACACACACACACACACAAGCACACAAAAACTCACACCCCCTCACGCCTCTACTCTCCCACTTGTATTTACCCCCTTACTTCCCCGTCACTCTAACCGATCCCGTTTCACTCCCCACTGTCAATTTCAAAACTATAGCATCATTCCGACCAGCCCCAGGCTCAGCAGAGTCAGAAGATGGCCATGGCCATCCTGACAGAGCTCAGTGGCATGGGAGGGCCAGGTACAGAGGCAGTGAGCCAGGGACGGTCTAATCACCTGTCAACTTGTCAGGTGCTCACTGGGATGTAATCTGGAACAACTGCTTTCGTCTTTCAGGGCCTTGCTTCTTTCCTGTCTGTAAAATGAGAGTTGTCTAGAGCAGAAGTTTCAAGCAATTTTTAAAAAATTTAGCAACAGAGACTTTTAAAAATGAAATTTCATACCAAACCCCAATCAATAAAATATGTAAAAGAAGAGCACGGCTCTGGGTGGTGGATGAGGCTTTTAAGGTTTAAAGGTTAAGTTGTGTATCTTCATTCTTCCTCACCCCCTTGCTGTTGGGAGGCCTCTTAGAACTTATTTATAAAGCCCTTCAAGTAGATAGCCTTTAAAAAAGAGTAAAGTCTACTGACCACTTGCTATGATCCAAGTACCACACTTTGTGTGCATGATTACCTTTAGACCTCACCAGCACCTTTGGGGGCAGGCACCCTTCTTATCACCCTCATTTTACAGAGGATGGAGCTGAACTGTTGGAAGGGGTGAGCCATAGGATTCACATACAGGTATTTGAATGCAGACTGCTTCACATTAAAGCACTATACTTTGCTGTCTTGTGAAACTGGTTCCATTTAGATGAGTGAACTAAGGTGAAGAAACTTACCAAGATGAAGTACCAATAAGTGGTGTGACTGTTGTTCAAATTCTTGCCTATGAACACTAGCCTCAATGCATATGTCTACACATAAATAATAGCTCTACAATCTTTGCCAACTCTTATGATAATTTTTTTCTATTATTCATAAAAATAGCACTTTCTATGTTCTAAGTTTTTGTGGGGGAAAAAAAAAACCCACAGAAACTTTAGGTTATCTTCTTATTCAACAGAGTATTTTGCTATTTCAGCTCTAAAATATTTACCCAGGGGAAAAAGTGCTAACATCTCATGCCACAATCATTTCATAAAAATGGTGACTGGAAAAAAAAAAAAATGGTGACTGGCACTTCACATTAGTCTCTCAACCTTCATGAATCACCCCGTTGCTTTAAAATCTGACTTTGCAAAGATACTTTAGATGTCCAAACACCGTGGTTTCATCTTTGTATGCAAAATTCTATGATGGTATTATGATGGTATTATTTAAGAACTCCCCTCCTCCATCGTGATATAAACTAAGGGTTGGAAGATGATTGTAGTATTTGGCTGCTTGAAGACAGGTGGATAATTTTGCTGCTGTTGCTTCTTATGCTCGTGATATTTCACTTGCACAATGTTTTAGGATAAATCTGCCTCTCTTCATCATCAGAAGCATTTGTTTTTGTGTGTGTGTAAAAATCTTGAAAGGAAGCATCATAATAAATACCACTGCTGCTTTCAGTGCTAAAAAGATGAGGAAATGACCACCCCACAAGTCTCACGTCCTACTCAGTGAAATGAGCCTCGTGTGTTGCAGAAATGAGCTTCCTGTCATCTGGGATTCAACCATATGGTGTGGAACGAGAAGTTTAGGCAGTTTCATTCTCAGCTTAATGAGAAGTTTGTCTTTTTGAGTCATCAGACTGCACAAGCTCTTGGGAGATTGGAGTCTGGATGCATATTTTATAGTAGAATCTAACATACCTGGGTTGTGAATCTTCACTCAGATATTCAGAATCTGAGTGACCCTATCCAAGTTTATTTTTCTCTTTAAGCTTTAGTTTCTACATGTGTAAAGCAAAGAGAGAGGAACACAATAAAGAACAGAAGTAAGAATGAATGAATATAGTAAGAAACTTATGTAAATAAATCAGTTATTTTAGTTGAATAGTTGAGTAAGAATAAGCAGTACAAGATAATAATATTACTAAGAAAATAATGTCTCTTAGATACAGTAGCTTAACCCATGGGCTCAGGACAATTGCTTATGTTCTTCTCTGGATAACCACACCCACCTATTCAGTTTTCAGGGCAATGACCACCTTGGGCACTCTCCAAAGACCTTGAATAGTCTGGCTAAAGGACTAGTAACCATACCTCATATAGAACAGTTAGCTATCTAGAGTCTTTTACCCTGAAAAAGATGTGGAGGAATTGTGGAGGCAAACAATAGTTGCTGATCTTTCATAATGTGCATCTTTCCTGGGTAAAGAAGTCAGGCAAGAGCTGTTTGGTTGACTAGCTGAGAGAACTGGTTTAATCCTGATTTCTGTCATTTGTCGGCCAGTGCCTTGAGATACATTACTTTACCTTTCTAGGCTTCCTTCTTCTCTGTGACACGGTGACATTTGAATCATGAGTCCTGACTCTCACAGGAGTTATGAGAACTAGATGGTACAGTATATGTACTGAGGATCAGCACAGTATTTGGTCCTCAGGATGCTGACTGTTGTAGTGTTAGTGATGGGTTTTATTAGTCCACTTGTGCGTCAGGGAACCCAACAAGTCCTAAAATTTTACAAAGCTCTTTTAGGTTCTCAGAAAAAGGTACTCAGAAATTGTCTTAGGACTTGTAGGAATGTTCAGGTATCGGTTAAGTTTGGACTGGTAGATTTTCTGAACCCAGTTAGGGTCAAAAAGAAAACACCTTTGCAACATAGGAACTACTTATGAGAGGAATTGAAGGCCTGAGTTGATTTCCCAAAATTGTAGGGTCTTCCCTTTCATTCAAAGACAGTGATTCTCAGAGCATGGCCCTAGAATTAGGAGCATCAACTCTGACCTACTTGTTTGACACATAAATTATCAAGCTCTACCCTAGACCTATTGAATCAGAAACTCAAGAGTAGGGCAAGTCCTAAGTGATTCTGATTTACAGGCTAAAGAACCACTGACCTAAGATGATCACAACTAAATAATTTTTTCATCACTTGGCTAGTAGCTCTGCGTTGAGTTCATGCTCAGCTTTTTCCACTTTGCTCCAGAAAAGTCCCAAAATAAATATAACTAACACAGATTGAGGGCTTATTCTCTGCAAGATGCCAATCACTTGCCCTGAGTGCCAGCATTTGGTCCACATCACAGCCTTAGAGGAACCTGGCTCCTCAGCTTGATTGACAGAGGGACAGACTGTGGCCCAGAGTGATGGGAAGCACACCCAAAGTTGCACAAAGAGAAACTGGCAGAGGCAGGGTCTGAATGCAGGCAGGCTTACCCACAGTGCTCGATGACCTCTGTCACATGCGTCTGTCATGTGTGTCTGTCACGTGCATGCAGGCTAAGTAGCTTCAGTCACGTCCGAGTCTTTGTGACCCCATGGACTGTAGCCCGCCAGGCTCCCCTGTCCATGGGATTCTCCAGGCAAGAATACTGGAGTGGGTTGCCATGCCCTCCTGCAGGGGCTCTTTCTGACCCAGGGACTCAACCCTTGTCTCAGGCATCTATTGGCAGATGGGTTCTTTACGACTAGCCCCACCAGGGAAACCCCAGCCTCCATCATAGAAGCCTCAGCTTCCCTCAGTTCCATGACATGGAGCATCGCACCGAGGGGGAAGGAGCCCTGGGCAGCTCTCCAGCTCTTCCCCTCCATTCTGGCTTCGAGAGACACTGCTTTTCCCGCAGTTCTCCCACATCTGTAACTGTTCCACTGCTTCCTACACTAACTCTTCTTTCACCTGCTCAGTGACGCGGATTCACTCCTGGCATCATATGCAGACTTTCCTCCAGGTCAGTTCTTAGTTTTCTCTTTTCACATTTATGGAAAATCCCATACTTACATACAGTTTCAGTCATTGCCCTTTTCAGGTGACCCTCAAATCTGTATTTGCCTTGAACTGTCTTCTCATTTCTAGTTCCAAATTTTAAGAGTCTGGACTTTTCTGCACGAAAGTATCTCCATCACTCTCACTTCATCACTTGTAGCCAAACTCACCTGTTACCCTATCATATGCTGCACCCTCTAGTGCCTACTTTGCTGATTCTCCACATGGGCCTCTATCCCCCTAGGCTTCAAAGTCTCACTTTCCTTCAGGTACCAGATCCTGTCTTTCTTCACATGGGCTTCAATGCCTTTGTCAACCTTACATTTTCCATATTACAAAGGTGTCTTTTTAGATCTTACACAAGAGAATTTAAGTTTATAGCCAAGTCTGCTCATTTAATTACCAAACAGGTGTCAAATTAGCATGGACGATGAGCCATGGTACAGTCTAACTTTAATTACAGAACAAAGATATGAAATACCAGTTAGGAATGGTCTTTAAAAAGCATCAAATGTAGACATCATAAAAGCCAGCACATCTTAGAGGCATCTTCATGGAGACACCAGAGAAAACATAACTTTGATCTTCATTAATGACCAATTTCATTGAACAATGAATTGGACATTATAGCCTTTGTAAACAAAGCACAGTTATAAAGCATTATTCTAATTGTTAATTAGGTCTATTTATACTGTAGATTAGTTTTTTTAAATATGTCCTCTAGATGCCACTTGATGCTAATTATCCGAGTTACATTGTTATCAACTGAAAAACATTTTTAATTAAATCTAAAGCCATTTAAATTAGCATAAGATTTATAGAAATTTAAATGTCGTCTGATGCTTTTATTTTTTTTTTTAGGACCACATCAGATGATGCATTTAGCCATTTGAATTAGTTTTTTATGAGATTCTGTACTGCAGCCTGGCAATTGACATTTATGATAAAAAGAGGAGGGTGTTCTTAGTAATGTTTATTCATTAAATATATGTTTGTATCATATATATATGTGTGTGTGTGTGTGTGTATATATATATATGCGTATATACACACATATACACTTATGTATAAGATATCTCCACATCACTGTTGTAGTCATGGAGATACAGAGATGAATGTCACTGTTCCTGCTCATTCAGGGAACTGTCTTATCAGGAAGATGAAGCACATGTGCAAATATCTGAGAGCCCAAGCAGAAAACAAGCTTCGTAGAAGGATAGAAGCAAAGTGACTCTAGAATTACAGCATCTAGATGGAAAAGGGTGGTATCCCAGAGAGAATTTAGAGAGTCTCTTAAATGAAGAGTGTGTTTGAACTAGGTCTTGAGTATGTACTGAGATAGGGGGAATGCATACGGAGATTGCTTTCTTTGCAAATGGAATAGCATGTTTATCTGTCAGGACTCATTTGGTTGTAAATTCTAGGAATCTAACTCAAAGCCAGTGGTGGGGAGATTATTGCCTTGTGTGGTAGAAAAGTTCAGTGGTAGCAGCTTCAGGCTAGATCCATTAGCTCAAATAATGTGGCCAACCTTCAGTTTCCCTTTTTCACTTACAGTCTCTCAGCTCTGTTTTCCAATCTTGTATTGTGTCTACCTCTGCTGGTAGGCAGGAGGAGTGCTTACCTTCCTAACATAAATCCAACAAAGTCCTCGTTTTTCTGCTGACTGGACTGACTGGGACCATATGCCCATCCTTGAATGTGCCGTCTTGACTTGGCTGATGAAGTCTGCTGTATAGCACAGCCTGGCTCGTCTCCCACTGTTGGAGCTTGATTGGAAATGCCTGAGAGTGAGACAGAGCATGGTCCATTCTCAAAAGGAAAATCGAGGTGCTGTTACCAGGAGGAGGACTGGGTGCTAGGCAAAGAAAAATAGCAAATATTCAGTATATTTTTATTATAATAATCAAAGGCATGATCATGGAAAATCACAACTGTTGTGCATGCGGTGATGGAACCCAGGCATTATGAACGGTGTCAGTGGAAGATGCTCTGTGAGTTCTCTCCCCCTTGATTGCTCAGGCCCAGATACCCTGGCTTCCTTACTTTGTCACCAAGCATGTTTTCACCGTCCATCGTCTGTACTTGCTCTTCCCTCTGAATGGAATTCTTTTTTCCAATCTATGTATAAAGGAGTTCCTTCTTTATGTCTTAAATAACATTTCATCAAAGAGGTCTCCTTTGACTGCCTTAAAAAAATAGCATGTTCCTGCTATTGAAGTCTATACCAGAAGTTGATAGAACATGGCCTGTGGGTCAAATCAGGCCACAGCCGCTGCTTGGTTTTGTAAATAATGTTGTACTGGAACGCAGCCAGGCTCATTTGTGTCTCTGATTGCTTTCACCCTCCAACAGCAGAGTTGAGTAGCTGAGACAGATCATACGCCCCACTATTTGGCACGTTACAGGAAGTGTTTGTCAACTCCTGGTCTGTACATTTACCTGCTTTATTCCGCTTCATAACAAGTATCACAACATGGCATAGTGTATTTTATATATGTGTGTGTGTGTGTGTGTGTTTATTTTTTTATCCTGTCTAACTCATCAAAATGTATACTTCATGACACCAGGAACTTCTGTTTTTCAGAGTCTAGAATAGTGTCTGTACTTAATAAGTGCTTGGTAATATTTGTTACATGAAAGGACTGTAATTTTTGAACCTTGGAATGTTAGATAACCAATCTGGATAGTAGAGAGAAACAGAGGCAGTGAGACCTTGCATCTAAATTAAGAGATTATTATAATACCTTTGTTGATGATTCATAAAGTCCTAAACTAGGAGAGAAAGAGAGAACAAATGGGAAGGATCATCTTGAAGGAAAACAAATCTGGCAATGAACTAGATGTGGAAAGTCAAAAGGGAGGGAAGTTGAGATGTTCCTAGTGTTGTGCACCATGTCAGCCTGACGGCTGTGGCATTGTTAAGAGAAATGTACAAGAGCAGTGGCAATTGGGGATAGATGATGAATAGTCAAAGCTGTGGTTTTTCCAGTGGTCATGTATGGATGTGAGAGTTGGACTATAAAGAAAGCTGAGTGCCGAAGAACTGATGCTTTTGAACTGTGGTGTTGGAGAAGACTTGATAGTCCATTGGACTGCAAGAAGATTCAACCAGTCCATCCTAAAGGAAATCAGTCCTGAATATTCATTGGAAGGACTGAAACTTAAGCTGAAGCTCCCATACTTTGGCCACCTGATGCAAAGAGCTGACTCATTTGAAAAGACCCTGATGCTGGGAAAGATTGAAGGCAGGAGGATAAGGGGATGACAGAGGATGAGATGTTGGATGGCATCACTGACTCAATGGATGTGAGTTTGAGTAAACTCCGGGACTTGGTGACGGACAGGGACGCCTGGTATGCTGCGGTCCATGGGGTTGCAAAGAGTCAGACACGACTGAGTGACTGAACTGAACTGAACATGCACTGGCTCTTGTTGCTCAAACACCTCTTGAAGGGAGAGGCCAAGTGTCTGGTGGGGAATGCCAGCCAAAACAAAAGCCACAAGACATGCTTTTCTGAAGAGTTTAGCAGAAGAGTCAGAGAACCATTTGTACAGATTGAACAGGTGGACTCCAGAGAAGAGATGGTCAAAGAGGGCATCCGGGAGCAAGAATTTAGAGAAGCATGTCAAATAGACTACCAGCAAAACAAACCCCTTCTCTTTCTCTGGTAGAGGCTCAAGACTGGAGACACGACTGCCTTTCTGGAGGCACCTTCAGAATTTGAGAGCTTCCTCCTGTGTTCTTACACTTTTCTTAATCCACTCTGCTTTTCTCCTTGAAAAGGAACTTAAAGGCTTTAGAATGTGGCATAACTGGGTTCTGCCATAGCTACCAGCTACCTGCAGTTGGCTGTGTTACTCAAATCATTCAGGCTGTGTTTGTGGGTGCTAAATAAACAGCCTCTCCCCTTTTCCTTTGTCTCTATCTTTTCCTCTTCTTTCTCTTCTTTTGAATGGGATGAAATATTCCATCAGTAAGTAGCAGGAAACATGAGAAAGGTTGCAGGATTATATATGAAAAAGTAGACACACTTCCTCTCCTGTGATGGTAAAAACTGAATAGTTCACTGATGCTTGGGAGAGCAGGTTTACCAACCTAATAGTAACATTTGGGCCTGCTCTGTGTTACCCTCAGCAGAGCTCATCTGCTGGAGATTCAACTCTTTACAGAGAACTGCTGGTTGTAGAGTTCTGGCACCTCATTCCAAGGTTGGTTTATTATTTAGAGGCATACAGAAATAATATATTAGATCATAAAGATACATTCTCCCATAAATAATGTAGTGAGAAAGTCGCATATAAAAGAGTCTCAGATGAACAGCCCCAACCTTAATAATCCAGAGATACTTAATGAGAAAAGGCACAATTTTACAATAGAGAAATAATAATGAGCTTTCAGAGGTTTCATTGGAAAGGCTCCTGGGAGTACAATTCTTATAAGTCTCCAAAAAATAAAAAAGAGCAAATCTCAAAGCCTGGGTGATTCCACTGCCTGGTTTCATATGTTCATCCATCCATGTGCCCAGGCATCTTAAACTGGGACAGGTCAGCTTTCCCCCCCACACTTAGGGGTTGATAACTGATGCAGGAGGAAAACCTATTTGCATAGCCGCACACGCTTTTCCTCTGGGCAGGAGGGAGATGTGATTTCACATCAGCAGGGTGGATTAGTCATTCTGTGTAAACATCCCAAACTGGCCGAAAGACATTGCCTTAGCCAACCCCCACACTTGCTGAGCCGTGTCTTCCTTATCTATATGTGGGGATGGAGGGAAGAGGGAATAAAGGCAGTTGGGGACATTTGTCAGCTTTCTAGTTTGATTAAAGAGTTGTTGAGGTTCAGTCTTTGGCTGCTTGTAAGAGAACTAATTCCAGCACTTACTGAGAGAGGGCTATGTGTGTTTTTTTGTTTGTGGAACCGAGACAAATTTAATTTCTCTATCAAGCTACAGCTAATGTGCTTTCAGGCATCTGTTGGTTTGTTTTCATCCTCAAAGCTGTCTTCTTGCCAGTTAATGCCAAAAAAAGAGTGTTTTCAGACTAGGAGACAAACTATTCAAGAGCTTCCAGCAGGCCATCTTCAATGGCAAGAGTTTTACCAAAGAGTCTAGCTAATGAGTCTCCATTCTCATTAGTTCTATTCATTGTTGTTGGAGAATATTCTTATGCCACCAGGAGTCACCTGAGTTGAATTCTTTTTTTCCTTTCTTCCCAGCAGAGGCCAAGGGGAATGTTTGTATTCCATGGTGACAGTAGGAATTTAATGAAATGACAATGTGAATAAGAAACTCTCAGTGTGCAGAGTAGGAAAGGAAATTAACTTTATTCTCCTTTATTGGAGGGACTTGAGTTTAATTCTGCTTATTTGAGTGGGAAAAAAGGGACGCTAAAAATACATTTTATGCTTTCCCTCCCACCTTGCTCTAAGCTTTTGCCATGAACTACTTTTTGAATCTTAACTCCTTGGATACCCTGTCTTCCCCAGGAACAGCAGGTAAGGCAGTGAGGGTGATCCTGAACAAAAGAAATGAGGAGAGACAGAAGAGAAAATATCCAGTACCCTTCAGGACACAGAATAGAAAAGCAAATGCCCAAGTTTCTTCTTTTAGGGACGGTAGTATTGGAAAGCAGGATGGTTATCTGAGTATGGGCTTTGGAGACAGACTGCCTGGACTTCACTCCTAGCTCTCCCAGTACAACCTTGGGTAAGCTCCTCAATCTTTGAAAACCTCAAGTTCTCGTCTTATAATGAGGGTGATAAGAGTACCTACATGATACATGGAAAGTCCTTGGCACAGTGCTAAGTACAGCACAAAGTACCCCATGTATTGATGCCAGTTCCTCCTACAAATTCCTACAGAGCAGCATTTGTGCAACTGACACCAATCAAAGTCCATGCAGGGATGAGGAACACAGTGCAAAGGTTCCTCGATCACAGTCAGTTATAGTCTAGCAGTGGTACCAAAGCAGCACACACCCAGTGAAATATTAAATAGCAGGGGAAAAAAAATTTTTTTTAAGTTAAAAAAGGAAGGCAGCCCTTGGTTGCAGTTTGTCCTGGAGTCAGGGGTTAGGAGATCAAGTCTGTGAAGGTGACCTGCTGAACATTCTAGAGAAGAGGTTGTGATTGCTGGGGCAAAGGTAGACTTTGCAGATGCGGGTGAGTGAGCAACAGCTGCCTAAATGGCAGGGTCAGCAAAAGCATAAGCCCAGCTCTGTGGTAAAGGATGTGGGATGAGCTACCATTGTTTTTTGTTTTTTTGTTTTTTTCCTCAGCAAATAAGCATATTTGAATTTATCTTTGGGGAAGAGCTTGTCATTATCAGCATAGTGTAAATAGGAATTGCTTATTTCTCCAAAATCCTGAATTAAGACGATGTCTCAGGGCTCTGCTAGAGCTTCCCAGGGATTTTCTCCTTTTGGCAGTATCCTGGGCAGGATGTGGCTACAATGTTCACAGAAATATTTGAGAGGATTTTCATGCTGTAAGCCAAAGAGAAAAGTCAAGTAGAGTTGGATACTTAAAAGTTATTTATGATACGGAAACTTTTCACGGGTTGCAAAAGAAAGAAAGTGACTTCAGTAGGAAGGTTCTTGGCATTATTCAAACCATAGTGTAAGCAGTTCTCTCTACAAAAATTACAAAACTACAAAAAAGAAATTCAGTCATATTCAGCCAGTATTAGTTGAGCGCTGACTCTGGTCAACTGCTGTGCTGACCACAAGGACACCCATGCCCCCTGCGTTTCTACAATGCACAGCCAAGCAAGAAAGACAGATGTTTTAAACATCTCCATGAGAAGAAGAATGTGTCATCATGGGAGTAGTATATGATGGATAGAAACATAAAATTAGGCGGTTTTAACCTAATTTTGCAAGTAAGGGAAATCTTCCTGAAGGAAATGGTGATTAAGTTGAGGCTGGCAGGACAAATAGGAGTTAATTGAGAAAAATGGACTTGGAGGAGCTGGGTGTGGACGGGCATCTACTCAATCCTGAGGAAGCATGACCTTTCAGGAAAAGTTTCAGGAGTCTAACCCAGCCAGAGGGTAGAGGTCGAAGAGTAGGGTGCCCAGACATGACAAAAGACAAGCTATAAACGTAACGATTAGCATTTATTAAATGCTAATATATTAAATGCTAATTCTATGCCAAGTACTCTTCAAATCTCTTCATGTGTTAATTCTTCCAAAGGCCTTCTGTGATAGGTTTTTTAATACTTATTTTACATATGAACAAACTGACAAACAGAAAGGTAGTTTCCCCAGTGTTACATCACAAGTTAAATGGCAGACATGAGATACAAACACAGATAATCAGACTCTAGAGCACATATTTATTTTTTTAATAATACCTTTGTTGAGATATAATTCATGTTTCTTACAATTAACCCATTTGAAGTGTGTAGTTTATTATTTCAGTATGAAGAGCCTATACTTTTAACATATGCCACATATATGTAGCTACAAATATACATGTCTATATTATTTATGTTTCATTTGTATTTATGATATATATATTTGTTATATATGTGATATATATGTGTGTATGTAAGCATATACTTAAGGAGATGTACATGTGTATAAATCTATTGTAAAACCATAGTATTATAATGGGCACTGTGTATTACGATATTGACTTAAGAATACTGGAGAGACACTGAAGAACTTCAAATTAGGGAATGACAAGATCTGATTTGTCATTTCCAGGGTGCTGTGAGGACAATCAGCAGTAGGGGGTGGGTTGGGCAGATCCAGTAATCAGAGGACCAGATGTACCTATGAGGTCTATGCTTGGTGGTTTAATTCAAAGACATTCCAAAAAGAAAGTCATGATCTTGTTCTACAAGACTTGCAGTGCTCACAACTCCCATTGCTCTTTTTGCATTCTCAGCCCAAAAGAAACAGGCTTTCCACATGAGAAAGGGCAGGATTATGTCAGTTGGAAAAAACACAAGTGTGGCCAAAATGAGGTCTGGACACAGTGCATTTCCTCCTGCTGAATTGCTTGATGGGAGCCCATCAGAGGTCAGAACACATTTCAGATACTTGTATTGTATCCTGGGCTTATGGAAGAGATTGCACTTAAGCAAACAAAGGAGGGGGCTGATATGAAATCAATATGCAAGGTGCCTATGAGCTATGGAGGAAGGCAATGTGCTTCTCTCCTTTGGCTGTTAAATATGTCTCAGCTGCCAAGGAAAATGAGTTTTCCTCTCGACTTCCTATCTGTCGTGCTGATTGGTTATTGGGGAGTATTCAGGCTCTAGTGCTTCAACTGTGTGTTTAATGAGAGCATCCTTGCATGAACAAGTTCCCCTGGCCTAATTCTTCCTCCCAGGACTCTGAAAATATGTGTCTCCTTAGCAAACTCTGATCAAACGATTTCTAGTGGAGCAGTGTAAAGTGCCAGGGAATTGTTTTTATAATGCATGGTCTCTGCTGCCTTTGAGAACTTAAGCTAGAGTATGAGATTTGAGAAATGCACCAGAAAAACATGTACCCTAAAAGTACCCAGAGAACTGGGGTCAAGTGTGAGAAGTCAGTTTCAGGGAATGTCTGTGCTACCACAAATCACAGATGGGCTAATGCACAAGAATTCATGGAATCCTGGAACTGAATGTAAAGTCACCCTTTGCATAGTAGCGTTGAGTTAGATCTGAATATTTGTTGTCATCTTATTTGATTCTTAGAACTATACTAAAAGGTACTCAAGATAGGGAGAAAAGAGAAAGGAACTTTGCAAATATCCATCTTAGAGATTAAGAGACTGAAGCTCTTGGAGGTAAAAAGAGATTGCCCAAGGTTCCTCAACTAATGTGTGTTTCTGCCCAGATATCATACCTTGACTTGGGCAAGATATGTCACCCACACCTCACAGTAACTGTGGTCAGACCCTGCTGTGAGTATGATCCTTCCCCAGGCAACCCTGGGGATGATGCAGAAACTACTGAGACATGGGCTATGATCTCTGAACACTTACCTGATACTTACATTGAATGGTCATTTGAAAGCAAGCATCTCCCTTTTTCTGCTATGGAACTTTTTGTCAGGCTGCTGAAGATCACTTCTCAGAATTGTATTTTTATCCCATTATACAAAATTACCAAACAAGACCAATGTTAGACAGTCATCAATATATAAAAAACAGTTTTGTGATGTAGTAACATGTCTTTCTTTGTAACAAACACCTTAAAAGATGTTGTTATAGGCCTCATGATTACCCTCATTTCAAAGCAGTGATGAGCGTGAATGATATTTTTGAGAGGTACACAACAATTTTATTCTGATATAAAATAATCTGTAATTTCTATTGATGACACAGCCCCATGGAGATAATTACTGCAGATCATTTTCTACATGCTAATCAAAGGACATTCTAGATTTAATTTAAGGATTAAGGAAAATAATGATGTGAAATCTGCCCCTTCAAAGCTCTCTGATGCCCTGAGTTCTAACCATGAATCCCAGGTGTCTATAGGCCCCGGGCGAGGTCCCTTACTCTGATGTGTTTTTGTTGTTCAGTCACTAAGTTTTTGCAAACCCATGGACTGCAGCACACCAGGCCTCTCTGTCTCTCACCATCTCCTGAGTTCACCCAAGTACCTGTCCACTGAATCGGTGGTGCCATCCAACCATCTCATCCTCTGCCACCCTTTTCTCCTTTTGCCTTCAATCTTTCCTAGCATCAGTCTTTTCCAATGAGTCAGCTCTTCACATCAGGTGGCCAAAGTATTGGAGCTTCAGCTTCAGCATCCATCCTTCCAATGAGTATTCAGGGTTGATTTCCCTTAGGATTGACTTAGGTTTGATCTTACGGAGTCCAAGGGACTCTCAAGAGTCTTCTCCAGCACCACAAGTCAAAAGCATCAATTCATCAGCGTTCAGCCTTCTTTATGGTTCAACTTTCACATCCACACATGACTACTGGAAAAACCATAACTTTGACTATACAGACCTTTGTTGTCAAAGTGATGTCTCTGCTTTTTAAAGTGATGTCTATGCTATCTAGGTTTGTCATAGCCTTCCTTCCAAGAGGCAAGTGTCTTCTAATTTCATGGCCACAGTCACCATCTGCAGTGATTTTGGAGCCCAAGAAGAAAATCTATCACAGCTTCTACTTTTCCCCCTTCAATTTGCCATGAAGTCATGGGACCAAATGCCATGATCTTACTTTTTTGAATGTTAAGTTTTAAGCCGGCTTTTTCACGCTTCCCCTTCACCCTCATCAAGAGGCTCTTTTGTTCCTCTTTATTTTCTGCCGTTAGTGTATTATCATCTGCATATCTGAAGTAGTTGATATTCCTTCTGGAAATCTTGATTCTAGCTTATAGCTTATCCAACCAGGCGTTTCACATGATGTACTCTGCATAGAAGTTAAATAATCAATGACAATATACTTTACTCCTTTCCCAATTTTAAATCAGTGAGCTTTTCCATGTAATGTTCTAACTGTTGCTTCTTGACCCACATACAGATTTCTCAGAAGGAAGGCAAGATGGTCTGGTGTCCATAGGGGCATCTTTAAGAGTTTTCCATAGTTTTTTGTGATCCATACAGTCAAAGGTTTTCACATATCAATGAAATAGAAGTAGACATTTTTCTGGAATTCCCTTGCTTTCTCTATGATTCAAGGAATGTTGGCAGTTTGATCTCTGCTTCCTCTGCCTTTTCTCAACCCAACTTGAACATCTGGAAGTTATCAATTCAAGTACTGCTGAAGCCTAGCTTGAAGGATTATGAGCATAACCTTACTAGCCTGGGAAGTGAGCCCAGTTGTCTGGTAGTTTGAACATTCTTCAGCACTGCTTTTCTTTGGAACTGGGATGAGAACTGACCTTTTCCAGTCCTGTGGCCACTGCTGGGTTTTCCAAATTTGCTGACATATTGAGTGCAGGACTTTAACACCATCATATTTTAAATAGCTTAGTTGGAATTCCATCACTTCCACTAGCTTTATAGGTGGCAGTGCTTCCTTCACACTCCAGGATGTCTGGGTCTAGGTGAGTGACCACACCATCAAGGTTATCTGGATCATCAAGGTCTTTTCTGTACAGCCCTTCTGTATATTCTTGCCACCTCTTCTTAATTATTCTGCCTTTTGTTAAGTCTTTACTGTTTCTGTCCTTTATCATGCCCATCTTTGTATGAAATATTCATTTGATATCTCCAATTTTCTTAAGGAGATCTCTAACCTTTCCTATTCTATTGTTTTCCTTTATTTCTTTGCATTGTTCTTTGAAGAAGGCCTTCTTATCTCTCCTTGCTGTTCTCTGGAACTCTGCATTCAGTTGGGTATATCTTTCCCTTTCTCCTTGTAAGTACTTAGCAAGCACTAACATGCAATCTCTACATTAAGCTGGGGATTCAGCTGGAATATACTGAGAATAAGACATAATTCCAAACTCTGAGGTATGTCTATGTTATTTTATGTTTAATATCATGGAGCAGATGAAAAGGCCTCCTTTGGCACATAGAGCTAACACTATGATTAAATTCTGAGGATGGGATCAGCTTGGAGCTGTTAGGAAGAGGATATCACAACACCCTGGGATCAAACAGTCATTCTCAACAGGGGTGATTTTGCCACACACACACACCCCCCAGTAGAAATGTATATGAATGTCAACAAATATCTTCGATTGTCACAACTTGAAGTGAAGGAGGTGGGGCCGTTTCTCCTGGCACATGAAGGTTCGAGGACAGGGGTGCTGCTCACCATCCTATAATGCACAGGACAGCTCCCACAATAAAGAATTGTCTGACCCCCAGTAGTAACAATACTAAGTTTGAGAAGCCGTCAGCCAGAGTAAAGGTGTACAGAATGCTGAGTGAGGCCCTCTATAAATAAACTCGAGTATCTCTGGTCCTCTGCCCTTCATCCCCTCAGAAGATTAGGTGTCCTTCTTTCTGATTTCTCAAGGTTATAGATAACATTCTTTCCCCTTCCAGAGTGCCTGATAGTAGGCCATGCACACAGCAGGCCCATACTGAATGTCAGTCATTGGTAAGGCTGATCCTGCTGTCTCTGTAGCTCGGGGCTGGGCCCTAAAGTAGTGGCAGAAGCAAAGGACTAAAGATGGGAGCTCTGCAGGAGATGGCTCTTTGGACTGGAGGAAACAGAAGTAACAGGAGTAAGGGTTTGAATTTCTGTCTCTCATTTGGAGCAGTGCGATGCCCTACTTTTGTCTGTGAAGTAAGGATTGGAGCAGCCTGGGCAAGATGTTCCAAATGAGTTCTGTTATTTCTTGATACAACATGTGTAATGCTTGTCATATAGGATAGATATGCATTCCCTTATTTAGATAATCTTATATATAGTCGGGGCTTCCCTGGTGGTTAAGATGGCAAAGAATCTGCCTGCAACGCAGGCCACCTGGGTTTGATCCCTTGGTTGGGAAGATCCCCTGGGGAAGGGAATGGCAACCTACTCCAGTATTCTTGCCTTCAGAATGGACAGAGGAGCCTGACAGGTCCTTGGGGTCACAAAGAGTCGGACACGACTGAGTGACTATCACACAGACATACACACACACACACACACACACACAGTTGAAATAGGCATTAAAAAGGCATTCGTGACTTTACTGACATTTGTTAAGGACCTCATATGCATTTGCCTCAGCTTTATATCTTTCACATTTATTATACATCACTTGTTTCTGATGCTTCCTCCCAACCCCCTTTTCAATGAGAACAAATGTTGTTTAGTCAGTAGAAAAACCTTCACTTTCCAGGGCAAAGGATAGACCGCACCTGTCATCCCAGGCATTTAAAATGGCAAATACTAAGTCGTATATTAGGTGGCATGCCTTAAAGACTACTGCAGTAGCATTCATAACAGGTCTCATAGTTGGATCTGCTTCTTTAAAACTGTGAGATGTGCCAAAATCAGTAACATTTCCGTTCCTTCCTTTAGGGCTGATTTGGGCCAATCCTAAAATGATTCCTCAAGTTATGATCAGTTGTCTGAAAGGAGGATAGTTCTTGTGGGGTCCCTGGGACTCTGAAAGTCCTTTGCTGTAATGGATTGCAGGGATGTCAGTGTCATCCATTTAGTGAGCCTTCTTGAGCTGTTTCCATTTGTCATGAAAATCTGGAAGGTGTTTTTGCATTGCCTGAGTAAGAAGATTCAGAAAATGAGACTGGGCTTATTCATATGTTAGTGTTCAGTGTCCCTAAAATTAGACCTTGGAGTGGGACATTTTGAGAGCTATAAAAACATACAGAGTAAGTTTACCTAGATGAAAGTATTGCCTTTAGTCTTATGTATTAAGCTTACTTATCTGACTTTAATGGGACCTACTTATACAAGGGACAGGTTTTAAAGATTAAAAAGGAGAGTTTATTTGATACAGGGAGATTGCTGAATACTACCATTTATCATGAGTATTTGTATTTTGCTATGCAGGTTGAAAAGCTCATTCACCCCTCATTTGGTCTTCATAACCTGAGGCATAGAATGGACAGTAGGTTATGCTCACTTTATAGATGCAGAGCTAAGCCCAGAACAGTAAGTCTGATTGGAAATTCAAGATGAGAGCACCAGTATTCAAACATCTTAATCAGAACTGTGCTACAACATGTAATAGAAAAAAATACCTAACCTTGGGTTAAAAGACCCAAGTTCTAATATCCACACTACTATAAATTAAAGCTACATTTCTGTTTAATAAAGTATAGAAGCACAATTTGCAATATAGAAAGACTATATCCCATCAGCTATAAAGATGAAATGACAAGAGCTAAGAATGACTCAGTTTAGTTAACAAAACATAGGGTTTGAAATTCCTTGTAAGTTGAAGATCTAAGGGGATCTTAGAATATCTTTAATCAACCTCAGTAGTGTATCTGATGATTTCTCATTTTTTAGCATATATTTCTTAATGTACAGGAGTTCTAATATTTATCTTCTGTTATAGATCAGAACTTGCACTAGGGTTCATTTTTAAAATAAGAGATAAGAAATCATTGGTATTGGGTATCCTTGAGAGCTTAAAGCTGATACATATTTGATTTGAAGGCCTCACTATGACAGCTTTTGTCTTTTCCTTCTTTGTTGTTCAGTCACTCAGTCGTGTTTGACTCTTTGCAGCCTCATGGACTGCAGCCTGCAAGGCTTTCCTGTCCTTCACCATCTCCCAGAGTTTGCTCAAACTCATGTCCATTGAGTCAGTGATGCCATCCAACCATCTCATTCTCTGTCATTCCCTCTCCTCCTGCCTTCAGTCTTTCCCAGCATCAGGGTCTTTCCCAATGAGTTGGCTCTTCCCATCAAGTGGCCAAAGTGTTGGAGCTTCAGCATCAGTCCTTCCAATGAATATTCAGTGTTGATTTCCTTTAGGATTGACTGTTTTGATCTCCTTGCTGTCCAAGGCACTCTTAAGAGTCTTCTTCAACACCACAGTTGAAAAGCATCAATTCTTCTGTGCTCAGCCTTCTTTATAGTCCAACTCTCACATCCCTACATGACTACTGGAGAAATCATAGCTTTGACTATACAGACCACTGTCAGCAAAGTGATGTCTCTGCTTTTTAATACTCTAAGTTTGTCATTGCTTTTCTTCCAAGGAACAAGCATCGTTTAATTTTGTGGCTTCAGTCACCATCTGCAGTGATTTTGGAGCCCAAGAAAATAAAGTCTGTCACTGTTTCCATTGTTTCCCCATCTATTTGCTA
This sequence comes from Cervus canadensis, assembly GCF_019320065.1. Taxonomy (NCBI): domain Eukaryota; kingdom Metazoa; phylum Chordata; class Mammalia; order Artiodactyla; family Cervidae; genus Cervus; species Cervus canadensis. The sequence goes on along the minus strand of NC_057389.1, from coordinate 41,325,115 downwards.
TGAAGTGATGGGGCTGGATGCCATGATCTTTGTTTTTTGAATGTTGAGTTTTAAGCCAGTTTTTTCACTCACCTCTTTCACCTTCATCATGAAGCTCTTTAGTTCCTTTTTGTTTACTGCCATAAAGGTGGTATCATCTGCATATCTGAGATTATTGATATTTCAATAATGTCAGTATTATTTAATTACTTTTCCTTCTACCGTCCTAATTACCAAACCACAGAAAGGAAATACCTAGAACATTATAAGCTTATTACTCAATGAGCAAGCTGCATGGAGGCATCACATTTGACTCAGTGAAGAGGTAGAGGGAAGAGATGGGTGTTTTTGTGAGTGAACCACAGTATAGGTTTAAAATGGGAGTCGCTGGAACACAGCCTCCTGGCCTCAGTCAGGTTTCGGTATCCAGGCCTGGTGTGCCCACTTAGTAGTGGTGGGATCCTGAGCCAGTCAGCAACCTCACTGAGCCTTTTGTGCCCGATGGAGAGGCCGGTTGCGCTTTCTGAGACAGTCATGTTGGGAAATAAGACATGTAAAGTTTACCACATTACTGAGCCCAAGCTCACTCTGCTCACCTCATAACAGGCCAATAATTTAGAAACTTAAGTTGTTGGGGTAAAGGATACTGACTTTAATTGGAATGCTAGCAGACTGAGAAGATGCAGGTTAACATCTCAAAAAACCATTTTCCCTTAGTCCAATTTCGGGCTTCATTTATCCAGAGAGGGGAGAGGCCCACTTTGGCATCAACCAATGGCTGCGAGGGACTGCTATCACTAGCTAACAGCCGCATGCCTGTCCCACCCCTGTTACAACTGCAGTTCCTCAGATATATTACTAAATTCTCAATAAATTAACTATATTTTATCATTTAAAAATTAATTTTCTCTCTCAAAACCTCAGTTTGCTCATCCACAGATGGAGACGATTATAGTACCTAACTTGTGAGTTGTTATAATGATTGAATTACATAATACAGTGCAAGTGCCTGGATTCAGGTTAGACTCAATCACTGTTCTTATTGGAACCTTGAACATTTCTTATAAGCCAGTAGTTAAATGAATATTGAAAATACTTGTGCAAACTAATATTTAAAAAAGAAAAATTCTAACTGCCCAATAACATATCAGCCAGCCCAGACTTCAGAAGTAAAAGCCAAAATAATGCTGATAAAGAAGAACTCTAGCAAAGAAACACAAGAATGGTATTCTCTGCCCTATGAGTCACATAATGGGAAAAAAATTGGGCCAAGCATGAGATCATAAGGGATCCAAGGATAGCTGCAAATGTTTGGGGCCTAATAAGGAGACAGCAAATAGGAAGAGAGCAGCAGGACCACTGAAGAGTGAGTTCATGCTTTGGAAGAGTATTTTCACAGGGTTATCCAGCCACCTGTAGAGGGCAATAGAAAGAACTCCTCTGGAAAAATCAGTAAGACCAGAATCATAAAGTCATTTTCTGCATCTACAGCATATCATCAGATATAAACAAGTTGATTAGCCCATATAAGTAAACTATCACCTTCTATTTCTTAAATTCCAAGGTATGATAATAGAGAACAGCTAAGAGAATACAAAAATACAAGAATCCAGGCCAGGACTCTCTTTTTCTGTACAGGGCCAGATAGTAACTATTTTATGTTGCTGGACCGTGGGTTCTCTGTCACAGCTACTCAACTCTGCTATTGTAATGGGTGAAACTGTTAACAAGCACAAATGCCAAGACTGAAAAATCTCTCTGTAGACTGTGAGAAAAGTGGAAACTTTGGCGTGTTTAACACAGAATCTCAGCATTTTTGCAGTGCCTGACACACAATAAATGATGAGCAAATGGCCATCTAATGGGCCATTCACCCATCGTTTATTGGACAGATTGACAGTGGCAGTGGTTTATGTTTGTTTCTAAATAAGAGTGTCATCATCACAGGTAGCATTTGTTGCATCCTCATTGTATGCCAGGTCCAGTTCTGAGTGCTAAACCTGTGTTCAGTCACTGAAGCTTTACAACTACTTGGGAGGTAGATACTATCATAGTCATTGGATATTCGTAGTATGGTGTACTATCTTATTAGATTCTCAACCTTAAATTAGTCAGTTATGTTCAGTTCCTATGCTTCTTTCACAAAAATGTTTATGAGAATGAAAAAGTATATGACAGTCTTCACAAACTGCAAAGTGATATTCGAAGATGAAGTCATTATTGTTTCAACCCAGATCTTGTAAGCATGAACAGGTGAGATGGTGCAGGATAAGAAGGCCTGACCCTTGGTGTGTATTGACCCAATTTGTGAACAAATTGGAAAACACTAGGGCAAATTGTGGGGGTCTATAGAGATTATTACTGTTGCTCACCATTGTCATCTCTGGTACCTAGGACATTGCCTAACCCATAAAGCAGGCATTAAATAAATATCAACTGAAGGGAGAAATGAAGGTACAACCAAACAGAGGAAAAAAGAAAAGAAAAATTCACCTGCTCCAGACCAGGAAGGACACTCTATCCATTAGATATTCTGTGTGTTAATAGGTTCTCCCTGAGCCTGGGATATATCACAGTATAAAATGAGGGGAAATGCCTGACCTATTTACTATTGCCTTGAAAGCTGGAACATTTTCATAGTGCATCAGAAAGGCATTTTTCAGGGCAACTTGGTAATTCATCTTTATTTCCTTGTATACACAGTGCATTCTGTTTAAAAAGAGATACTAATGTATTTACGTTAAAGCATATGGATTTACAGCCTGGGATAAAATATATTCATAGATAGTATACCTTAATCCTGTTTAGGGAAAAGGAAGAGTCAACTGGAATCAGATTAGTATTGATGAACTGTCACTTGGATTGACAAAGCAGTACACAATACACTTAGCAAATACCCAAATCGAGCTATAAAACTCCGCAGATTTGGGTTTTTGACACCTGCTTTTTTTTTTTTTCTTCTTTCTTCTTTAAAAGGAAATCAGTTGTACATGTAAAAACATACTCTTTGACTGATTCAGACCTCATAGACATCAGTTTTTTGTTTTTGTTTTTTTTTACTGTGTGACATTGGCACTGTTTTTAGGAGTAGAGGGAAAAGCTCACAAAATAGACTTGCCCCCGACTTGTTAAACAGAGAGAGATGCTAAAGGCATCTTATACTAAGTCACACGGGAAGGACATTTTCAAGCATACTCACTTTCACAACTGTTGTCTGGTAGTGAAAATTGACTGGCTTTGTTGCCCTGTGGATTTCCATTTAATATTGAGCAGGCATTTGAAGTATAGAAATAATAATCTCTCTCTAAAGACAGACTTGTTTGTGGGCTCCAGAGAGCAGTTCTTCTCTCTTTAGTGGTGTGGCTTATTAGGGAGAGTCATAAAATTGACTCCCCCACCCCATGAGGAAAATAATGCATTATTCAAGGTGCTTCCAATTGTAAGTGAAGAAAACAAAATTAATCTAGCTTAAAGAAAATATTTTTTTTTAAAAATACAAAAGATGGGAATGTGGCCACTCAGTAGATAGTTGAAAATTTCAGATCAGACAGATTCTGGTGCTTTTAACATCTGTCCCCCTACAGAGATTTCCTTCGGGCAGCTCCTTACTGGACATCATCTCAGAACGAATGAGACAGGAACACTGTTGTCTAGGCAGCCACAGCAACCCCTTGAAAAGAACTTATTGGCCCTGTTTGTGTCACATGGTCTTAGAGCAAAGGCTCTTTCTGGGGAGTCAGATATTCTGATTGGCCAGCCTGGATCACATTCCCTCCTGTATGTGTGTAAGTGGTGGGGAAGGCCACGTGATTATCAGCCCTAGTTGGTTTCCCCAACGCAAATAATTGTTCTAATATCAAAGTAAAGTGAGGAAGTTTAAACAGGAAAAGACATTGTCACCCTTCAACTCTCACCTTGGTCATAGGCCGGTGTAGTGTCTTCTTTTGAAGTTCTTTTTCCAGACTTTGTTTCTTGCTAAGTCTCAAAAATTATTAATGATAAAGAACACAACTGAAGAAGTTTCATTCTTTTTACTAACCTTTTTTCCATAGCTATATTTCCTAATCTAAGTTGAATGCCAAGCCAAGGTTTGATACCTGTTATGAAACATTAGAAGCAAAGGGGAATGGAAACTCAAGACTGTGACAGTTGCACTGACTCTGGTTTAATGTTGAAAAGCAAGGGAACTGGAAAGCCTCGACTTCCTTTCACTGAAGAGCTGCCTACTTAGTGGTATTTTCTCTTTGAAGAGGCTAAGCTCTTAAGACTCACTTAAGGCTACTTATCCACGTTGTCAAGTATTATGAAATCAACAGGGAAGCCTCTAGGCTGCAGGTGTTTCCTCTGCCCCTCGGGGCCATGTGACCTCTTTTTTTTCTCTGCTCCATTCTGTCACATTTTCTCACTGAGATGCTACTTCTTATGTACCTTTCAGCATGACTGCCAGCCCCAACCATATTTTATTTGTTTATTTGTTCAGGCTGTGTGGGGTCTTCATTGCAGTGTGCAGGCTTCTCACTGCCATGGCTGCTCTTGTCACAGAGCACAGGCTCTAGGCCCACAGGCTTCAGTAATTGCTGCTCGCGGGCTCTAGGGCCTATGGCTTTAGGGCTCTAGCTCAGTAGCTGTGGTGCACGGGCTTAGTTGCCCCATGGCATGTGGGATATTCCTGGACTAGGGATCAAACCCTTGCCCCCTGCATTGGCAGGAGGATTTTCAACTACTGGACCACCAGGGAAGTCCCCAACCACATTTTTTTTTTAAATTTATTTATTTATTTTTTTCAGTGGGTTTTGTCATACATTGACATGAATCAGCAATAGATTTACACGTATTCCCCATCCCGATCCCCCCTACCCCCTCCCTCTCCACCCGATTCCTCTGGGTCTTCCCAGTGCACCAGATTCGAGCACTTGTCTCATGCATCCCACCTGGGCTGGTGACCTGTTTCACCATAGATAATATACATGCTGTTCTTTCGCAACATCCCACCCTCACCTTCTCCCACAGAGTTCAAAAGTCTGTTCTGTACTTCTGTGTCTCTTTTTCTGTTTTGCATATAGGGTTGTCGTTACCATCTTTCTAAATTCCATATATATGTGTTACCCAACCACATTTTTGATGGTTAAAGCTGTTTGTCTCAATTTTTATCCCAGCTCTATGTTAACTATCTTTGTAACAGTGGGTAGCTTACTACTTAACCTGCCTGAGTCAGTCTTTCTCAACTCATACGATTACCAGGAAAATGAAAGAGACTATATCTATAAAAGCAGAAAATGTTAGTTGTCTTGTATCTGTCACTCACCAACATTACTCACTGTGTTGCTTAGTTTCAGTTCTCAAACTAGACTCTGACTGGCCAGGTGTGGCCAGGTAGCAACTCAAATTTAAGAGCACCGAGGTGACCCTTCAGCTGAGAAGTGGTTGTGAGTAGAATGTGCATAACTGGACAATACTACTCTGGGGTGGTCTGTGTCTGGAGGAGGATATGTGGGGAGTATGACTCTTAATTCTCAAGCTCATAGTGGAAGGAGCAACAGGTTCAGCAAGGAGTTAAGAATCTGGGCTCTGCAGCCACATTTGCCTGAGTTCAGATTCTGGTTGCCATACTCACCCTCTGTGAATCCCTTCTGCCCCTCACTTTTGTCATCTAAAAATTGGGACATGATATTGTGTACCGCACAGAGGTACCATGCGAATTAAATGAGTTACTCCCAAGTGAAGTACTTGGAGAAATGCCTGGCAAATAATAAGCACTTAATAGATGTCAGCACTTGATAGGACTTTCATTCTCTAAACGTGACTCTTAACTCCCACAATGGTCTGGTATGAAATTTCATCCCCATCATTACTGGGTTGCTCAGGAATGGAAAAGAATATGTGGCATCAAGAAAATGTGAACAAGCATAGTAATTTTTGGTCCAGTAAGATCACATCTGATATTTTCGTTTTCCTGGCCTGTGTGGTCAATGAAAGTATGTCAACTCTCAACTTTCATGCCGTGCAGAGTCAACGAATCTTTGCTGATGCTCTGGGCCCCTGTGCAGCGAGTCCTGGCTTCAAGACACTGCTGTCCCTTCTGAGAGTCTGTCACTTCCCTAGGGGTGACTCTTGACTTCAAAGGATCTTAGATCTCTGGGTTCTTGTAAACCAAGGGCAAAATTCGCCTCTCCCTTTGGCTTCCTTCAAAAGCACTCCTCTCTTTCCCCCTCACCTGTAGGATAACCAGCACACTATCTCACTAAGTTTAGGCCTTTAGATGGAACAGGATTAGCTGATGATTTAAGACAGCTTTGCCATTTTTTTTTCAATATTTAATTAATTTTATTACTTATTTTCGTGTCGTTTTTGGAGGTATAATTGCTTTACAATATTGTGTTAATTTTTGCTTACAACAAAGTGAAATAGCCATAATTACATATATCCCCTTCCTCTTGAACCTCACCCCTACGCCCCGTCCCACCCCTCTAGTCACCACAGAGCACCGAGCTGAGCCCCCTGTGCTGTACAACTGCTTCCCACTAGCTGTCTGTTTTACATATGGTAGTTTATATATGTCAGTGCTACTCTCTCAATTCATCCACCCTCCCCTTCCCCCAATGTGCCCGCATGTCTCTTCTCTACGTCTGTGTCACTATTTCAAGGCAGCTCTGCGTTTAATCCATTGAAAACCTTCTGTCATGAAATGCAAAAGCATTTTGCTAAGTTAAAGTCAAACCTCACACTCTCTACTGAATGATTGCATTTGTATGACATTCTAGAAAAGGTAACACTACGGAGTCCAAGAACAGTGGGAGCCAGTACTTAGGGCTTGAAAGAAAATTGACTCCAAAAAGGGAGCTCATTTGGTGGTTCATACAGGACTCTGTGTTACAACTCATAAAGCTATATACCGCAAAGAATGTGCCATGCTGCGCTAAGCTGCTTTAGTCGTGTCCCACTCTATGCGACCCTGTGGACTGTGGCCTGCCGGGCTTCTCTGCCCATGGGATTCTCCAGGCAAGAATACTGGAGTGGGTTGCCATTTCCTTTGCCAGGGGATCCTCCTGACCCATTGATCGAACCTGCATCTCTTAATTCTCCTATATTGGCAGGCAGATTCTTTACCACTAGGACCACCTGGGAAGTCTGCTACAAAGAATACATTTTACTTTGTGGAAAGAAACAGCAAAACTATGCAAAGGGCCTAACTTTATACTTGGAATGGAGGGAAGACAAAAATATGGGAATAGCAAAAATAAATTAGTACTTTTAAAAAGTTATCAAGCCACAGACAAAGCTAAAGAGATGGACTAGGCCTGATCACATCATGTTAAAATGTTGGGCTTTCCGTTGTAGAAAACAGGAACTCATTAAAGGGTGTAAATCAGACAAGAAGCCTGCCATAGGTAGGCTCTGGGAAGTTGTGCTGAATGCAGTTAATTGAAGAGGTTACAAGAGATAGGTCTTACAGAGCTGGTATCAGGCTGTCCCACTGAGACCATGTAACCATTTGCTTTCCTGGACAAACAACTGTAAGGCTGTCACAGTACAATATAGCTGATACTGACCAGTTCATACCTCTCCCTTCTAGAAGCTTCTTTTTCACTCTGCAACTTCCCCTGCTTAAGTGAAATGAAACCCAAAGCATTTAAGTTTGCTTGCAGCTGCTTGTCTAGAAAAGCACAGAGACCCCCACAGTGTGGTTCTTGACTTTAAGTAGCTTACATTGTTTTGAAGGGAAAACACATTCAGCAAACCATCTCACAAGATAGCGGGAAATGAGCACCACCCCAGATATTAGTTGTGTGCTTTGGAAGCACAAAAGAAGCAGCAGTTAGTGATAACAGAGAAGACCTGGGAAAGCCTCACTGTGGAGATGGTACTGGAGCTAGGCCTTAAAGGATGAGATACACTGAAAAAGACAGATAGGTACTTTCTGGCTGAGAACAACACAAGCAAAGGCAAGCCAGTGGGAAAACACAACCCCACCCAGCAATCCGATACTTAAGTATAGTATGAAGGTCCAGTGACAGTGGTTTCCAACGTTGGGTCATTTGGATGTGTAGGAAAAAAATATAGACACCTAGGTGAAGAGTCTGCCTCTTAAAGGGTCAATTTTCTTCTCCTCTCTGCTCAGTCTCAAGTAAAATGGTAGTGAACCTTAGGAAGAGATGAATAACAGATTCTTGTAAGGTGACTCCAACAAATAATAAGTAGGGACTTGTTTTTCTCCCTTAAGAAGTCTGATGGGAGACAGTTGCTGGTGGCTTAGTCATCTGACACAACATACCTGAAATCCTATGGGTCTTTGTCTCATGGTAGGAAGATAGTTACCACTCCAGATTTTATGCTGATGTTCAGGTAGACAGAAGAATGGAACCAGCAGCATTTTGTACGTTTCTATTAGGACAGTAAAAGCTTGCCCAGTGCCTCACTCTGGTAGACTTCAACCTATGTCTCATTAGATAAAATCATGCCATGGCCACCCCTTGCTTCAGGTGAGTCTGATAAAGTGATTATTTAGCTGAGCATTTTGCTACCATGAAATACTAGTATTTTTGTTGTCAGGGAAAAACAGGTGTTGATAGAGTAACATGCTGGCCATATTAGGGATAAATTCAGTGGATAAGGTAAAAGTCACACAGAAAATATTACCATTTAAGTCACCTGTAAAATCTGTTGATTTTGAGGCCTTCATTGTATATTATATTCTGAAATTTAATCATTCAAGTGTTTTAATGCTTTCAGACGTTCAGCGCTTTCATTATGATTTCAACTTGCTGGTTTCACTTTTCAAGTCATTATCTTCTTCATCACCTGAAAATGACTTTGTAAGTTTCTCCAATTATTTTTTAGGCAGTGTTTCTTTGTGGTCCTCAATTAGTGTTTCAATTTCCTTCTCCATAGGAAAACATCACCTCCAGCCTGCTTGGCCACAGTAACAAAGAGTTCACCTACTCTTTCAATGACCAGAAACCCTTAAAATCATGTGCATGTTGTTCTCTTAGGTCTCACCAGCCTCCATTGCCTCTCAGAGTCACGATTGCTCTCACACTGCGAGAGACACTTGAGAACTGAGACTCAGAGGAAGCAGTGCTTTCAAGGCTCCCATCTTACCCTACTCCCAAGTAGAAGGGCAAGCTTTTCTTAGCTTGGTCACACGTTTCATATCCATCTCTCCCATCAGGCACTGGTGGCCTGATTCTGGACACCTGCCGACAGAGACCCAGAGGCAGCTATGAGTGGAATGCCACATTCATCCCATTCAGGGGACACATACTGTATTATTTGTGAGAGCCAAGGAGCCTCTATCATTCTCAACTCTGCTTTTCTGGTCAAACATCTGTTGCTGGTGCTCTGTTGTTCATATACTGTCCTGACTCCAAGGTTGCCTTATTCCGGTGTTCCATCAATGCAGTACAGAGCCAGTGTGTTGAAGTTATTTGTTTCGTTGTGTGGTTTTATTTACTATCAACAATAATGTAGTCATGAGAAACTGAAATGAGGTTGCTTGCTGCTTGAATGCTCCCTTTTAGTTTTTCCAATTTTGGTTTAATGGTACACCAAGTGTGAGTTCTGGTCTGTTGGTTTCTAGAGTAGAGTTTGTTTAATTAAACTACTTGTCTCTTCATATCTTGCCAGAATATTTTTTATACATGAATCTTAAATTGCTCCGTGGTTTCACATTCTACACAATTATTTAAAGTGCTCACCTTGATGGTATGGTTGGTTCAGTTACACTGCTAGAATAGTTGAAAGAAAACACATCTCATCCTTCTCTGTTGTTAAGATTCAAATTATTCAGTGTTTTTTGGTAATTCTGGCCTATTTTTTTCATCAATATCAACTATTCTAATACATAATAATGTCTACCATATTTTGAGCACTGTAATGTACTAGGTGCACATAGCACTATGTATTTAGAGAATATATATAATGAGAATATATATATGTATATATTAGAGGACAATTCTCTAATACATGTTTTAGATCCTCACAATAGCTTTATGAGAGAAGTATTATCCTTGTTCCTCAAAGCTGGAAACTGAGACTAGAAGAAACTAAATGAGTTACCCAATATCATATTCCTCTTCATAGTCTTCCTGTGCAATCCTGAACTTGTTACATTCTACTTTCAATGTGCATACCTGTTAAAATCTCCAACCTAGATGAACCCAAGTATCCACATTCTGCTTGCTCACATCAAAGCAATTGAGAAAATTCCCCTTTACTCAGCCTGTACCTTAAAACAGACTTGAAAGTAGAAAAGTGAAAGTGTTAGTCGCTCAGTTATGTCCAACTCTTTGTGACTCCATGGACCGGGGCCCACCAGTCTCCTCTGTCCATGGAATTCTCTGAGCAAGAATACAGGAGTGGGTGATCATTCCGTTCTCCAGGGGATTGGGCTCCTATCGATTTTGGTTGCTAAGCATAGCTGTGTCTTAATATCTAATATCCAGTTTTAATGCTCAACTGTCTTACTATAATTTTCTTGTCACAAAGTAGGAACTCTTGTTATAACCATTTCTTCTCTTCCCACTTACTCCTCTACCCACAAGAGTCCACTTCCAACTCTTCATCGAATGTCTCATATGATGTAAATGACCCCCATGTTGTTAAATTTCATGGACATTGTAATCCTTCTTACCTCTAAGTACCAATTAAGCATATAGGTAACTTCTCCCACCTTCTTGGAATACTTGTCACTCTTGACTTCCTATGTTACTCCATTTCTGTTTCTCTGGCCAGTTACTTTGTTTCTTTTGATGGCTTATCCTCCCATACCCAAACTTTAAATGTCAGAATCCCTTAAAATTCTGACCTTGCCATCTGTTGATATTACTGTAATCATTTCTTGATTAATTTCATCTATTCTCTTGGTTTTCATGATCTTCTGTATCTTATTGATTTTAAATTTATATCCCAATGGTTTAGAACTCTGCCTTGAGAAATATACCTTGAGCTGTAACAGCTGATATCTTAATCTGGGAACTCCATAGATACTTTCAACAGAGCCAAAATCAAACTTATGCTTCCCTCTACCAAAATGTAGGCATTTGTCACTCATTCACCTCTCATATTACTATGTTTTTTCAATTCTCCACTTGCTCTCACATTCACCCTTTCCATTTTTCACTGTGAGTTCTTTAGTGTAGGCCATCATCATTTCTCATCTGGCCTACTGAAATAGTCATCCAACTGATTGATGTGCTTTTGTTCTTGACCCCCTATAATGCCTTCTATAGAGTATACGACTTACCTTGAAGATATTATGGGTTTGGTTCTAGACGACCACAATAAAGAGAATCTCATAATCAAGCTAGTCACACAAATCTTTTGGTTTCCCAGTGCATATAAAACTTAGGTTTGCACTATACTATAGTCTGTTAAGTGTGCAATAGCCTTATATTAAAAAGTATATATACCTTAATTTAAAAATACTTTATTGCTAAGGGAAAAAACACTCACCATCATCTTAGCCTTCATTGAGTCATGATCTTTTTGCTGGTGGAGAGTCTTGCCTCCATGTCAATGGCTTCTGACTGATCAGAGTGGTGGTTGCTGAATGCTGGGTTGGCTATGGCAATTTCTTAACAATGAAATTTGCCACAATGATTGACTCTTCCTTTCATGAATGATTTCTTTGTAGCCCACAATGCTGTTTGATCGCATTTTATCCACAATAAAACTTATTCAAAAATTGGAATCAGTACTCTAAAAACCTGCCACTGCTTTATCAAATAAATTTATGTAATAGTCTAAGTCCTATGTTACCATCAGAATAATCTTCACAACCTCTTTACCAGAAGCAAATCTCATCTCAAGAAAGTAGTTTCTGGAACTTCCCTGGCCATCCAGTGGTAAAGACTTCACTTCCAATGCGAGGGGTGCAAGTTCGATCCCTGGTTAGGGAACTAAGATCCCACATGCCACATGGCCAGGCCAACAAAAGAAGAAAAGACACTTTCTTTGTTCATCTATAAGAAGAAACTCCTCATCCGTTAACATTTTATCATGAGGTTGCAGTAATTCAGTCACATATTCCAGCTTCACTTCCAATTCTAGTTCACTTACTATTTCCTCTACATCTGCAGTTTCTGCCTCCAATGAAGTCTTGAACACTTCATAGTCGTCCATGAGAGTTAGAATCAGTTTCTTCAAATTCCTGTTAAAACTGATATTTTGATCTCTTCCCATGAACGTTCTTAATGGCATCTAAAATGGTGAATTCTTTCCACAATTTTTAAATTTATTTTGCTCAGTTCCATCAGAGGAATCACCCTCTCTGACAGCTATAATCTTAAGATAGATAAGACTTGAAAGTCGAAATTACTCCTTGTTCCTTGGGCAACAAAATGGATGCTGTGTTAGCAGGCATAAAAACAACATTCATCTCATTGTACATCTCCATCAGAACTCTTTGGTGACCAGTTGCATTGCCAATGAGCCTGAATATTTTGAAAAGACTATTTCCGAGATTTTTTTTCTGAGCAGTAGATCTCAGCAGTGGGTTTAAAAGTTCTTCACCCTTTTGTCTGATATCACTGTTCTAAGCAATCATTTCAGTTCTTTATTCTCCTAATTATACCCCTCCAATGAAACTATAGTATAATAAATAATGTGTGTGTGTATATATATATATATATATATATATATATATTTGTACTTTTTCTTTGAATGGATTAAGATTCATTTTGGCTCCAAGACCAATTTTTGTATCTTTGGGGACTGCATTACCCTCATTGAGAGTGCATGGTTTATACTAATTTTCATGAAAAATCAATTTAAATTTGCTCTTGAATATCTTTCTAACTATAATAATACTAGATAAAAGGGCAGAGATCAAAGCTTCACAGTGAATATTGCTTTAACATTGTGCCATACACATAGTACATAATTGTTTAATATTTATAGACAACAAATATTGCAATGCTTAGAGTGGCTATAGATTTTCTATTTTTTGATCCCATAAAGAAGAAAGTCTGAACCTGTTTTCCCCACCAACCCATGTATGGAGTAGGCCCTCTATATTTGTTGAATTAATTAATTATCTGTCACTTTTAGGTTAGGCAAATCTGTCCTGATTCCTAAAAATAATGTATTTGGTGCATATTCTAGAAACAACTTGTAATGACCACAAATGTTTTATGTTAGCAGTTTATTAAATGCCACCAGCATACAGGGAGACACAATGGGATTAAGTTATTACTTCAAGTGACTTTTTCCACTAAAAGTTGGAAAAAGTCCTTGCATCTATCTGTCTGTTGCTCATGTGTGGGATGGCTTTCAGAAATTGACAGCCTCATTCAATGGTTAATCCTGAAATATGTGAAAACTCTACAATCTCATTTATTACTTGATTCACTTTAAACTGTTGATTAAACATAACCCAACTCACTCCTTGAAAAGAATTTTTCACTGAATAATACTATTAAGAGAAAGTCAAACTTTCATGATAGGAACTAAATACAATACCACTGTTTCTGTGAAAAATTCTAAGGAATTTCCTGTGATCATCTCTCCCACATTCACTCTCTCATACATACCTTGGGTAATATGCTGTAGAGAAGATTGGTTTTCAGGAAAAATGGATCTCACTCAGATATTATAGAATTAAGTATCAAAGTGTAACCATGTCACGAGCCTGGACTTAGAGAGGCAAAAACAATTATCTCGTGTATTTTAGGAATATTTTAAGCAATGGGAGACATATGATCATGTGTTCAGCTAAAACATTAGAGTAACCAGAAAATTATCTTTCACAGAAGACAATGTGCATTATTCAAAGAATTATTACATTATTCATAGTTTTATTTTAATGTTTATAAGCTCTATAAGAGACTTAAATTTTTCTTTGTCATGTTACCTGTACCTCCACAGGAAAAATACAGTTGGATGCAGAACAACTTCTGTTATTGAATAAAGGCAATTTCAATTGCAGTTAAAATACCAAATGTCAAAGAAGCTAGATTTTATTGGAGAAGTGTGAGGTTGCCTTGGGCACAGCTGGCTTTGGGTATTAATCACTTGGCTTTGACCACAATTTCAGCTGTTCCATTGGACCCTGTGGTCATCCTCTGTCTCCCTCTTATCCAGCACCTCACTAGATCCCATTGGTTTTCCTCTCAACATATCTCCTAACTCATCCACATTTCTCCACCTGACTGCCAGTTCTTTAGTGCAGCCTGTTGTCATGTCTGCCCTGCTTTGCCTCATATACCTTTGCCCTCCACAAGTGTCTTTTCCACGATACTATGTCTCAGACAACTCAGGCTGCTATAACAGATACCAGAGACTGGGTGCTTAAACAGCAAGACATTTCTTTCTCACTGTTCTGGAGGCTGGGAGATCTGAAACCAGGGCACCAGCATGGTTGAGTTCTGGTGAGGGTTACAGTTGGAGCATGTGACTTTTAGGGGGATGCAAATTGCCGACCATAACACGCTGCCATGGCAATATTTGAAAAATGCCAACTTGCTCAGGTCTGCTTAATACTTTTCACCATGGGATGTTCCCATTTCATATTTATTTGGCCACCATCTCATGTGGCCAAATATATATATGTATATTTTATATAGATTATCTATATATGTATATATAATATATAAAATTTATGTATATTTATATATTTTAAAATATACATTACACACACACACACACACACACACACACATATATATATACCTTCACCATGACTCTGCACTACCTGGTCAACCTCTCTCTTCAGTGTCATTCCACACTGCTCACCTGTGATAAATATGGTCTGGCCACACCAGTCTTCCTTATTGACCTCAGCTTCCCTACCCTGCCATGTTTGTGTAGTCTTTTCCCTCTCTTGACTAGGTCATTACTAATCACTTAAATATCAGCAAAACTTTCCCTTTTCAGGGAAATTTACCTGCCAGACCAACCTGTGGCTCCAGGTTCTTTACTTTCAAAGACATGTTTGATTTTCCTTTCAAGTCTTTTATCACCATTTGTTACTAGTATATTTTATTTCTGAGATTATTTAATTGCTGATTCTTTAAACTTGCCATTGTATCTTCCTGGAACATACTACATTCTATTGGTCTATAAGCTCCATGTCTCTCTAGTTCACCTCTACAGTGCCCTGCTTAATACATATTTGTTAAATACTTTTAAGTTTGGGCTTATCAAGCCTACCTTCCCTGCCCCTCTGGGCCATTGGGTTCATCCAACTAGGTTATCTGGAGATTTGTAAAATAGCAGGACTGGAGGTGGCCTCATCTAGTCACCACCCCTACTTTGTATAACAAATGGGGAAACAAGACCTAAGGGTAAATTGCCAAAGGTCAGCTATAAGCTTATGGAAAATCAGGTCTTTGGTTTCCCAGTTCTCAGTTATTTCAAGAAATCACATCATACTTTCTCCTATTTTCTTATCACCATTTTTTGGACTGACATTCTTTCTCTGTTTTATAATCTAGTATTGATATAAAAATAGAACCTTATCTTATCAGGTAAAATATGGTTATTATTAAGCACTGTCAATCAGGATATATCTATCCAAGCAACAGGAATTGGAAAACTTAGAACGGTTGACTTCAAACAGTGATCATCAGATATTTTAACTCACATATGGAACCTGTTGAACATTTTAGCTCCATGGTTTTAACAAAAAGATGATTTTTAGTCTATTTTCATTAATACAAAAGCATTGATCATAATTATGTCCATATTAAAGAATGTATATCAAGAAGGAATTTAGCAGAGCAAACCCATTAAGCTTGTTTAATTCCTTCATCAGTTTTCTAAACAGTATTCATAAACCATGTCTGCCCATTTTAAGTTTTTATTCTAATTGGTGCCTGTAACAGTAGTCCTTTTCCATGTACAACAAAAAATTTGATTTATCATATATTTCTTGATCTCCAATGTTGCTAATTATATCTTCTATCAATTTTTTCTTTTGTGTCTCATGTTTCTCTCAAGTCCAATTTTCTGTAATCTAAGTTTTTCTTCTAGTATTTAACCCATGACTGTTTTCAACATGTACAGATTTAGGTACTTTAATGTTTATTATTTTTATAAAATTGAATTTGCTCTAGATCAGTAAGGAGTTACAAATCAGGTTTTTATTTTAGTCTCATCTACAATAAACTTTGCTCTCTACCATTTATCTCTTACAATCTATTTTCTGGTGATTATTTCTACTAATTAATTGCAGTTTAAATTGGACAAATGTCTTCCCCCCCATGTAAATCCATGGCAGATTCATGTCAATGTATGACAAAAACCACAATAATATTGTAAAGTAATTAGCCTCTAACTAATAAAAATAAATGGAAAAAAAAAAGAAAAAGAAAAAGAAATAAATTGGACAAACGTCTCCCTCCTTTAATTTGCTTTTTTCCTTAGATACTGAGATATTTTTAGCATTTTCCTTTGGTATTCCATTCCAGGGTTGGGCACACTGGTAAAGAATCCACCTGCCAATGCAGGAGACAGAAGAGATGGATTCGATCACTGGTCTGGGAAGATACCCTGGAGAAGGGAATGGCAACCCACTCCAATATTCTTGCCTTGAGAATTCTATGGACAGAGGAGACTGACAGGCTACCGTCCATAGGGTTGCAAAGAGTTAGACATGACTGAGCACATACACACACACACACACACACACACTCTCTCTCTCTCTCTCTCTCTCTCTCTCTCTCCCCCGCCATCCCCCCCCAGGGTTGCTCTGTTTTCCTGGTAGGAAATGAAGGTGACTAAAGACAGTCTTCTGTTTAGATTAGATTGTTACCTTATAAAATTTTCAATTTGGGGAAAAAACAGTTTAGCTCTGATACTTCTCATCCCACCCCTCATTTTATATTGAAGGAAGTCAAGGGCCCCAGAGGGTTATGTGATTCTCCCAGCATTGCAGAAGTAGGACTGGATTTCAGGTCTCTTGATATACAGAACACTTCGAGGGAAAAGCATGACTAAACTGAACTCTGAACTTTAGTATACTTTCCAGAGAAGGGAAGCTGGCTTTTTGTTACTATGGCAACAAAGTGCATTAGAGACTTTGAGACTTTTTTTTTTTTTTTTTGGTGAGTTTACCCCCTACCTGTGCTAGGAGGAAAAAAGAGCCATTGAGCTGATCTTTATGATGATTCAAAACACTTTAGAAAGATCCTGTCACATGCTCTATAAGTTCCTGATTGATTGTGTGGAATTAAGTTATTGGGCAGAGAACCAGCTAATGGAAACACATTGATGGAATCATTTTTGAGGGATATTAAATGGAACTTAAAATAAAACTGAAATGGCTTTATGGATTTTTCACTCAAACTGTTTATGAACATTTATTGCCAGTAAATTATATTGTGTCAAAAGAAGGAATCAGTGGGTATGGCTTTAATAGAAACCTTTTTGAAATAATAAAATTGATAATACTTTATTATCTAAGAATGGATAGAGAGTGGGATGGGGGAATTCCTCCTGATGGATGATTGTCCACTCTGCAGATTGGGAAAGTGAAAAATAGTGTGAAAACAAGAAATTGGATAGGACTTGGAAAGAAATGGTCTTTCGGAAATGTGTTATCTCATTTCATTGTACATGGGAATTATTTTTAGAAGACAAGTGTTAAGGAATTTAGCAGGTGTTACTTGAGGCTATAACGTGGGTGTGTTTTCATGTTTCATAAAAGATGAGCAAGTAGAGAGTTACTGAATCTGCTGAGTGAGGGTCTACAGTAGGGTCAAGGGCATTGGTTTCAGAGCTGAAATGCTGGAATTCAAATCCTGGTTCTCCCTCTTCATATGTGACCTAGGAAATTTTTTTGACATCTCTGAATCTCACATTCTACATCCATAATAACAGAAATTAATAGTCCTTCTTTCCCAGGGTTTTTCTGATGATCAAATGAAGACAGTTGCAATTATTTCTAGGTTTTAGTACATGCTTTAAAATTTCATTTTTAAGAGTCATAGAGGACCCAGATAAAAGGAGGAAAGACTAGGGTTCATGGACATTTTCATAAGAGTAGTATTATTTTATTAACTGTCATCTGATGATTGCTATGGATCAGAAATCTCATTTAGTGTCCCAAGATCCCTGGGAGTTGAAGGTATTATCAGTATCCTTTCTTTTCAGAGAAGAAAACTGAGCATCAGAGAGGTTTATGTCCAAGGTCACTTAGCTAGTGAGAGATTTTGTTACCTCCCCCTGGAAAATTATATGCATGAGTCTGTCCTCCAGTGCATATGGGACATATGGACCCCTGTGGCCGAAGTCCAGCAAAAACAAAATCAAAGGGCACCTGGTTGGATGATGGAAGCTGAAGGAGCTTGAGTGTCATGCCCTTGACTTTGATCCACATCAGAACCTATCAGTCACTCATCTTCTCTCCCTATCAGAGCTCAGCCCCTCTGGGTTTTGCTGGCTTGCCTTCCGTGAGTACCACGTTGACTGGTACTGAGAAAACAAGATGCTAGGGCACCATGGCTAAACGTGGGTTCTTTAGTCAGATGCCCAGATGTGAAGCCCAGCTCTAGCACTCACTGGCCGTAGGACCACGAGCTAAACATGCCTTTAGCCCCAGTTCTCTTATATACAGGATAAGCAAGTTTCTTGGTCTGTGAAAAAAAAATGCAAGCCTTTAGATTGTATTTTACTTTAAAGAAATACTTATATTTAACCCAAATAGCATTCCTTTATAAGCATACTCTTATTTTAGAGATATAGTTAAGATGCATTGGGTCGTGATTGTGAAAGTTCATTTAATATGTGAGACATGAGGAGTTTTAGAACAGTAAACTAGTTCTCTTATAGAAGTGGCGTACTTATTGAAATGAATCCAGTAGAAGTCTTAGAAATTTAAAGTCAAGTCTGGTTGTATTCTCTATTGGACCTTGACCCTGCCCACACTGAGCTCAGTCTAGTTGAAGAAATGAGATGATTGTCTCCAAGGGAGACCCCAAATAGTCTGTGCTCAGTACCTCATGAGTGCTGTAGTCATCTTACAAGTATTTGTAAGTACTCACAAGTGAGTACTTACAAGTATTCTGTCATCTAGCACAGAGCACCTGCCCTGTG
This sequence comes from Cervus canadensis, assembly GCF_019320065.1. Lineage (NCBI taxonomy): Eukaryota > Metazoa > Chordata > Mammalia > Artiodactyla > Cervidae > Cervus > Cervus canadensis. The sequence continues at coordinate 41,306,104 of NC_057389.1, read as the reverse complement.
CTAGATGATGAGGCTATGACACAGAGCAAGACATGTTCCTAGCCAGCAGATGTGATTGCAGGTCAGTGAGCTGAGGACCCCAGCTCAGGTGTTCTTTCTTCCCACAAACACAGAGAATGAGCATATATAATGTACTGGATGCGCTGTTGTCACACTTTTTCCTCCTTGGCATTGCTTTAGAAGGGTGGCAGACCTCAGTTCCCCCAGCTACAATAGAGGAATTTCTTCTTGAGCCTAGTCCAGCAAGATGTAAGAAGTAAAGTAGCAGATGAAGTTTTGTTACTGTACTCGACAAGTAAATAGGGTCAGCACAAAGTTTGGATGGGATATAAAATTGGCGAGGGAGGTGAGAGGGGGGATCGGGATGGGGAATACATGTAACTCCATGGCTGATTCATGTCAATGTATGACAAAACCCACTGAAATGTTGTGAAGTAATTAGCCTCCAACTAATAAAAAAAATAAAAAATAAAAAAAAAATTGGCCCAAGCTTTTGAGGTTCATTGTTCCTAAGAGCTTGCCATTCTTTGTTTTGGGATTATTGGTCTGAATAAGTCTATGCTATACTGTGTGTGTACTTGGCACAGTTGCAGAAGTTGCAAAAATAGATCTTCTTTGGCTTCAAAGGTCTTTTAACATGATGGGCATGAGAAAGAGGTGAAACATGAGTCTTCACAGCATTCTAGTAAAAATTCAAATGATGAAAGCTGTCCATGGGCAGTGTTCATTGCCATGGGAGTGTGTCAGACAATGACAGCTGATTTGGAAACAGGTAATAGTCTTTCTGTTGCAACTTTCATGGAATTCTTGGTAGAGGAAAAAGAGATTTGAGCTGAGACTAGAGAGTATAGACAATAAATAAACAAATAATTCTCTTCTTATTGAGACATATAATTGTTCCTTTAAATTATATATATTACATAGAAATAGAGACACTTTTAAATAGAGTTCAAATGACTAAGAACTAAGCATCTCTAAGAATGTCAAAGGGAAGCCCGTGTTAACTGCAGGGACTGCAGTACCAGCAGCTGAGAGTTGTTCAGTGACAGGCGAGGTGGTGCTGAGAGGTGGCTGAGGGCATGGTCTTGGGTTTCAGACAGCCCAGAGCCACCTTCTGATGTGTCAGTCACTGTCCTGTTCTGCAATCCTGTTTTATCTACTTGGCAGCCTCCACAGTGCCCCTCAAAAGACCCCAAAAATGTTGGAGATGGAAAATAGATATTCTGTAAAACCAAATATAACACATATGTAACAAAAGCTACATTGTAACTTGTAAACTACCCCATTCTTATTCAGTCACTGCATCAGAGTTCTTTAGAGAAACAGAACCAACAAGGTCTGTATAGAGAAAGAGATTCATTGTAAGAAATTGGCTCATGCTTACAGAGGTTGAGAAGTCCCACAGTCAGTGTCTGTTAAATGGGAGACTTGAGGAAGCCCAGTGGTGTGGTTTAGTCTGAGTCCAAATGCCTGAATATTAGGGTTGTCAGTGGTGTCAATTTCAGTCTAGGTCTGAGAACCAGGATCACTGACAGCAGGAGCTCAATGTTCTAGCTCATAGGGTCAGGCAGAGAGGGCTGAACACTTCCTTCTTCCACTTTGTTGTTGTGTTCAGACCCTCATCTGATAGGATGATGCCTACCCATATTGGAGAGGGCAGACTACTTTACTCAGACCACCTACTCAAATGCTACTTCTAATCGTATCTGGAAATTCCCTCACAGACACATCCAGAAATGTTTAGTCAAATATCTGGACATCTTTGATCTGGTCAAGTTGACACATAAAATTAAGCATCACATTTATCAAGAACACAGTAATGCTTCAATCACAGGAGAAAAATAACTAATATATGTATAATAAAACTGAACATTCTTATGAAAATTTATACCAAAAATAGAATTTAATGGGGCTTGTGGGTACATTTTTATATATTTGAAATGATGTGATTTGGGATCTTAGATAGTAAAAGTGTCTATGGGCAGTGAAAGATCTTAAATGTCCCCACATGAAGTGCCCCTATGCCACTTGGAACTGTCAATTTTATGGGCTTGTTGTAGTGAATAAATTATATATATACAACATATATATATACATATATATATGACAGTATCTAGCAATGTGGTAGTTACTCAAAAATGTTAGCTGAGCATGATAGTTATTATTCACAGAATGATGTTATTAATCTTATTAATAATAATATTCACCAGAATATTCTTTTAGTGACCATATATAGTATTATGGAAGAAAAAAATGTTCTCATTTTGCTTGTGGTCTGTCACTCCTATCAAATAAATGTTTCCATAGTTGCTACAAAAATCAATTCATTTTCATAGACTCATTCAGTTCAGTTCAGTTCAGTCGCTCAGTCGTGTCTGACTCTTTGCAACCCCATGAGTCGCAGCACGCCAGGCCTCCCTGTCCATCACCAACTCCTGGAGTTTACTCAAACTCATGTCCATCGAGTTGGTGATACCATCCAACCATCTCATCCTCTGTCATACCCTTCTCCTCCTGCCCCCAATCCCTCCCAGCCTCAGGGCTTTTGCCAATGAGTCAACTCTTTGCATGAGGTGGCCAAAGTACTGGAGTTTCAGCTTCAGCATCAGTTCTTCCAATGATAGACTCATTACTAAATATACTCATAGACGTATGAGTCTATTTAGTAATGAGTCTATTATTAGTAATGAGTCTATATATTAGTAATGAGTCTATTTCATAGACTCATTAGTATAGTATTCCAAGCCTGGATTTGGAATAACAGTGGTTAATGGAGGATTTCTACACATTATAACAGTGCAAGAGGATTCCTGAAATTCACATATGAATGCAAGATATTATTCCACCCCTTCTTACAGCATCAAAGAAGTACACTGAACATATAAAAGTAAACACCATTACACAGAGTACAGGATACTGCCTAAGTTTAATTGAAAAACAAATATCCAGTGCAATTGTCTGTGATAAACTGAGGCTTAAATGATTTGAAGACACTTTGAGAGTGGACAAATCAGATAATCACAATCTTTATGGCTGGAAAGATTCAACTGGTGTTGACAAATTGTAAAGATAAAAGCTTATGGCAAAATCAAGAGCTAAATGTCTAGATTGGGTTGGGAATAAATATTAATACTCAAATTGTAAAAGTGCTGAACTTTAAATGATCTCATAGTGTTCTCTTTTGTTTAAGGTTTCAAGATAATAGTGTAGAACTTGATTTGCTGAAAAATATTGGCTTAATTTTCATTAGGCAAATACCTTATAGTCTTACAGTATTCTCCACCATCTAACCCACTGCTTAGATGTTATATGTGTTATGTGATTTGTGCCCTTTGCTGCAGTAACAGAGTTCCAGTTGCTGGTTTTCAAAACACTTCCAGTTGGACAACTGTTAATATTTTATGAGAGACAAGATTCAGACTGTGTCATTCCTAGGCATCTTTTTTTTTTCAGTCGACATGGTATTTGCCTCATGACCTTACTCTGATCTCAGCAAGAACAAATTCAAAAGAAGTTCCTAGTTTTTTCAAAGACTGTTTGCATGAGTTGATTCAATGCTCTCCTAGCACAGAGACGTGCCCTAGAGTCAGTGGCAGATACATGTGTATTGGTTTGTATTAAGGATTCACCACATTTAACTCCATTCATTGTGCTGACCCATCCAACACTCCAACCTCTGTTTGCTTTTTTCTTTTGTTTGCAGGAGCAGAGGGCACAGTGTTCCCTAAATCTATAGAGACACCTAATGTCAGGGCAGATCCCTTCAAGGAACTAAGGTAAACTTCTGACTATGGTTTGCATTGATTAAGTGGCTATTTGCTCTCTCTGTACAACTGATTGATGATCCATTTTGAATACCTATGATGTCATAGTGTCATGATTATATAAACTGTGAGAGGTTATAAAGGATGTGAAGATAAGTTACAACCATGAGAACATTTTTTCTGAGTACTTAAAGTTGAGAGTTTGGAGGAAGAGGTTGCCAGTCTTCTAATAAGATTTAAGGTTCATTCATTTGCAATGCTTATTTCATGATGTATTTTGTGATACAATAATCTTCTCATATTAGAGAACTAGTCAGTAATTGGTGCTAATCAGTCCAAAGTAGTGTGGTGTCTAAAAGAAGCTGAACAGTAAATACGATACTTTTTTTCTTTATATATATATATCAAGCTATTTTCTGGAATGATTTGGTGCTAGGACTAGGTTCTATGGATATTCCATAAACTGGTGTTAATCAGATATTCATAAGCATGCTGCTTTTAGCAGAAAAGGGCTCTGCAATGCCATGTACTTATGGCAAACAACTATGGAGAACAAAAAGAACAATAGACATACAGATGGACAAAGAGAGAGAGAGAGAGAGACCCTAAAAACCATCCCTACCACCAAAGAGCTACCCCCTGCCCTCCTAAAGAAACACATATAAAATGGTATGATGATACAAATATAACTCTAATTTTCCACTGTGGACTTAGGTGGTTGTTTAGCACAAAGTTGTGTCTAACTCTTTGTGACCTCATGGACTGAAGCATGCCAGGCTCCTCTGTCCTCCTCTAACTCCCACAGTTTGCCAAGATTCATGTCCATTGAGTCAGTGATGCTGTCTCACCATGTAATCTTCTGCTGCCCCTTTCTCCTTTTGCCTTCAACTTTTCCCATTATCAGGGTCTTTTCCAATGAGTCAGCTCTTCGCATCAGGTGGCCAGAGTATTGGAGCTTCCGCTTCAGCAACAGTCCTTCCAATGAGTATTGAGGGTAGATTTTCTTTATGATTGACTAGTTTGATCTCTTTGCTGTCCAAGGGACTCTCAAAAGTCTTCTCCAGCCCCATGGACTTATAGCCATGAAGAATTCAGTGAATATCAGCTTTCTCCATTTCTCATATTTCTTTTAATTAAGACCAGTCATAAATCACCATAAATAGCCCTGAATAACTCTTTCATAAAGACATCAACTATAAGTAAATGTATCTGTATTGCACAAGTCACATCTTCTCTTTGACAACCAATCCCAAGATCTCTATTTTGCTAAAACAGCAGCAGCCACATTGGAGCAGGTGTTTCCTTAAACAGAAATACATCCTCAGTAAGTGGAGAATATATCACCTCATTACAAAACCACAGCATTCTTGCCAAGCCTGTAAGTCTTTGTGAATACAGGGAAATAAATCGGGCCAATGGAAGAGGATAATTGGTGGGGAGTGAGAACCTTTTCTTAGCAAAATCTCATGTACTATGGTCTGTATTTTTTAAATTACACACCATACCGCAATGTTTTACATTTTACTGGAATAACTTTTCAGCAGGGCTTCTCGAGGCCAGAAGTTGCCTGACTCTGTGCTGATGAGATCCTGTGTTTCATATTAATGTGCTAAAGCTAGAATCTTTTAAGCAAATGCACCCCCAAAACCCTGCATTTTAGAACTCTGAGGGAGCTCATTCTCTGAAAATGCATGGAATCCTTGTGGCTATAATGTAAGAACTCTTTCAACCAAGCTAATGGGTGGCCCAGGTCCCTTTTTTTCACAATCCTCTTTAGGAGCGGGGGGCTTATTTGAGGAGGGGGTTGGATTTTTTGTCTGTTTGTTTTTTACACAACTGGTGACTAATTTACAGTGATCAGCTCAAAGTTAAGTGCTGTCTAAAAGAAGCTGAACTCTAAATATCATACATACTTTTTTCTATGCAACAAATTATTACTGGAAGACTTGGGAAATAGGGATTTAGGCTAATTTTGCTTAAAACAGAAAAATAAATCTCCTATAGTTAAAAACAAACACAATCATACCAGACAACTAAACAAAAACTATATCTGAGCCTTAGCCCACTGTAGAGATCCATATCCTGAAGAACTGAGGACAGAGTGTTTGCTCCTACAAAGAGGTGGATGCACTTCCTGTCCTCTGCACACAGCCTCTGGAAACCTTGAAACTTGCCTTAAAAAAAATTAAACCTCTAAAATTTACAAGTAAATGTAAGTTTAGTGCAATGAAATACAAAATTTCAGGACATTGTTGCTTTTCATCATTTATTCTAAAATGATAAGCATATTCTATAGTGGCTAGAAATAACATTTTCTTACAGGAAGCAGAAAAGACTTTAATATGTATCCCTAAAACTGGTCTTTTTTTGCCCCTGTTTAGATTGTGTTGATGCGAAATAGCTTGAACTGAATCAGGAGGCTAGAATGTGATCACTTGGCCCCTCTGTCCTTCTGGAAGTTTTTTTTTTTTTTTTTTAATGACACTTTGTGGCAGAACCTCTGACCAATTGAAAGAATAATCAGATAGATTAGCCCAGACCAAAGTGTCTGTGAATGTTTCACATTTTCCATCTAATGGTGCTGCATTTTTACTCCCAGTTATTGACTGGTATTGACTTTGGATATTGAGTAAATAGGTAATGAACTGGCTAACTAAGTCTTCTGGCCTCTGGCTTTAAAGTTGGGTCAGTTTTACTGCCCTAACACTGGTGTGTTTCCTGGTTGTAGAAAAGTAGAGTGATCTAAGGGGGTTCCCTGGACTTGTACCAGCAGGTTGCACTTTGAACTGTTCAGGTGAAGCAGAAACAGTCAGTCCCTAGTGGCAGCAAGATAGAGGGGAAAGAGGCCTGAGCTGAGAGTCAGGCACCTACTGCAAGCCTGCAATGTGGCCTTGAGCTAATTCTAGAACTCTGCTGTCCCTAAAAAGCTAGGTTACTTCTTGCTTCAAATGTCTAATCCCTTTACATTATTTTTCATTTTTTTAATAAATAGCTTAAATTTAAAGAAGAGTTGCAAAATTCATGGAAATGGTTCAATTCACATGTACCTTTCACCTGATAGTCCTCTAATGTTAACATCTAACATACTCATGATAAATTTATCACAACTTTGAAATTAATATTGTTACCTTGTTCAGTCACTAACTCATGCCTGACTCTTTATGACCTCATGGACTGCAGCATGGCAGGCTTCTCTGTCCTTCACTATATCCTGGAGTTGGCTCAAACTCATGTCCATTGAGTCAGTGATACCATCCAACCATCTCATCCTCTGTCACCTTCTTCTCCTCCTGCCCTCAATCTTTCCCAGCCTCAGGGTCTTTCCCAATGAGTGGCCAAAGTATTGGAGCTTCAGCATCAGTCCTTCCAATGAATATTTAGAGTTGATTTCCTTTAGGATTGACTGGTTTTATCTCCTTGCAGTTCAAAGGACTCTCAAGAGTCTTCTCCTACACCATAGTTCGAAAGCATCAATTCTTCAGTGCTCAGTCTTCTTTATGCACCAAATCTCACATATGAACATGACTACTAGAAAAACCATAGCTTTGATTAAAGGGACTACATGGCAAAATTATGTCTCTGCTTTTTAGTATACTATATACATTTGTCATAGCTTTTTTTCCAATGAGCAAATATCTTTTCATTTCATGGTTGCAGTCACCGTGCACAGTGATTTTGAAGCCCAAGAAAATTAAATCTGCCACTGTTTGCATTTTTCCCCTCCATCTATTTGCCATAAAGTGATCAGATCAGATGCCATGATCTTAGTTTTATGATATTGAGTTTTAAACCTGCTTTTTTACTTCCTCTATCACCTTCATCAAGAGGCTCTTTAGTTCCTCTTTGCTTTCTGCCATTAGGGTAGTATCATCTGCATATCTGGGGTTATTGATATTTCTCCTGACAATCTTGATTCCAGCTTGTGATTCATCAAGTCTGGCATTTTGCACAATGTACTCTGCATGTAAATTAAATAAGCAGAGTGACAGCATACAGCCTTAATGTACTCCTTTCCCAGTTTTGAACCAGTGTGTTGTTCCATGTCCAGTTCTAACTGTTGCTTCTTAACCTGCATACAGGTTTTTCAGGAGCCAGGTAATGTGTTCTAGTATTCCCTTCTCTTTAAGAATTTTCCACAGTTCTTTGTGATCCACACAATCAAAGGTTTTAGCATAGTCACAGAAGCAGAAGTAGATGTTTTTTATGAAATTCTCTTGCTTTACCTATGAGCCTTACAGACATTGGCAATTTGATCTCTGGCTCCTATGCCTTTTCTAAATCTGGCTTGTACATCTGGAAGTTCTCGGTTCACATACAGATGAAGCCTAGCTTGAACTATTTTGAGCATTATCTTGTTAACATGTGAAATGAGTGCAATTGTGTGGTATTTTGAACATTCTTTGGCATTGCCTTTCTTTGGGATTGGAATGAAAACTGATCTTTTCCAGTCCTGTGGCCACTGCTGAGTTTTCCAAATTTGCTGGCGTATTGAGTGCAGCACTTTCACAGCATCATCTTTTAGGATTTGAAATAGCTAGAATCCCATCAACTCCACTAGCTATGTTTGTAGTACTGCTTCCTAAGGCCCCTTGACTTCACACTCCAGGATGTCTGGCTCTAGGTGAGTGAGCACACCATCATGGTTATCCTGATCATTAGGACTTTTTTGAACAGTTCTGTGTATTCTTGTCACTTCTTAATCTCTTCTTCTTCTGTTAGGTCCTTGCTGCTTCTGTCCTTTATAGTGCTCATCTTTGCATGAAATGTTCCCTTGGTATCTCCAACTTTCTTTAAGAGATCTCTAGACTTTTCTATTGTTTTCCTCCATTTCTTTGCATTGTTCAGTTAAGAAGGCTCTTTGTCTCTTGCTATTCTTTGAAACTCTGTATTCAGTTGGGTATATCTTTCCGTTTCTCATTTCCCTTTAGCTTCTCTTCTTTTCTCATCTGTTTGTAAGGCCTCTTCAGAAAACCATTTTTCCTTCTTGCATTTCTTTTTCTTGGGGATGGTTTTGATCACCACCTCCTGTACAGTGTTACGAACCTCTGTCCATAGTTCTTCAGGCGCTCTCTGTCAGATCTAATCCCTTGAATCTATTAGTCACTTCCACTGTATAATCGCAAGGGATTTTGATTGACATCGTACATGAATGGCCCAGAGGTTTTTCCTACTTTCTTCAGTTTGAGTCTGAATTTTGCAATTAGAAGCAGTTAGAAGATCATGATCATGAAATTAACATTGTATCCATATAATCTTATTTTATATAAGATTTGTTTAAAAGGATGCAGTCACCTGAATGTCTTATAGATTGAGAAACACACACAAAGGATTTTAACAGAAAATTTATTTGTGGAGATGTGAGTTAGTGTGTCTTTAGAACTCACACTGAAGTTCAATTGGAATGTTTCTAATGAGAATTTTTGTTCTCTTCTTTAAAAATAACATTCTATACCTAGATTTTCTTGGCCTTGTTAATGGGAAACAAACTGAATTAAAAGGTCACAGCTTTATTTATACTTAGATTGACTTCTCAGATAAACAAGTAAAACTGAAATATCCACCCAATGTTTCCCAGCTCCCCAGCCAATCAAACATGAAAAAAAAAAAATCGAACTATTGTAGATACCTTTTCTGTTGGGATAACATTTGTTTCCTCAAACTCCATTCTTGGCTGTTGGAGAGTTTTTGTTTTGTTTTGTTTGGTCTGTTGTTTTTTGTTGTTTGTTTGCTTGTTTGTGAATAAGAGGCAAATTTTAGGCCTCTGACATTTCTTCCGATAAGCTCTCAACTCTCAGCTATAGGAATGGTAGCTTCCTCTCTGCTGCATTTTGGTTCACTGCTTTTCTTTCCATACTTACTATGGAACTTTTCTTCTTGTGGAGCACAGGCTCTAGGCACATGGGCTTTAGTTAATGTGCCTTGCAGGCTCTGTAGTGTGGGCTTAGTAGTTGTGGCACCTGGGCTGAGTTGCTCCGCGGCATTGGAATCTTCCCGGACCAGGGATCAAACCTGAGTCCCCTGCATTGGCAGGCAGATACCTATCCACTGTCCCACCAGGGAAGTCTGCCCATTTTCTGATTGGGATTTCTTTTTTATATAGAACTATATGTGAGCTGTATATTTTGGAGATGAATCCCTTGTTGGTCACTTTGTTTGCAAATATTTTCTCCCATTCTGGGGTTGTCTTTTTAGTTTGTTTATACCAAGTATTTTATTAACACTTTATTAAGAGTCAAGACATGCGCTAAATACTCTGAATGTAGGGCTAAATGCATACTCAAATAATTTATAGTTAAGGAGAATAAAATGGAAAGGAACTTCAAATTACTAGGTAATGAGATCTAGGGTAGATGTATGAATCAAATCAGAGGAAACACAGAGAATGACAAAACCTACCTAAATGAGTTAAATACGCTTCACAAAGGAAATAACATTTTAGTTTCCAGAAGAAAAAAAAAAGCAGAAATACATCTCAGAAATCAAAAATGTAGTTCTCTACAGCCTTATTAATATAGGGGAAAGTACCCCAACCTATTTCTCTATCTCCCAAGAATGTTACTGTGTTATTTACACAGTAATTTCCTTATAACGCTGTGTTCTTAAAAAAAATTTCATGAATGCAGTTTCAAATATGGTCACAAAAGACTGAAAATTTTACAAGCTTCAACAGTATTTAACTGAATTCAGAAATGAAAGTTTCAGTGACAGCAAACCCATTCTACAGTCCCAAGTACGGTGGTGGTTTGTTACTGTTTATTTTTTCCATAATATTACCAGGATTTTAATGATAAAACTGAAAAATTATAAAATACCTCTATGGCTCCCAATAATGCACTTAACCATTTGGTAAGACTTTTTTTTAACCAAGGTGAAAGTGAAAGTCATTCAGTCATGTCCGACTCTTTGTGACCCCATGGACCATACAGTTCATGGAATTATCCAGGTCAGAATACTGGAGTGGGTAGCCTTTTCCTTCTCCAGGGGATCTTCCCAACCCAGGGATAGAATCCAGGTCTCCTGCATTGCAGGCAGATTCTTTACCAGCTGAGCCATAAGGGAAGCCCCCCCCCCCTTTTTTTTAAACCAAGTAGATACTAAATCTGACTCCTTTGGAAATTGAATTTAAAGTTTGTGTGTCTCATTGGGAAACAAGGATTAGCAAAGCTTCCACAAGTTGACAAAAATGAATTGATTTTTCTTTAATTGTATTTTTAAATGTCTATAGTCAGCTAAGTATTTATTGGCTCTCAGTGGTTTATAAATTTAAGTGACAAGAACAGTCTGTCAGAGCTTCAGGGTTCATTTAGTTAGAGGCTTGGCAATCCTCTTCCCTTCTTTGTCCTTTTCAAAATTCACAATACCAAAAATAATTGGTCAATGGTCTGATTTAAAAATATATATACACACACAGGTAAAGAGAAAGAAACACACACACTGAGACAAAGACAGAAATACAAAGAAAGAGCTGGTGGGAGTGGGGAGGGCAGCAAAGAGGTAAGAAGCTGTGTATTGAGCTTTCAGCTATGGTGCGTGGTCAATGAGGGAATACCATTGTGAAGGAAATTTTTAATTTTCTCCCTTTAAACATTTTGCAGACATGTTCTGTAATTTTCTTTATTTCTTATTCCCTCTCTTCTACCCCCTAACTTCATACACTTAGACTAATTTTTTGTAGTTCTGTTTTGCATGTATTAGATTTGGAATTATTCGATCATATAGCACAAATATTGAAGTGAATCAAAAGAGAAATGAAAAAAATATAATAGGCCAGATAATAGCACAGTGTCCCTGTTGGTCAAGAGCCTGTGCTTTTTCTTTTTTCAATGTTTTGTTTTGGAGGATAGCCAATTAGCAGTGTGTATATATCCATCCCAAACTCCCTAACTTTTCCCCTGAAGAGCTTGTGCTTTGAATTTGGCCTCTATGATTGTCTGCTTTCTGAACTTAGACAGGTGTCTTAAGTTCTCCTAGCCCCAGTGCCTAGAATGGAGGAAAAGTTCAGTGAATACTAATTTGATACATGTTTACTATTTGGAGAACCCTCAAGAAACTCGCTCTCATAGGGGTGCAAGAACTCAGATGGAAGTTTCCAGAGTTTAATATTTCTTCAACCCATAAAAAGTTTCCTTCAAGTCATGGTGACCAGCAATTATTTCTCAAAGACAAAAGCAAAAAACTATTGAGTATTTCCATCTACTATTAACTGCATTTTATATAAGAAAAGGATATAAGAAGACAGAATAAAAGACAGTCTCATAATTGAATACAGGACAATCTCAGTTAACTGTATTAACTGTCATTGTATTGTCTCCATTTTCTCATTTTGCCAAAAATGTCTGTGACTACCTTACAACTCTTCTCTTCACACATTTCATAGGGCATGCCAAGAAAAACAAGATCTGAGAGCCACAGGCCAGGGCTTAATGAGGTCCACTTGACTTTAATACTGTCCAGTTTAAAATCACAAAACTAATACAGCTTGTGCATCTTCAAGACCAGTCAGTATATATATATGTCCCTTTTCTTCCTCACTTCCTCTTCCTCCTATATTCCAACATCCAGTCATTATTCTCGTGTGTTCCTATTAGTATCAGTACTAGAGTTTTCATTCTTCTATATATATTTCCCTTTTCCTCCTTATGGCCAGTCTTTCTCCAGTTACCCTTTTCACCATGTTCCTCCTAGAATATATAAGGAGAACAACAAGAGGTAAAGGACAGGAGATATTTAAGGTATCTTCACCTTTCCTTTTGCCTTGTTTATCAACAGCTTCATATCTGTGATAGATATTCCATCTTAAAGATATTAAACCCATGAGTCTGTGTTCATCTGCTCTCTATATTATGATTCTATCATTAAAGGCTAGAGAACGATAGATGACAGATAACATCACAGGGAAAACTGAGGCTCAGACATAGGTGAGTCCCATCCAGACAGGAAGAAGAAGTGGAAAGTTCATCTCTTCTGGTCTCTGGTGAATAGTGGGAAGAAGATAGGAAATATACAAAAAGCAGGTGGTGAAATATGTGTCCTGATGACCTTTCTTTCGTGATTCAAGAAGGGTAGAAACCAATTAAGTAGGGTTTAGAAAGTCAAAACCAGAGGGGCATTGTGCATTTTCACTTGGGGTCCTAAGAGGAAACCAACTTGCAGGCGATCCCACAACCCACTGGAAAGAGATGAAAAGGGGACCTAGGTCAGCAATCTGGAATCTCACTTAGTTCCAGGGGTAGTAGGTGGGGGAAAGGCAGTTTGTAGAAGTGTTTATGTAGTGTTGTGTCAAGGAATGCACTTGGCTAACTGATAATGTGAGCTGGCTGGTCCTGGGGAGCATCACGGCAGTGGGGCCGAGAGCACCAAAGAAGACATTCCAGTTTGGCACAATGGGATATCTGCCCAGATCTCAGGGTCTACCGTACCATTCAGTCCTGGCTCAGTGGGTACTGTGGGAGCCCAGAGATAGTTTATCCAGCGAGGACTCGGGCATGAAGTTCTAGCCTGATGTAGATCAAAGCAACATCTCCTAGAATCTCAACTTGCTCTGTTCCTGTCACCACATGCTCACATAAGCCCACTTCTGCCATATCCATAATGATATATGAAAGAAGGAGAACAAAATTTAGACTGATTATTTATCCTAATGAGAAAGTTGAAACTTCTCAATTACAGAGAGGATGCCAGAATAGAGTAATTTTTTCCTCAACAATCCAAAAGGGTAAGATTGAGAGAAAAATTAAGTCAGGTAAGAACAATAAAGAAATGCCTTTTGTTTTCATGGATGAGCATGGTTTTTTATGTTGGCCAGCTTGCAATACTTGCTTCCTGGGTAGCTCAAATGGTAAAGAATCTGCCTGCAATGTGGAAGACCTGGGTTCGATCCCTGGATTTGGAAGATCCCCTGGAGAAGGGAATGGCAACCCACTCCAGTATTCTTGCCTGGAGAATCCCATGGACAGAGGAGCCTGGTGGGCTACAGTCCATGGGGTCGCAGAGTTGGATATGACTCAGTGACTAACACTTTCACTTTCAGCTTGCAATACAGGGTATCATGCCAGTCACAAAGTAGCTACATGACTTTACCAAGCTTCCCAGGCTATGAGTCTTCCTCTGTGTCTTGTAGGGACCACTAGATATGAGCAAAAGCATCTTTATCTGCAAGTTTTGAGTGAGCATTGATTAGAATTATGATCTAGATCTGATGCTCTCAATGTGCTCGCCAAGACTGGTCCTGGATTTTTAAGTCCATAAGATATGAGGGGAAATGCCTTAATAACCAAAACATTTCACAAGACTTTCTCTCAAAATCATTACTGGACTGTCTACAAAAGCTAGAGTCATCAGTCTTGTTCAGTGAGGCATCTGATCATCCTATAATGGCCAGCCCATTTTTGTCTGAATTTGAGAGGCAGTGTGACACATTATCATTATCTAAGACAAGTGGCTTTCTTTAAAAATTCAAATTCTATCCTTTAGATTAACTTTTTAACTTAAGGCTATAAAATATGAAAAAAAAAAAAGTGTTCAAAAGATAAGACCATAACCAGGAGGGGTATATAAAATTGCACTTTTATCCATGTCGTCAGGGCAGGCAGGACATTATGAAGTAAGTGCTAAGCTCTTGGTCTTTTAGATCAGATTGGGCATGTGTATATATCTGCCAGCATTCCTGAGTTGAGGCTCCCTTCTGCCTCAACACAGAGCATCCTGACTTTATGATTGTTTCTAGTTTGATTAAAATGTCAGTAGCTGCCATTTATTATGTAAAGTGTGTGCCAGTAGCTTGTTCTATTATTCTTGAAAAACACACAATTACTTCTGAATCTCTCTTTCCTTCCCCCCAGTAGTATTGCCCTGCTGGGTAGAAAGACAGAAAATCTTGTTTAATTACACCCTTCATGATCCTGGCTTGAAGCCAGTCTTGTTTTACTCCAATTATAACCTTTTCAAAACAAAGAGTAATGAGAGTTTAGAGGAACAAGCTGACAAATGGTTTTTACCTGAAGTAAGTTGAGATCTAGAAGTAAAATAAAAAACAAAAAACACCAGTCACTGGATGTCATATGTTTTCTTAATCCAGAATTTTCCATGATTTGATAGAATATACAGTTGGCCATTGAACAATGCAGGGGTTAACCTGCAGATAACTTATAGTTGGCTCTCCATATCTGCTTATTCAAGCAACCACAGACTGTATGGTACTGTAGTATTTACTAATGAAAAATATCCACAGATAAGTGAACCCGTACAGTTCAAACTTGCGTTGTTCAAGAACCAACATAGCATAAATAAAACTAAGACCATCTTAGAAAGAACTAAATAAATTTGCCTGGCTTCCTAGCCTTGAATTATGTGCCTAGTTGTGCTAAAGTTCACTCCTTTGTTTGCTGTTCTTCAGTGGCTCCCCCTGACTTGAAGATAAGCAAAAACATTCACACACCACCTTAAAGTGGTTAATCTGGCCCCACATGATGGCTCTAGCTTCTCATCTCTCATTACACTTGCCCCTCCTTCCAATCTTTTGTTTTGTTTGTTTCTCCCTCTGCAAAGACCTTCTCTGCCCCAGGCAAATAAGAATGGTGTAGTGGAAACAGCATCTCTGGTTTCCCATAAATATGTGAGAAGCCTCAAGTCACAAGCCTGCTAATCTGTGACAATGGACAGGTGGCACTGGAATAGGACTTGTCTGTACTAACAAAGCAATAAAAATTGAGATAGCGAAAGCCCCTTATGGACTCGGACCCCTTGTGACAACCCGTCCCCCCAGAACTGGTGTTATGAAACACAAGTTTGTGTGCCTGCCACACAGTAGGGCCAGACAAATCAAAACATCAGATTTTGCAGTAGAGAAAGATTTATTGCAGGGCCAAGCAAGGAGAACGGGTGACTCAGGCTCAAAAACCCTGAATTCCTTAAAGTTTTGGGAAGAGGTTTTTATAGGCAAAATTTGGGATGAGAGCAGCAGGGTATGTGACTTTCTTCTGACTGATTGGTGGTGAGGTAACGGGGCAGTGCTCCGTGCTCAGCTCCACTTGGGTTGAGGGCCTTACTTCCTGCAGAAGAACTCAAAGATATGTTTAGGTGTGTTCCTTCAGGAGGAACCAGGATCTTGCCCCATTGCCGCACTAGTGTTGGAGGGAGCGGTGTGCCCACAGGGTTTGGTTTCAGTAGCACAACTGAACCAAGAGAACACTGCCTCTTGGATTCACAGTCTATTCAGCTGTTGTCCAGATGCATGCCTGGACATGCATCCCCTGGCTGGTGGAGACCAGTGGAATATTCTCACTCGTCACAAAGCCAGGCTCTCAAGACATAGAACAAGATGAAAGGAAAACCTTGTACCTATGCTTCTCCTCCTTATGACAAGTAAAACAAAAGACAGAGACAAGAGGAAAAGATGACCATATGGGAGGAAGAGAACCAGTGGAAAACAAGAGTTCTCATAGTAAATCGTACTTTACCAAACTTGCTATACCCAAGGAACTTATACAAATAGTTTCTCCTTCTAATCTACACTGGAAAAGGAAGGAGCAAGACATTATTACTTTCCTCTCTTGACCTAAAGAATACTGCAAAGTGAAATTCAGCAGAGCTGACTTTGGTAAAAATTCTTAGTTTTCTCTTACTTCTGCCAGTTTTCCAGGATCTCATCTGCAGGCTCTAGAACAAGTGTGATATCTCAAAAAGTTCCATCTGCGTTGCCAAAATTGTGGGAAAGGAAAAGTAATTTTCCCTCTATAAGTTCTTGGCTCAGACACCCTGATAATGAAAGATTAATATGGGAAAAAAAGGTTTAATGACATGTGTACCTCCTATATACATGGGAGGTACCCAGAAAAACAGTAACTCCCTGAAATGGCCCAAGCCAACACCTTAAATATCATCTCTAGCTAATAACAAAAGATTTGGATGAGGAGTGCAGGGGAGGCCAGTTATGGAATATTATCAGGAAAAGCACAGTAAAACAAAGGTAAGGTTTTATGCAGATTTGTCATTGCCTTCTGCATTGATAAGAGTTTCTAGAAATTCAGCCTTCTTTACCTGGTACAGAGAGGGAGACGCCTTACAAATGGAGATTTTAGTTATAAATGTAAACATCTCTTACAGAAAAGTAACATCTGCTTGGTTCTCAGAGCTTCTCCCTTGTTTGCTGTTTCTTAAAAATCATCAGCCTAAAATAACCCTTATGTCAAAGAGATGTATTTTGGAGTGGTATATTCTGCTCCTATTCAATGTTTTTCTTTATCTTTGTGGATTTGTGCCTTTTTTGGTCCATTTACTGCAGTTGTGTTAGCATTTCTGGAACAAGCAGAGATAGACATATGTGTTGAGTTTGCTGTTGAATCAAAAGCCTCCTCAGTTTGCAGGCTACAACCATTCTCCCTTTCCTTGGTTTCCTTGACAGTGTCTTAGAAGCTGTACGTGCTATTCTCTTTTCTTGAAACATTCTTCTCTACTCTTTATGAATCATCCTATTCATTTGTTAACTCTCAGTTTAAATTTCACACACTCTGGCACAGTCTGGCATACCCTGGGCTCCTACTGGTCTTCCTGTTACAAACGCACACAGCCCCTACTCATCTTTATTTTTCCATGCATTGGCTCAGATATCTTCCACATTTGCCATTGCCCACAAAGGGGTTTAGGTTAGGTGAATCATCACAAATTCATTCCCTCCAAAAGTATTTGCTCAGCCAGCAGAACGATGAGTAACTGCCTCTTTTACATTTCTTTGTAAAGGAGAGCCATCGAAGTCTCCTGGAGTGTCTCATTTTGGCCATGGTGCTTATTTATCCCATGCCTTTCTTTCTTCTATTCATCCTAAGTCATTTCCAAAGGAGAATAATCTATTCTTCTTTCTTTCACAAACAGTTTCAAAATTTTAGATTTATTTTTTGCCCAAGATTCTGCTATAGTCACACTCCAGTAGAACTTTGCTTTAACGTGAAGCCTCCAGCCTGCAATCCCTATTCATTTTCTCAACAATAGTTATCATAATTCAGAGGAATAAATTCCCCTTTCACCCAGTTCTCTATTTCATGGTTGCTTTCTATTCACAAAGGAAGATGAGTTTCCAGGTCTTTGGATTTTTTTCAAAAACACAACCTGACTCATTAATGATAATTTTCCTTGCCTTGCATCTGAGCTCAGGCACACTCACTCTGGAATAACAAAGCACAGAAAAATTTGAAACCCTTTGACAATCCAAGCACATACCCCTAACTTTGAATAAAAAATAGATGCTAATAAATTCAGGGTCTTAAAGATGTGAATTATAGTCATTTCACACTTACTGGCAACTGCCTGCTGAAGAAATAGCTTAAAACTTAATTACGATGCTTGTCCCCTCATTAAGTGCAGATGACAGTCCTCAGATAGATTTTTGCAATGACATCTGAGGAAAGGGGTTGAGAAACTTATTAGTTATTCATGATGGAGAATATTGACTGTGTACTGATTAAAGGAATGAGTTGATACCCTTCTTATCATGATGCATCTGTCTGTTCATTTATGGTTCTCCCTGTGGTCTTCATTGGAAGCTCTTTGGGAAATGAAGAAAATGCCCTTCAGCATTTGAATACAGATGTGCATGATGAGTGAGATTAAAATGAAGAGCAGGAGGCACTGGGCTCCTGATTACTCACCCCTGCAGATGACTGGGCTGCTCAGTGAGGATCATTTGTGAGACACACAACCATAATGGAATAAACCTGTCCTACTCTTGCTGCTTGAGGAGCTATTACAATGCATTCTATAATTCAGGGATTCATTCCAAAGTTTAAGGTCAGTTTTTAGTGAATGAAGTATGGAGGGTTTTGCTTCATGTCACATCATAATCTCATAGCTTCAGCCAAGTGGGGATTAAGTGAACAGGTGAAGGTACAACCCCCTTCCCTCAATATTTGTTGTTCAGTCTCTCAATCTTGTCTGATGCTTAGTGACCCCATGGACTGCACCACACCAGAATTACTTGTCCTTACCAGGTCCTGGAGTTTGCTCAAACTCATGTCCATTGAGTTGATGATGCAATCTGTCATCCCCTTCTGCTCATGCCTTTAATCTTGCCCAGCATCAGGGTCTTCTCCAGTGAGTCAGCTCTGTGCATTAGGTGGTCAAAGTATTGCATCTTCAGCTTCAGCATCAGTCCTTTCAATGAATGTTTAGGACTGATTTCCTTTAGGATAGACTGGTTGGATCTCCTTGCAATCCAAGGGACTCTCAAGCATCTTCTCCATGGTTCAAAAGCATCAATTCTTCAGCACTCAGCTTTTTTATGATCCAACTCACATCCATACATGACCATGGAAAAACCAAAATTGACTATATACTTCATTGGCAAAGTAATGTCTCTGTTTTTTAATATGTTGTCTAGGTTGGTCATATCTTTTCTTCCAAGGAGCAAGTGTCTTTAATTTCATGGCTGCAATCACCATCTGCAATAATTTTGGAGCCCCCAAAAATTAAGTCTGTCACTGTTTCCACTATTTCCCATCTGTTTGCTGTGAAGTGATGGAACTGGATGCCATGATCTTAGTTTTTTGAATGTTGAGTTTTAAGCCAATTTTTTCACTCTCTTTCACTTTCATCAAGAGGCTCTTTAGTTCCTCTTCACTTTCTGCTATAAGGGTGGTGTCATCTGCATATCTGAGGTTATTGGTATTTCTCCCGGCAATCTTTACTCCAGCTTGTGCTTCATCCAGTGTGGCATTTTGCTTGATGTACTCTGCATATAAGTTAAATAAGCAGGGTGACAATATACAGCCTTGTCATACATCTTTCCCAATTTGGAAACAGTCTGTTGTTTCATGTCTGCTTCTAATTGTTGCTTCTTGATCTGCATATAGATTTCTCAGGAGGCAAGTAAGGTGGTCTGCTGTTCCCATCACTTTAAGAATTTTCCACAGTTTGTTGTGATCCACACAGTCAAAGGCTTTGGCACAGTTAATAAAGCAGAAGTAGATTTTCTTCTGGAGCTCTCTTGCTTTTTCTATGATCCAATGGATGTTGGCAATTTGATCTCTGGTTCCTCTGTCTTTTCTAAATCCAGCTTGAACATCTAGAATTTCTTGGTTCATGCACTGTTGAAGCCTAGCTTAGATAATTTTGAGCATTACTTTGCTAGCATGTGAGATGAGTGCAACTATGCAGTAGTATGAGCATTCTTTGGCATTGCCTTTCTTTGGGATTGGGATGAAAACTGGCCTTTTCCAGCCCTGTGGCCACTGCTGAGTTTTCCAAATTTGCTGGCATATTGAGTGCAGCACTTTACCAGCATCATCTTTTAGGATTTGAAATAGCTCAACTGGAATTTCGTTACCTCCACTAACTTTGTTCATAGTGATGGTTCCTAAGGCCCACTTGACTTCACATTCCAGGATGTTGGGCTCTAGGTGAGTGATCACACCATCATAGTTATCCAGGTCATTAAGATCTTTTTTGTGTAGTTCTTCTGTGTATTCTTCCCAGCTCTTCTTAATATCTTCTGCTTCTGTTAGGTCCATACTGTTTCTGTCCTTTATTGTGCCCATCTTTGCCTGAAGTGTTCCCTTGGTGTCTCTAATTTTCTTGAAGAGATCTCTAGTCTTTCCCATTCTATTGTTTTCCTCTGTTTCTTTGCACTGATCCCTGAGGAAGGCTTTCTTGTCTCTTCTTGCTATTCTTTGAAACTCTGCATTCAAATGGGTGTTATCTTTCCTCTTCTCCCTTGCCTTTTGCTTCTTAGCTATTTGTAAAGCCTCCTCAGACAACCATTTTGCCGTTTTGCATTTCTTTTTCTTGGGAATGATCTTGATAATTGCCTCCTGTACAATGTCACAAACCTCTGTCCATATTTCTTCAGGCACTCTATCAGATCTAATCCCTTGAATCTATTTCTCACTTCCACTGTATAATCATAAGGGATATGATTTAGGCCATACCTGAATGGTCTAGTGGTTTTCCCTAATTTCTTCAAGTATGTCTGAATTTTGCAATAAGGAGTTCATGATCTGAGCCAGTCAGCTCCTGGACATATTTCTGCTGACTGTATAGAGTTTCTCCATCTTCAGCTGCAAACAATATAATCAATCTGATTTCAGTATTGACCATTTGGTGATGTCCAGATATAGAGCCATCTCTTGTGTTGATGGAAGACGGTGTTTACTATGATCAATGCATTCTCTTGGCAAAACTCTGTTACCCTTTTCCCTGCTTCATTTTTTACTCCAAGGCCAAGTTTGCCTGTTATTCCAGGTATCTCTTGACTTGCTACTTTTGCCATCCAGTCCCCTATGATGGAAAGGACATCTTTTTTGGGTGTTAGTTCTAGAAGGTCTTGTAGGTCTTCATAGAATTATTCAACTTCAGCTTTCAGCATTAGTGGATGGGGCATAGACTTGGATTATTGTAATATTGAAAGGTTTGCCTTGGAAGCAAACAGAAATCATTCTGTCATTTTTGAGATTGCGCCCAAGTACTGCATTTTGGACTCTTCTGTTGACTATGAGGGCTATTCCATTTCTTCTACAGGATTTGTGCCCACATTAGTAGATATAATGGTCATCTGAATTAAATTTGTCCATTCCAGTCTGTTTTAGTTCACTGATTCCGAAAATGTCAATATTCATTCTTGCCATCTCCTGTTTGACCACTTCCAATTTACCTTGATTCATGGACCAGGTTCCTATGCAATATTGTTCTTTACAGCATCATATTTTACTTCCATCACCAATTACATCTACAACTGGGCATCGTTTTTGCTTTAGCTCCATCTCTTCATTCTTTCTGGAGCTATTTCTCCATTCTTATTCCATAGCATATTGGGCATCTATCGAACTGGCAAGTTCATCTTTCAGTATCATATCTTTTTGCCTTTTCATACTGTTCAGTGGTTCTCAAGGCAAGAATGCTGAATACTTTTTGCCATTCCCTTTTCAGGGACTACGTTTTGTCAGAACTCTCCACCATGACCCGTCCATCTTCGGTGGTCCTACGTGGCCTGGCTGATAGTTTCACTGAGTTAGACAAGGCTGTGATCCATGTGATCAATTTAGTTTGTTTTCTGTGATTGTGGTTTTCATTCTGTCTGCCCTGTAGTGGATAAGGATAAGAGGCTTGTGGGAGCTCCCTGATGGGAGGGACTGTCTGTGGAGGAATCTGGGTCCTGTTCTGATGGTTGGGGCCATGCTCAGTAAATCTTTAACCCAATTTTCTGTTGATGGGCTAATGGTGACCTCCTCCAAGAGGACTTACACCATAAGCCAGGGCTCCCAGGTCTGCTGCAGCCAGAGTCCCTGTCCCCGTGGCAAGCCACTGCTGATCCATGCCTCCACAGGAGACACTCAAACACTGAAAGGCAGGTCTGGCTCAGTCTCTGTGGAAAATCTGGGTCCTGGTGCACACAAGGTTTTGTTTGAGGCAAGCATCTCTGACGGGTGAGGGGTTTTGATTGTAAACGTGATTTCACCTCTCATACTGTCTTGCTGCGGCTTCTCCTTTGTCCTTGGACTTGGGAATCTTATTTTGGTGGGATCCAACATTCTCCCATCAATGGTTGTTCAGCACTGAGTTTCAGTTTTGGGTTCTCACAGGAGAAGAGGAGCACATGTCCTTCTACTCTGCCACCTTGGAGCAAAGTGAAGACTGCCAAGTATGACACCAGCCAGCCTTCTTTTTTCACTTGCAGAAACTACTATGGAACCAATTATGGGCACTGGTCTTGACCACCTGGATGACAAGGGTCACACTTACAAAAGGATGTGGATCAAAATCGGGCCCAATGGCTCTCTCATAATTCTAGCAAGAAACTGAAATTACAGTTAAACTCTTATGAGGTTTTGGATTTTTTAAATTTTCACATTGACTGTTTTGCCCATTTATTTTTACATATGCCCATAAGTTTTTGACCCTCCATTGAAGTACACCCTTAGGAGTTATACTGTTTTCTTCCCCTGAAGGCCACAACGAGTGCTTATTTCTCATGAGGGTTGAATGGATTTTTATCTCACAACCACAGGCTGCTGCCACTGAACTCTTGCTTTCTGCCTGCACCCTACTGCTGGGCAAGATTAACCTGTAAGATATACTGACTGCTGTTGCTTTCCTAATAGACCTAATTCTCTTTGGTAATAACAGTTAGACACCTCTGTGGCCATGAAAAGCAAACGCTAGAAAATCCTAGGAGGATTTTCCAAAAGGCTTTGTCACTTGACCATACCCTATGAATGAGGTCTAGTGGACGAATAGCACACAGGTCCAAGTGCTGTTTCCATGGATCTGATCATCCTTCTCTTCCTGGTGTAGGGAGAGATGCCCCTTACAAATGGAGATTTCCTTTAGAAATGCAAATGTCTCTTACAGAAGGATAGCTTCTACTTGGTTTTCAGAGCTTTTCCTATGTCTATGGTTTCTGAAAAATAATCAGCTAAGAATAATCCTTATGCAAGACAGGCATATTTTGGGGTGGTATGTTCTGTCCTCCTTCAACAGCAGGAAAAGCCCCAGATTCATCTTTCTGGCCATTGCCTCACTGATATTTTGCCACAAATGAGGCAAATGAGGAAATGTCTGTTATTACAAACACATCCATAGCATGGGGAAAATACACAAAAGCAGATCAACAAAGTTTACTTTTCAGTCACAATCTACCAATCTTTGGGACTTAACTCAAAATAGAGATTTGCTGGAGCCAACCAGAAGGCATAAAGCATTGTTCTTAAAGACCTTTTGCATCGTGTAATTATTATTCATTTATTCACTTGTTTTTTATTTATTTCCCTTACTGGGTTGCAAACACTAAGCCAGCGATTTTCATATTAGAAGCACTTGAGTTGGTAAATAATTCTGATTCCTAGTCCCTATTCCCAAACAATTAAATTAAAATTTCTAAAGGTACAACCCAGATGTTGGTGTTGTTTAGAGTATAACCAAACATAGGTTCATACACTCACAGTTCAACAACCAATAAATTGAGGGGCAAGTTTCAGTAGAAAAGAAAGATACAGAAAAACCCCTACAAACAAAGAAGTTCCAATCCGGGAGCACATTTGTAAGTCCAACAAAGGTAGCTTAGGCACTCAGCTATCAAAATCACCTGTATAGTACTGCACTGTAATAGGTCTATAATGCTTTTTACGCAAATAATACATAAAAGAAAAGCACAAAAAATAAAACATTTTTAATCTTACAGTACAGTACCTTGAAAAGTTCAATAGTATAGTACAACAGCTGGTATACAGGGGTTGTCACAGGGTGAACGGGCAGGAAGAGTTACTGACTGCTGGAGGTGGGAGATATCAGAGCTGAAGGATCATCAGCCGTAGGAAACAGAGGGCAAGCTACAATTTCACTCACACCTGATATTGATGGTTCCGGTTCATGGCTCGAACCAGACGCGCATTCCCAGCTCTGAAAGTTGTCACCTTGAAGGTTCATATGTAGGAGACCTACTGTACTTTATTCAGAAAAGCTGGCAATCTGGAGAGATGGTGGACTTTTCTCAGGAGACCAACTGCAAAGATTCTGCTCAGCCATTAACAGTTTTTTTTTAAAGGGAAATAGGAGAAATTGTCTCAGTTCATCATTAGGGCAGGAGGTACTATTCTTCATCAGCTTGCCATTGTGTGCAAACCTGCTGACTTCTGATCTTTGGAATGCTGTCTTGCTCACATGGTCTGTCTGCAATTGGGTGTCCTCTTGCCTTCATGGTCCACCTGCCCTAACTGAGGGGAAGCTAGGCGTTAAGAGTCAGTCATTGGTTAACTACTTAATTCCTCATTCTTACTCCTTCTAATCCAGGAAAGGAATCAACAGGTTAGGTAAGGTATTGTGAATATTTAGTAAGTCAGAAATCAGGAGCTAAGTTAACTGTTGTTTTATGATTTCATATTTTATGATTAAGGTCTAAAGAAAACGGGGATGATTCAAAAAAAAAAAGGAGGCAGAGGAGCTACTTACAGGAACGTGCCTGGTGATTCCAGGGTGTAGAGAAGGTTGAAAAGTGGGTTCCAAGGGGACAGGTACCATGTCACACACTCTCATCACCATATACACACTAAGGATTGTAAATTCTGAAACCGTGCCTTGCACATCAGTGGATACTAAGTAAAACTCGTGTAAGTGGATGGCTAGAGAGATGGAAGAATAGGTAGGTTGAGTAAGTGAATGAATGGAAAAAATCAATGATTATAAGTTACTGGAGTGAAGTTCTTACGGTAGCTGTGCAGTCGACCTTATAATAGGTGAGAGTCTACATGCCACTGTGCCAAAATAAAAGATCATTAGAGTTTTTAGATAAGTATATGGAAAAGTAAACAGCAAACTGCAGGATGCACACATCATCCAGAAGTGAAATTTACTCTGCTTTCCTTAATGTGACATTAATCTCCTGTCTTGGCACACTCCCATCTCTTACCGAACAGGCAGCCGTTACATCAAAGGTAATGGTTCATTATTATTTCTTCAGTGAATCATGTTTGTCTGAAGGAAGCAAAGATAACAAAGAGGAAATTATAGTTTGTGTGGGGTGATATGATTGCTTGTAAACCAAGCAATAAAAGAGAAGAGTATACAAGCAATTGAGAATTCTGTCTTTGTCCACCAAATACAGAAAATGTGCAGAGTGAGCAGCTTATGCCCTATTCACATTTTAATTGGGGGTGGGAGAAAAATGCTGAAGTATCTTCTACACCTGCGCAGCCCACAATTTCCTCGTTATAGCGTTGATTACACCCCTGGATAATTCTGTGGATGCCAGTGCAGTGTTGTGCACACCAGTGTTTATTCCAGCTCTTATTCACGTAAAGGCACAAGCAAGCCTGTGTTGATACACAAAGTAGAAAGTAGCATTGTAGAGGGTTTCTGTTGAGTGACCAAGGACTGCTTTGTCCCTATGTTACTTAGATGTCAAAAGACATTATCCTGTCCCCTAATATCTACTTAAGAGTGACTGATGAAAAACTCCTTTTGCCAGATTGAGCAAAATGTATTGTCCTTCCTAAGGAACCTCCTTCTAGTTTTGTGATCACCTCTGACTTTGGCTTTTTATTCTGTGAATGTGTTCAGTTTAAGTCTAAGAACTACCACTAGACCATATGCTCCGTTTGTACAAATTAGAGACACTTCCTCAGGTCACTTCCGTCTGTCAGAAAATTGTGACAATACAGTGATTTTTTAAAGAACAAGACACCTGTTGCATGTACTAGAAAATTGTTTATGCCAAGGATGTGAATCGCCCTTCCACACACATGTACACATGTACCTGGATAACTATGTTTGAGCCCCTAAGGGCATCTCACTGTCCTGCTCAAGCTGTCTATGTAAAAACACACTAATGGGAACATGGATCGCAGTATTCTTTTTTTAATTTAATTTCCACCAAAAAGATTTACTCACACAAAGCTCTGGTGTATACAGAAGATTTTACAAAAGTTATGAAAAAGGAAAACAAGCTAAAGTTCAATAGTAAATATTCTCATTCCCAAAATTCTCTACGCCATGTTACCTGGTCCTCCCTTTTCTCTAGAGCAGTCTTTCTTTCTCTCTTTCTTTGGTCTCTCTCCACTTTGTACTCCTGCCCCTCAGATTTCTGGGTCCTTTCCAGTGCCAATAAGTTTAGGTATCTTTTGGATAACTCATGTTCTTACAGACCCATACCCTCAGGGTCTTATTTTTTTCCCTCAAGCTGCACATCAAAGTTTTGCCCAAAGAGAATTCCTTCCCTAAGATAAATTCTGGGGAAAGCATTAAGAATTTGTCTTTAAATCTTACTACAAATATCTAAACTAGAATTAGTAATTCACTGTTGTAGCTGGTTTCCATCTCGTAAGCATTCTGTAGGCTGCATGTAAGAAGAAACCATTAACAGAGAAAAATTCATAAGAGCTGAAGATGTATATGGCCCTTGTATATGAACTGGTCCAATTTTCTCAGGTTATAAATGGGGAAATCTAGGCCTAGAAAGGGAGAGTGACCTGCCTCAAGTCACTCTGCTAAGTGAGGTGGTCAGTCCTGAAAACAAAGTCTCATAATTCCCAGGTCTGGGAACTTTTTAGTACTCTACCACCTCTGAGAGCATTTCATTTGTAATTTCTAATCACTCACATACCAGCCTGTTATCAGACTATTAGAATCTTGACATTAGAGTCAGGCTATCCTAGCACTATTACTTGTTACTAAGGACTTAATTCCTCTGAGTTTCTGTATTCTCATTTTCAAAATGAGGATGCTAATACCAAATATAAGAAAATCCAGGTTGCAATGCACTCTACTGGTTTTAGAAGGCTGTTTGTGTTTTAAAGTCATGTGCTTTATCCACTGAACTAGTAAGCCTGTCTTAGAAACACTTTGAACTCAAAGATGGTTAAATCATGTTCCCTACCTCAGTGAATTGCCTGCTAAATTCAAATTTCAGCTCTATAACAGGCCTAGGTAAAAGCTTGTAATGAGTTTATGAACTGAGAACACAGATTAAAAGTCATGTGTTATGTGTCTCAAAGATGAGTAGGAAATCACCAGAAAGAGAAGGTAAAAGCAACCCATTAGGGAGAGGTAGCATCATTTGGTACAACATGGAGACATGAAGCACATGCATGAAATGTTGGAAGTGTGACGAAATGTCAGTAGAGTCACTCTTTGAGACAAAGAGTGATAGAAGATGATGCCGGAGGGGCATATGAAAAGTCTTGAATGAGGTGCCAAAAAATTTGGATTTTTACCTATAGATAATGGGGAGAGCAAGCAGCTCAAAGTAAAAGAATTGCTGTCCTATTAATTACTAAAGTGATTTTTTTTCACTGATTAACATTTCACTGTTAGCCATGTTCTTGATTAATTCTCAACTTGGGTTTACTGGGGGAAAATACTCTGGTTCTAAGCTATCTACCTAAAATGAATTACCTCAAGTGAAGTAGCCGAACAAAATGCTGTCATCGTGAAAATATAATCTCACCAGTCTTTTATTTAATTTTGAGGGCTTGCATAATGAAGGCGTTCACTGTAGCTAAAATAACATGTTTCCTGCCACTGGATTTAATGAAAACCAACTTTAAATGTGTATAAAGAGTGAAAAGCTGGGTGCATTTTCTGTCTGGTGCATGTCTCAAGACATTAGTTAGTGCAAATCAAATATGAAGCTTGTTGCCAACTTATATGAAGATATCTAAATTTTAAAAGATAAAAGATAATATAGGATGTCAGTTTAATTTAAAAAATAAATGCAGTGCCATAGCTATAATGGTGTAAAAACATGGGTAGTAAGTTTGTAGATCTTTTGTTACTGAGAAATAAAATGCTGCATTTTCTCATAGGATGTGTTAAGCACCTGAATATTTCTCAAAAAAGATTATAGAAAGCATCTGTAGAAACATACATGTTGAATAGCTTCTACTGTGGGTGAGGAGCAAGAAGGGGATTCTTTAGAAAACATTCATGCTGGAACAGTGAAAAAAGCAAACAAAAAGTTGTTGACTTTTGCCTTACCCCAGTCCTCCCAAATCAAATTACGTAAGTACAAAAATCTTTTTAGCTCCTGCCAAAAAAGCAGTATCTTCAGGCTATACAATAACTGATTTAGAGTTGACCACAAGTGACCAAGTTAAAGAAAAAGAAGGCAATATAAGCAAGGGATATTAAAGCACTAGGAAGAAAATTAATTGGAAATGTATAGGGAAACCAGCATGTCCACCTGTGATGAGAGACGGAGGACATCATTTGATCAGCAGGGGCTGGGTTCTCTATGGCTCTGAGGTATTAGGGGTCAAGGATTGGGTGAAACTTAGTTTTACACTTGATAGCACTTAATAATGACTCTGGGTGTAGTATCAGCTCCCAGGGTCTCCAAAGCACCAACACAGGAGGTGTCCATGAGCACAGTGGTTTGATGGGTGACTAACAAGGGTGATGACAGTGTTTCCCTTCCCCGTGCCCCATTTACATGAGAAGCTTAACTTGGAATCCCCAAAAAGCAAAAATATTAAAGCAACTGAGCATTTTAGTGCAGGAGGTTGGTATCAAAACTATGACAAAATATGGGGGGAAAAGCCATGTTTCTCTAAGAGCAGGAAGTCAGAGTATCTGAGTGAGTGATAGCCAAGCCAAAAGTATTAAAGGGAGTAATGCTCAACTTATCAAGATGTGTAGTTCTACCAAGGGAGCCACACTAGAACATGGGAAATATCTGAAGGTGGGATTGTTCGTTCTGTAAGATTGTGATGAATTGATAAGCTCTTTGAACTATGAGTCAGACACACACCTTTCCATCAAAGACTTCATCAATCCCCTCCCTTTTGCCTCATTTATATTTTTGTGGAACTTAAGCATTACTTTCTCAGGCCCCACCCCATGCCTTGAGCTCCTATAGCCCCCACATTTCTCCTCCATTTCTCCAGAGCATTTACTTCCAATTCCTATTGCACATACGCTTTTAGGCTTGTTTATTCATGTTTGTAATCCTGATTAGCCAAATGCACTGTGAAGGCAGAATCATTTTCTTTCTTTTTTATCCCTAATGTCTAATACAGTGCCTAACACATAATAGTTATTCAATAAGTACTTGTTGAATGACAGATAAACAGGTGAGGTTAAATAGGAGCCAACTTGTCCAGTTAACTCTGAGAGGAGATAGGTAATGCTGCAGACACAATTGTATTTTTGCTGATGAGAGAACCACTCTCACCTTCATTGTGCCTGATGTGGGTCTAAATGCCTCAACTCCAAAAACCCTACTACCTGGGAATTTAATTAATGAGAACCACAAGTCAGCCCTTGATAATCATCTAAGCACCTGCAGACGACCCTGAGCTCTGGACTACAGAGACCTGAGTTGAGACTCTAGCTATGCCACTTACTAGTCATATGATCTTCTGCAAATCACCTACCCTCTTGGATGGTCACTTGCCTTATTTCTAAAAGAACAATCATAGCAGATTCATCTCATAAGGCATCCATGAGGTTTGGTAAGCAAACCAAAGCATAGGCACACAGAGATATTTAATTATCCTTATTCAAGGGAGACTTTGGAGAGTTAAGGTTGAGCCAGTGAAACCACACAGAAAGAAGAGACCAAATGGTAAAAATGACAATGCAGTGAACTGTAACTCATGTGTTTAGTTATTAATTGTGTCCTGCACAAACCTGTAAGATCTGTAACGCAGGGGTGAAGCTTGTTTACTTACTATCATCTGCACAGGGCTTGGCACACAGTAGGTCATTAGTAAACTTGGATGGATGGATGGCTGAATAAGTTCCCAGGCAGAACATTGTTACTTGCCAAACTGTGTTCTAGTTAAAATATTTAATGATCTACACTTGAGTACTAGTTAAAATGTTAGTTTGAACACCTCAAAGGCTACACTAGAGTTCAGACCATCAAGGCTTAGCACAAGAAAGGATGGTGGTATTCTAGGTAGAAAAGGATTGGGGAGATGATGAAGTGGCAATGCTGTGACAAGAAAGAAAGCATGTTAATGTGCACTTCCCAGGGTCATGGCCATATGCTTTACATGGGGAATAAATAGTCTTTGATGCCCTTCCCTCTGTTTTGTTTTCCTGTACTGTGGACCCCAGCTAAAGTGTATTATTTCCAGATTGTCAAATTCTTTTTCAGCCCACTTGATCTTTCGCTAGTCCTCTGCCTAGGATACTTCTATATCCTCTTTTTGCATAACTGCTCCTTATTCTTTGGGTCTGAGTTCAGACAACATCTCCTATAAGGTTCTCTGAACCCTCAAACTAGTTTGTCTTTAATACAATCATAGTAATTGTTCTGTGTTGTGTTTCTATGCTGAGACTTTCCTTCCCCCTGGGTAGGCTGAGGAAAGACGGGGACAGCCTGTGCCTCATTCACAAAACTTACCAGCCTCTAGCATATATTAGTATTTATTGAATGAATAACATCATTCTAAGATGTGAAGCCTAAAAGAATCATAGAGAAATGTGTTGCCAGAGAAATAGGAAGCTTGTCGGGAATGGTTGGGGCTTAAGGCTGAATAATCAGAGTTTTTCATTTTCTTTGAAGAAACGGCGCCAGATGAATAAAAATGTATAGGAAGCAATGGAACAAGGCATTATAGAGAGAAGGCCAGGCTGGAGCAGATGGCATCTCAAGAGAACAAAAAGTGAAAAGACAGGCATATCAGGGACTAGAAGGAAGAAAGGGAACTCACAGAGGAGCTAAGTTACAGAAACAAGAAAGAAGAAGAATGTTTCCCAAAGGAGTAGATGTGCTCAAACCCTGCAAGTGGAATTTTGAAAAGCCCTTAGAGCAGAGGGCAGATGCTGAAAGGAAGTGGGTGGGGACACTTGTTTGGGCGCTCCAGCAAGGGAGTAGGTGGGCTGGAAGAAAACTCACATGGGCTGCTTGGCCAAGGGCAGCTGTCACCAAATCAAGTTAGATTTGCCTTTGAAAGGCAATGACAATCGAGAGATGGAAGATGGCAGAGGAAACACGGAGGGAGGTGGATCTGACGTGGAAAGTCATTGGTGTTATTATGTGTTGTTTCTGAATCTTTGGCCCTTATGCCACTCTGCTGCAGGGAAATGGGCTTAGGCGCTGTGCTTGGTAGGATGCTTTAGTGGTTCCCAAGCATTTGATGAAGCATCCCATGAAGTGGTTGAAGAGGAGGGGAAACGGGCCATCATGAATATCTTTGCTTTGCAGCTCCTAGGAATTTGGCTGTTTCAACAAGAACCACCTGCTTGCCTATGGGCTGCCTTGGCCTACCTTCCTAAGTGTCCTTCAAGCGTGCATGCTTTGTCAAGAAGGTTATAGTACAGTTGGGAAGACAACAGGGGTACTGTCATTTCCTTTAGTGTCTTGGCAGTAACCTCGATCCATAGCAGCTACTTAACAAATGTTTACTGAAGTTCAGTCAAGCTGGGCTGATGTTCTCTGATGCTACGAGACTTGACTGTAACACTCTTTCTTCTAAGCAGGTGAAAAACACTTCAGAAAGAATACTACTCTTCCATGAATTACTAAGAAGAGTGGCAATTATATACTGAACACTGTGTAAAATACTTTACATACATTTAACAATCAAAATGATGCCGTGAGTTAGGTACTATTTTTAGCCCCATTTCATTGATAGGGAAACAGGGGCATGGAGAGGCTGAGGAATTTATTAATCCAGGTCATGCTGCAAGTTAAGTAGTTCATTTGACCTTAAATATTTGTCTAAATCTAAAGACCACTAGGCCAGACTGACCCTCAGAGGTCCACTTTTCTCTCAGCACCTCCATAAGGCATGTAACCAGGGAATGTTAGGACCACAATAGTCACCTGTAACGCACTACTTTCCTACCTGTTCCCTCGTTTACCCTGCAGTCCTGCTAGAAGCCAGAGTTGCTGGAATAATTAGCACAGATACCAGCTCTCTTGGCAGGAGAGCCTTGATGGATAGTCCCTCTAAGCAGGTTAGTATCTAGTACACCATGGGACTCAGCTCTCTTCATCCTGGAGAAGGATTCCTACTGAACACAGAATAGCCACAGTCCTTGGTACAGAGTTTCCCCAGTTGATAACAAGATTGTAAGTGTCCAGGGGACAAAGCTGTGGCTGATGACTCAATTTGCTTTAGATCCATCAGATGATTTGAGCATGGTACTTCCAGGTTACTGGTTTCACTCCTTTGAGTAACTGGGGTTGGTTCTGCCGAAATCTCAGATCCACTTTGCTTTAGGGAATTCTGTGGGCAAAGCCAAAGCTACAGAGAATTTGATCTTGAAGACTTCCCAGGGTCAGTCCTTAAAACTGACCACTTCTCCTCATTGTGAGCGTCTGTCAGGATTTCACAACTGTGGCTGTGATTTATTGACTTGTCTGATTCCCTCCGGGGACAGTCCCATTTTTCAAAGCTATCCCATGCTCTGAGCGACTCCTCACACAGTGGCCTTCCATCAGGGGCACCTGCTCCAGCAATCAGCAGCTCCAGAGGCACTCAGACCTTACTAGACACTGCAACGATCGTCCACATAGACTAATCGTGGATTTAGAGAAATACGCTACTGTGACAAAGTGAGAAGACAGATTAACAGAGAAAGCAGAGCAGGCCAGAGGCTGCGAAATGTGGTAACAGAATTCCAGGAAGTTAAGTCACATGGCGGTAGCAATTGATAAGGCTGTAGCATCTCAGTGTTCCCCTCTTAACCAGCAGGAGGAATTGGCATTTGAACCAATGGAGGGTCTCTAGAGCTGAGACATGGTCTCTGATCTGGACTGAAGCAGCCCGGAAGTCAGAATTACAAAGACACATTCAAGAAAAACAAACTTGCCTTTGCATCTTTCAATTGCCTGTTATTTTCTTTTCTTCTTTAGAAACCATTTAGCAGGGGTCATGAAACAGAACATAGAGAAGGAGGGAGGGGAGTTGTTGACTGGAGGTAGAAAATTCAGTGTGTGCTGGCATTCTGTCACTGAACTGAAGTGCTCTTGGAGGCTCTTTTTCCTCAACTTTGAATGAACCCCAACTGTCTCTGTTATCAGAGCTGCACAGTGAAGGAGATAGCAGCTAATGTGTCTGGTGAAATCAGCAGCCTCAGCCAGGGAAATAAATATACAACACTTGCATTCACTGACCCTTCTTTCCCTCTGTATCAACTTGCATCATAAAGCGCTATTCACTGACAAGTTGTATTGATAGGAATTCAAGCCTGATTCCAGCACCAGGGAAACATGCCATTCACTTTAGTGCCAGTGACCATGGACCTTGCCCCTCCCAAGTTGATCACCTTGTTACTGCCTGCTGGAGGAAGGAGACGTGATACCCTCTCCTCATCACAGAACTAATTCCCGGATATGCACTTGAGTACCTTTGTGACCAGGAGATTCACCCACTATAGGATGCTCGAGAAATCATGCTGACATCTGTTCCCACCCCTTCCCAATGCCCCCCACCATACACATGCACATGTGTGCACACACACACACCCCTCACCATCTTGCTGCAGAACAAGAAGAGTTGCAGAACACTTCAGTGTTGAATTGCCTTGATAATTTTTTTTAAACACTTGCTATTTTTAGCAGAGTGGCCGGCCTGTATAAATATTTGGTATTTAAATCTTTGTTGAATGAAAGGTTAACCAAATGGATTTTATCTATTAGGCTGTTGATAATGAATTTTCAAAGATATTAGCTTGTTTAATCTCTACAACAAAAAGAGCAGCTACTGTGCCTGTTCTCTAAATTAGGGTTCTCCAGTAGTGGACAAGAGAAACACATTCTGACTGACTTAACTGAAACACTGTTTTGGGAAAGGATTTCAAGAAGCTTCCAAAATCAACAGAAGGCTAGCAAATGAGGCCCAAAGACATAGAAGAAATAAGGTGGTGTTAGAAGTTCAGAAAGAAGACATCCTGGAAATGGGATGAGTAGGACCAGGAAGCCACTGCTAGGGTGGACAGCCTCTACCTGGTTTCCATCCCTTTGTCCTTCTCCTTTAAAGTCATATTTCAGCCAGGTCTACTGGTTATCCTGGTCTCCACGGCTACCACTTGTCTCAGGGAGAATGTACCTCAGGTTATAGCTCCATTGAACTTTATTTGGTGAGAAAAAAATACCAAAAAGAACTCAGGGTGCTGTGAGAAAAGGAAAATAGATTCTGGGCAGCGAAGCAACTCATCAGTTCCACCATATTCCTTTACAGGTAGGAACACCGAAACTCGGAGTTTGTTTCAAAATCACACACATGTTTCTTTAAAACATGACTCATACCTAGATTTTCTATCTATTCTCAAATTCTACATCCTTTCCTTTATAATACATACAATATGTTCATTTAGACCTCAAAACGAGACACTAAATGCAATGTATATCCTACATTCGCTTCTAAATAGAAAAAGGACATAAGGAGAAATTAGTTAAAACCAAATACACTGAGTATAGTTCAGTTGATAGTATTGAATTGGTGTTAATTTCTTAGTCTTGACAAGTGCAACATGGTTTTATATTAATAAGATGTTGATGTTAGGGGAAAGTGGCTGATGGATATGTAGAAACTATCCTTACTATTTTTACAACTTTTCTCTAAATCTGAAGTTAGTCCAAATAGTCCAATGTTTTTAAAATATCAGGTGTATAGCTCTCCTCAGCTTCTTTGGGACACAGTGATACACATTCAATGATAGCCTTTTAGATACAGGGTATAGTAGAATTCCCCAAACTCTCAAAACCTCATCCTCTGTACCAAAGGAGGAACCATCCAGGAAGAACAGTAACTATCACAGAAAGGAATCTGGTGACTGGCATCATACTCAAATACCTGATATCTGAAGCTCTAATACTTTGGCCACCTGATGCAAAGAACTCACTCACTGGAAAAGACCCTGATGCTGGGAAAGACTGAAGGCAAGAGGAGAATGGGACGACAGAGGATGAGATGGTGGGATGGCATCACCGACTCAATGTACGTGAATTTGAGCAAGCTCCGGAAGTTGGTGAAGGACAGGGAAGCCTGGCGTGCTGCAGTCCATGGGGTCGCAAAGAGTCAGACACGACTGAGCGACTAAACTGATCATACTCAAAAAGCTCAGAAGAGGCAGAGAAATGTGAGGGCAGAGTTCAGGGAGAGGTGGTATTTGAGTTGGTCATGAAGGGATGCTGAAGTGTGGATTTCCAAAGAGAGGGAAGGATGCAGCATAATCTCTGGATCAAGGAGAGAAACACTGAGATGGTCAGTGAGGTAGGCAAATGGAAGACCCCTCCGTCTAGACTGAGAGTTTGGGGTTTCCTCCTCTCTGTTGCAGTTAACTGAAGTCCTCAGAGCTGTTTGTGGAAAGGATACTCCAACTTGGTGTGTAGGAGAAATTCTGAGTAGAGAAACAGGAGGTAGGAAATGTGGCGGGAAGATGATTCAAAACTCAAGAGATAATTCAAATCAATTCCATGTCTGGTGGGAAGAGGGAGGGGGCAAGATAGAAGAAGGGGATTAAGAGATACAGACTACAATGTATAAAATAATTAAGTAGCAAGGATATATTGTACAGCACAGGGAAATATATAGCCATTATTTTGTTTAAACTTTAGATGGACTATGATCTATGCATGCGTGCTCAGTTGCTTAGTTGTGTGATCCCAAGAAGATCTCACAGAGTTGAGATCTTCAACTCTGTGATCTCACGGATTAGTCCCTCGGGATCCTCTGTCCATGAGATCCTCCAGGCAAGATTACTGGAGTGGGTTGCCATGTCTTCTTCCAGGGAATCTTCCTGACCCAGGGATCAAACTAGTGTCTCCCGTGTCTCTTGCATTGTCAGGTATAGCCTTTACTAGTGAGCCACCTGGGAATTCCGGAGTATAATCTATAAAACTATTGAATTACTGTGTTGTACACCAAAAACTAATATAATGTTGTAAATCAACTGTACTTCAATTTAAAAATCATCACACTAAAAAAAAATTCTGTGTCTTAAGCACTAGAAATGGTCACTACTGAAAGCCTTTGTTTCCAGAACTATCTGATAGATGCTATTATTCATGGTGGACTAGAGAAGCAAACTGGATGTGGAAGCTGGCATATTGCTTGTAGTTGTCTATGACATTTTGGTAAAAGATTATCATCCCTTTCATCATATCAAACAGCTGTTAGCATTTTCATGTTTAAAAAGTATGCCATTCTTATTTAAATGCATATTTAAAATGTACTATCAGTCAGGCAAGGTCCTAAATGCTTTACAAATATTAATTTGCTTAATTCTCATATTTTTTTACTCTTAAGAAGTAAGTACCATATTAGCACTCTTCTAGAGTTGAGGAAACCAAGGAAGAGGGAGGTTAGGTAACTTATTAAGATCACAGAACCAGTAAAGAGCTGAGATTTCAGCCCTGGCAGCCTGGCTTGAGACCTTGCTCTTAGTCAGCACCCTATTTTATTTTTGTTTTATTATTTGTAAGTCGTGATTAAAGCAAAACAGATGATGCTGAGATAGTAGTGAGGCTAGAGAAGAGGAATGAATAGGAGAGACTGTATTTGAAGAAGATAAACAAGATGGCAACTCCTTGAATACAGCTGGGAGTAAAGGAAAGGAAACCAAAAGGTGACTCTTAAGCATATGAGTCTTGCAACTGAAGCTTTATTGGAATATAAAGAAAAAAAGAGATTGCTCCGGGGGCTGAGGCAGGGTGGCAAAAAGTAGATAAGCTTGAGTTTATATGCTGGTGAGTTGTTTACAGACGCACAGCAAGCAGTTAGACTTTTGGGAACACTGCTCAGATACGAAAGCCATCTGCTTCGTCATGACAGTTGGTGCCACAAGAGTAAAAGTTATTGTCAGGAAAACAGTTATAAATAGAAGACATGGCTATTTCATTAACAAGTGCTTCTTTTTATGAAGAAGAAGAGCCTGCAATAAATAGAGATAGGAAGAAATTTCAGAAGTGCATGAAGGAGAAAATATGTGTCTAATGCAGAAAATATGCCAACAAAGTGAAGATCAAGAATGGTACATTGCAGCGACTTCCCTGGTGGTCTAGTGGTTAAGACTTTGCCTTCCAACGCACGGGAACATGGGTTTGACCCCTGGATGGTGAGCTAAGATCCTACAAGCCAAAAAAACAAAACATGAAATAGAAGCAATATTGTAACAAATTCAATAGTCACTTAAAAAAATGAAATTTAGGGAAATAGGATGAATGGTAAAGTCAGAAGGTTAAGGTTGTGGCAGGATACTTTTGGAAGGTCAAGATGGGACCCAAATTGCCATTATAGGCAGACAAGAACTGTAATGTCCACTAAATTTAAATTAAGATCAAGTAAAATTAAAAATTCAGTTCCTCAGCCACATTAGGCACCTTTCAAGTGCCCAGTAGCTACATGTGGCTGCTCTGATGGACCACAAAGAGAGCATTCCCATCATTGCAAGAAGTCCTTTGTGCAGACTTCAGCTAAATTAAGGGTCAAGAAACTTTCTGTAAAGGGTCAGATAGGAAATATTTTAGCATCTGCAGGCCCCATGGTCTCTGTCACCAGTACTGAACTCTGCCATTATTGTTTGAAAACAGCCATAGTAAGTTCAAGAACAAATAGGTTCCCCAAAAACATTATTGTTGGACCGTGATACCTAAATTTTAAATGATTTTCATTTCATTACGTGTTATTCTTCTTTAGATTTCAGTTTAACCATTTAAAACTTAAAGCCTGTTCTTAGCTTGTGTGTCACACAAATACAGGTGTCAAGTCAGAGCGCGCCAACAGGCTGCGATTCACTGCCATTCAGACTAAGCTGTGTGGATCTCAGCAACAGGAGCCGCACAAGCCTGAGAATCTGTGTGTGCTGGATGGGCTGGACAAAACTAAAAGTAGAAAACGAATATATGTTAGCACTGAGCTTCATCTGCTCATCATCATCCATATAGATAATGCAAATAAGATAAAAATACTCATCAAAATTGCATGAGCTGTGTTGGAATGTTAAAAGGAAGGCTGTTAATGTAAAATGATGAAAAGGAAATTTTGATGTGTGGAATTGACATTAATATGCTAGAAGCGCAGCTTGTGACTAGGTAACTAGATTTGTAGCTGTATGAAAATCAATGAGACGCTCACTGTAAAAAAAAAAGAAATCCTCCTATTCAGCCCAACTTCCTGAAATACCAATATTTGTAATCCTAAACACATCATCCTAAGACTCTACAAGGTCCTACAGAAAATGCAGTTAAATGCAATGATGACCTTTCTGGTTTACAAGACATTGATAGTAAAAAGTTTTCTTCTCATCTAGTAACTTCTTTATTGACAGTAGCTGCCCAGAGTCCTGACAGGAGGGATCTCATGATTGATTATTCATGTTTGCATGAGTGAGAGTGTGGGGACACATGGCACACGTGCTAGACATTTGTTCTCCCGGTACCTGCCGTGACACAATGGCAGACGGGTGGGGGGACTACATTTTGAAACAACTTGAAGAGCAGACTCCATGGTACATAGGCTTTCTTCTTCCTTTTATTATGGAATGTTCGAGACATTTACTAAAGAATTTACAACGAGCCCCTGCGTACCTATTGCCTCGCTTCAGCAATTAGCAACTCATAGCCAGTCTTTACTTTCCCTTCCCCATTTATTAAGAAGAAAATCCCAGACATCATAGCATTAATGAGCCATTTTATAAGTTGTTTATTTATTTTGGCTGTAATAGGTCTTTGTTGCTATGAGTGGACTTTTTCTAGTTATGGCGAGCAGGGGTTACTCCCCAGTGGTGGTGTGCAGGCTTCTCATGGCAGTGACCTCTTGTTGTAGAGCATGGGCTTTAGAGTGCATGCTTCAATAGTCATGGCACATGGATTCACGAGCCGTTTTTGGACCAGTTTCTGACCTTGCCTAGGATGCCTCCATTGTTATACAATAAATACTTTTAAATTGTTCAGTGTTTTTCAGCACAAACAGACCGAGCTGTTTATTAAAGGGTCTAAAAATGGTTCATTAAAACAAAACCTTCAGTTAACTACATTGTAGTCTAATAAGTCTATGGAAATGTTATGTAGGAACTTGAAGATGGAGTTTATAATGTATGCACTTCTAAGTAGGCTTATCCTCAGGCTAAGCCAGCAACTGCCATGTGCCAGCCTTGTGTCAGACACCACACTCAGTATAATCATCTCCTTTCATCCAGAGCCCTTCAGGACATTGTTTTCACAAGACCAACTGAGGCACACACACGCTAAGTGATGAGTCTGAGGCCAGGCAGACAGAAAGTGAGGCACTTGAGGAAATAATTTGCTGTTTGAATGAAATAAGACTTTCAATATGCTTGAGCGCCCTCTACCTTATTTAACATAACTCTGATGTTCCCTTTGGTAGATTTCACTTTTTCTAAAGTTGTCATTGAAACCCAAGTCTAGTAGTGACATGAAGTTTGGATAGCCTGACAAAAACCATGAACAGACACCTGGAGGGGAACAAGTGAGTTTAGAGCTAATATTTATGACCATGGAAATAAGGAAGGCAAGAAATCCTATTACATGCTCTGACTGCCTGGAGAGAAAGAGACCAGCGTGTCCTACATCCCCAGGCTTTAGAGAGGAAGTGCGTGATCTGACCTCAAAACCACCTTTAGGATCTTTCACAATAGTTTCATTTCTACCTTTAGAACTGAGTGGGAAGCTGGAAATGAGAATGAGAAAACATTCTTAAGTTCATAAATATTTGGAGGCAGTTAGATATTTACATTAAAAAATCAACATCCTGGGGACACCAGCACATCTGCCAGCATACTATAATAATGAATAGAAGAGGAAGCAGGGGGCTTGACCTGTAACTGGCTGGTTGCTATCCCCAGCCGTCACTTCTCTCAGATCTTATTTCCTTGTTAATAAAACGAGAAGGGTAGACTATCAGAAATTTCAGCTGATAGCTTGCAGACACATCCTTTAGCATATGGATTGTGTTGTTTTCATTTGAATCAGCTGCCAATATTTAAAAATTGGGAGACTTCTCATCTTTTCTGAACCCTTCTTTTAAATGGCAAGAATTGAAAATCTCCAAAAGAGCTGCTGCCTTCAGAAAGGATGGATGATCTATTCTCCCTGCTCAGCACCACTCCTTATTGTCTCCCTGACAGTGAGGTTAAGGGCTAGTTTCCATTTCTCTCTGTCCTTGCAGTGACTTCTGACATATTTCACTCTTACAATTCTTACATCCCCTGCCTGGTCCCTGGAGGTCTCTGCAATTATAACCTGGACTTTTTGAACTCTAAGGTCTTGGAGAGTCCATGGTTGTTTGGTAAAATATAACATCCCAGATGACTAAGGTTGCAGTATGTTGTCTAATTAAAGTTTTCCAGCAGTGGGAGCTTTTGAGTCCAAACTTCAGGACTAACCTCTTCACCCAGGTCACTGTAATTTTCAGAGGAAGTGCTGACTCTGGATCTGGGAGATGAGGTGAGAGCACTGGAGTCCTGTGTTCTGTTTAATTACATCTCCCTGCCTTTGCTTTGCCTTCATTTTCAGCATTCACTGAGGGTTTTTTTTTTTTTTTCTTCTTAACATTTTTGGCTACTGATACTCAAATCTGAACTGTGACCAGCTAGAGTGTTCTGGACACTTTATTTTTTGCATAATAGTCTTTTACAATTTTCAAAATTCTCCCCTAAATATCATGTTTTTTTTTATACTAACCCTGTGAGAGAGAGAGCGTGTACTGCTATACCTGTTTCACAAAAGTGAGGACAAAATAGGATGCTATTAACAAAGATTTTTACATTTCAGTCTTTTCCCTTAAATCAGACCCCAATGCTTTGTTTTTAAAGCTGTTTCCTAAATACAAAACTAAAAACGTGTTTATTTAATTAAAACATCATTCTCTGAGGTCTAAAGACTTCCAGACTGCATTATTCTCCTTCCCCACTGAGACATAATTGAAGATTGATGTGATACATTTTATTAATTAGGGCCGTCTGGTTTCCCCACAGAGAAAAAAGAAATGTGTCATCTTTTATGCCAGCTGATTTAAATAAAAATCCACTTAGACTTAGCCTTTTTGTGGTGGTGCTATACCAAAATGACCAGGGTGTGAAATGTGAAATATTTACTTTATCATTCTCAGGAAAAATATGTGAATTGTTGTAACAAAATTCATTGTTTCTCAGAGCATTGAGGAACTGAGTATTATGCAGGATCTGTATATTCTGATTAACTAATTTAAGTGCAAACTAATCAAAATAAGTTGAATGAAATTGTTAGGAATACAGAGAGTATGTCCTTGGTTTCTCCTCCTTGGTTTCAGAGGACATTACTGGTTACGTGTTTATGTTTGTGTATATGTGTTGGTTAATTTTATGTATCAACTTGACTGGGCCATGTACCCAGATACATTATTTTAAATGTTTTTGTGAAGGCATTTTTTTTTTCACTTGGAATTAAAATTTAAATCAGTTCAGTTCAGTTGTTCAGTCGTGTCCGACTTTTTGCAACCCCATGGACTATATAGCATGCCAGGCCTCCCTGTCCATCACCAACTCCTGGAGTTTACTCAAACTCATGTCAGTGATGTCATCCAACCATCTTATCCTCTGTCATCCCCTTCTCCTCCCACCTTCAGTCTTTCCCAGCATCAGGGTCTTTTCAAATGAGTCAGTTCTTCACATCAGGTGGCCAAAGTATTGGAGTTTCAGCTTCAGCATCAGTCCTTCCAATGAATATTCAGGACTGATTTCTTTTAGAATGGACTGGCTGGATCTCCTTGCAGTCCAAAGGACTCTTAAGAGTCTTCTCCAGCACCACAGTTCAAAAGCATCAATTCTTTGGTGCTCAGTTTTCTTTATAATCCAGCTTTTGCATCCATACATGACTACTGGAAAAACCATAGCTTTGACTAGATGGACCTTTGTTGGCAAAGTAATGTATATCAGTATACTTGAGTAAAATAGCTTACCCTCCATAAAGTGGGTAAGCCTCAACTAATCAATCAAAGGCATTAGTAGGAAAAGACTAACCTCCCCCAAAGAGAGAATTCTGCCAGTAGACTACCTAGTGATTTGTACAACGTCTCTTCTCCAGCCTTCTGGTTTACCCTGAAGTTTGAACTTGTCACTGTCCATAATCTGATAAACCAATTCCTTAAAATAAATCTATCCATAGCCATACATATTTTTGTTTCTTTTTCTCTGGAAAACTCTTAACTAATACTGTGCATGTGTATGTATATGTGTGCATGTATTTTAGAGAGAGAGATTTTGTGTGTGTTATACCCTAAAATAACTGAGCCTCTAAACCAGGAGTTGGCAAAAATTTTTTATAAGGAACAAGAGAGTAAATATTTTAGGTTTTTGAGGGACATATGATCTTTGTTGCAACTACTCAGCTCTGTTATTGTAGCTCAAAAGTAGCCATAGACAATGTGAAACAAATGGACTTGGCTGCTGCTGCTAAGTTGTTTCAGTTGTGTCCGACTCTGTGTGACCCCATAGATGGCAGCCCACCAGGCTCCTCTGTCCCTGGGATTCTCCAAGCAAGGATACTAGAGTGGGTTGTCATTTCCTCCTCCATGGACATGGCTATCTTCCAGTAAAATTTATTTATGAAAATAGGTGGTTAGATTTGGCCCATAGGATATAGTTTGCAGACCTCTGCTATACACTCTGAAGGTGTAGTCTAATATTGCAACGGTTATTGGTTGCTAGATAAAACATTGAGCATTTACCACATGTCCTAGTATTTTATGGCATGTAATGTGTATACATTTCAACTACAACTCAAATGTACAAGA
The DNA here is from genome assembly GCF_019320065.1 of Cervus canadensis. NCBI lineage: Eukaryota > Metazoa > Chordata > Mammalia > Artiodactyla > Cervidae > Cervus > Cervus canadensis. Next base: position 41,263,173 of record NC_057389.1, on the reverse strand, counting down.
TGTAAAATATTTATTTTTCTGTAGCAACTTAATATCTAATTTTAGCTTCTATTCTACTAAAATGCAAAACTTAAACTACCATTTGGGATTCAGAATAATTTCCCCAGGGCTTATCTTATAGTGAGGGAGCATGCCTGTGTAACACTTGACATCTTCTCCCCTGCTGATATCCAGTGAGATGCCCTTGTCTTATCTGGCCCCTGGTCATCACATGTCACCACTGAGATACCCCTACTTCTGCAAGGAGTCTGCAAGGCTCTTTTATGTCCAAAGATTCTTTGTCGTATCTGCACACCACTCTTGTTAATTTTTCTGTTCTTGCATCACTTGGAGGCAGAGAAATTTCCTAAAGGCAGAGAATACTCCTAAAGAAATTTTCTAAAGTTCATGACTTAATGCCTGAAAACACCAGCTAGCCAACCTTTCCCAGGGTCTTGCCCCTCTTGGGCTCTTTCTAACATTAATTAGGTACCATAAACTTAACTTTCTCTCCCCCTCCCCGCCCCCACCCCCGCCAACTCCTTCGTCTCCAGGCTCGGCCTACAGAGCAGAATATAGGATTGAGCAGTGTCCAAATCGTCACAACCTGCCTCTATCTTTCATTCCTCCCCAAGGACAGTCAACTTCTCTCTGGTCTAGGAGTGAGAAAGGCCTACTCTTACTCATCATGTCTTGAGTCAATTCCAATTCCCTCATCTTCTAAGCTTTTCACATTCAAAGGCACCAGAAGACTCATTTTCTCTGAGTATTTTCATGGTATATCATTTCTGAGACCATAAGCAAAATATGCCTGGCCCTTGGATGGAAAGGATGATGGCTCAAGTGAGAGAAAATACAAGGTAAAACAGTGGTAAATATTTGATAATATTATCATGTTGCACTTAAAACACTTGGAGTGGGGTGAATGTCTGTACCTGCTTTATAGAACTAGAAAGCAGAGTTTAGAAAAACTGAACCATTTGCCCAAATAGCAGACCCAAGAATCAAATGAAGACCATCCTGACTCCAAAACCTGGATTTTGAACCACCATTGGGTTTTATTAACCAGGTATTTATACAGGATGTTCTTCTGTTGGAGGAGACTACCATCTCTGGAGTCTGACTACTAATTTGTGAGTTGAGATGAAAAGAAAATGAGCAATGAGAATTAGTTTCTTGGTGGAAAAGAACTGATATAGTAAGGGCTACATGTTTGGAGAAAGCAGAGATTATCATGAGTTAGAGTTGGGTTTGCATAAAGAGGTAGTAATTGAGTTTAGTTTTCAAGGACTAATATAAATCAGTTAATGGAGATATGTAAGTTTTAGGGAGGAGTTCTGTGTCTTCTTGTCTTGGAAGAAGATGTCTGGCCCAAGGCCATTAGTACATGTCCAGTCACTTGAGAGAAGCCACTGATTTTCCTCATTGGTACCTATCCCAGTTTCATGAAACATTGTATTTTCATCACTCCAACTATGAGGACTCTCAAGTCATACCATCCAGTTTTTAATGATTTATCTTCTCTTATTGGTACTTGGGAAATTTTAAGATGCTACTCACTTTGAGACTCTCTGAAACTGTCCAGGTAGAGCCAGGAAAGAAGAAATATCTCCTTAGCTATGCCACTCAGTCAGTGTCAGTCAGACACCAAGAAAGACCTGGAATTGCTCATTGAGATCTTTAGTTTCCTCTCATGATATCTGAGAAGCTAAGCAGTGGTCAGTTTTGTCCTGGAACCATCCCCAGGACCTATCTGGAGTTTTAGTTGACTAACCCTGTTCTTGACCAGTGTCCTAGAGCCCTGGGCCATAGGCAAGATCTAAATTGTGAACATATTCCCCCTCCATTTGTTGTTTGACAGCCATTTGTTAAGCTATTTTGGGTAGGAAAGCTGTTCTTATGCATTCTTGGAGTTTCCAAATTTTTTTCCTCTTGCTATTCCATGTCTCTGGCTTATCAAGCCCACAAACAGAAAAGAAAACCCTCTCTCAAGAGATCAATGCTCGTAATTATATACCTCTTCTTACAAGAGTCTATGCTAGAGCTGAAAGTGAAATTTCTGACTTTATCCGGGGGACTCTTAGAACACTCTTCTCTCTCCTGCCGCTCACTCTCCATGTGCGTGAATACCCACACAGATTTTACAGACATGGAAAACCATCCTTGATTCCAGAAGTTTAGGTTTCTGGGTGTTTGTTCTCTACCTATTAGATAGCAACTGCCAGTTATGCTTTTGTATACCTGACGGCTACATTCAAGTTTAAAGACCAATTGCCTTATGGGGTGATTGCTAAGGAGTTTTTTTTTTTTTTTTAAATGATGATGATGATAATATTCTAAGAGAGATGACTGTAGCAACTTACTAAATATAATAGAAGTCATTGAATTATGTACTTTAAATCAGTGAATTTTATGCTATGTGAGTTATGTCTAAATAAAGCTGTCTAAAACTATTTAGATTAAAAAAAAATAAAAGAAGTGGCACAGCTCTCCAGGACCCTATGTGTAAGAGGAGGTGTATGGAAACTCCTAGGAGGTTTTCTGTTCCCCGAACATTACGCTTTGTCGTCTTCCTTCGCGTTTCCTGTACTGCACGACTCTGCATTACTCTTTGCCTCTCTCCCCCGAATGTCATACCTAGATACATATCTGACGTAGAGAATTTCAAGTCATCCTTGGGGAAACAGTTCAGACATTAGCTGTTTCCATGACATTTTCCTTGACCAGCCAAATGTGAGTTAAGAGCCCCTGCCATGGGCTGATATTATAGCATGAAATTTATCGCAGCTGTTTCGCACTCTATCATAATTGCCTCCTCACCAGACTGTGAGCTTTGTGGAAGCAGGAATCACTTTCATCATGTCCACTATTATATCCCTAGTGCTCAGAACAGTGCCTGGAAAATAGTAGAGTGGATTGATGGATGCACAGACAAATGGACGATCTAACATATAGCTTAGGACTTTTCTATTATGGGATAAAAACTGATGTGTGGTACAAAGAAGGTGTTTTAAACCCTCAAGTGAGGAGAAAGAAAGAGATGGGGGTGTAACCATTCAGATGGATCATTTCATTTTTTCAGAATCCTAGTATTTTTGACTGGTGTGTAATGAAGGCTTTCTCTGGGGATGGTGGATCATCCACATTTGCTATTATAATTGACCTAGCTCTGCTATCCTGCTGTTCTCTCTGCTTGTTTATAAATTAGAGAACATCTTTCAACTTGGTGGGGGTGCTGTATTCTAACACAAGAACAGTAGCATGGCGGTATGTTAGGATAATTTACAGACCTCACTGCAACTCAAGTGGGATCCCCCATACTTTCTTTCAAGGCATGAAATCACTCACCAGGACAAGATCAAATAGAATGAGAGGTTTATTTACAGGACCAACAATATTTTCAAAATTGAAGTATAGCTGTTGTACAATATTATGTAAGTCACAGGTGTACAGTATAGTGACAAGGACAGATCATTTTTAAGCAGGCCAGGATCAGGGATAATGTAGTGAAAAAAATGAAGAATTCTCTGGGTGATCACTTCTTTCTTTTCCCTCTGCTCCCTCACTAATAGCACCCACAGTGTTCTACCATGGCCACCGATTCTATGTATCCCAAGGCCAGCTTTGAAAATATATCATCTATACATGTGAGGGGACACATGTATACCTATGGCTGATTTATTTTGCTGTCTGGCAGAAACCAACACAATTCTATAAAGCAATTATCCTTCAATTAAAAAATAAAGACATTTAAAATGTAAAAAAATATATTAACCTTTTATCAATATGTAAGAGTCAGTTGGACAGTGCCTTAGAGGCCACCTGGTCCAACCTGCTACTTAATGCAGCAATCCCTTTTGCAATGCTCTGAACAGATGGTATTCAGCTTGTTCTTTGCACATCCCTGGCGACAATTACTCATTACCACAAGACACAACTGATGATGGCACAGCAAGTTTGTTTCAGAGGAGCAGAGTCTTAAAGCACACAGTTTGGAGACACACCAGCCTCAGACTCATGACTCTACCCTTGATGGCTGGGTGCCCTTGGACAAGTTCCTTACCCTCTATAAACTTTCTTTATCTATATAAAAGGGAAGTCAGCATTATCTGACTCATTATAATATTAGGGTTAAATGAGAAAATATATGCAAAGCATTTAGTATATCACATGGTACTTAAGAAATATCTAATAAGTAGTAGTTTAAAAATAAAACCAAACAAAGTGTTTAAAAGATTCTAAGAGTAATATTTGCATGTAAAAGTCAAGAAGAGAATGGGCTACAACCACCATGATTGTTGGTCTTGCCACTATCTTCTTCTAATAGGTATGGCATCTTATGACTCTACTTGGATTTGAAATGAAGGACTCTGAACTCATTCCTAGTTAAGTAGACTTAGGAGTAAGTTATTACTAAGCAGAGACAATAATGTGTGGAAAATAGTTGCCTAGATATTGAGTGGAGAAGGCAATGGCAACCCACTCCAGTACTCTTGCCTGGAAAATCCCATGGATGGAGGAGCCTGGTAGGCTGCAGTCCATTGGGTCATGAAGAGTCAGACATGACTGAGCGATGTTCACTTTCACTTTTCACTTTCATGCATTGGAGAAGGAAATGGCAACCCACTCCATTGTTCTTGCCCAGAGAATCCCAGGGATGGGGGAGCCTGGTGGTCTGCCGTCTGTGGGGTCACAGAGAGTCGGACACGACTGAAGCAACTTAGCAGCAGCAGCAGCAGACATTGAGAGTGGAGGTTTTTGTGGGAATCATGACATAGCCTGGGCCACTCTATTTTCTTAGTAGGAAAAAGTGGCATGGTAAAAGTAGGTGAAAACTTGTTGGGGGTCACGTCTACGCTCTTGGTCATCTTGCTTTGCCAAACCCTCTGTTCTACTGTAACAGCTAGTGACAACCACTGATGACACAAAATCACACAATCAATTAGTTTGGAAGAAAAAGCCAATTCTTTACTCTCTGTGCCCACATGCAGAATTTGATAATTTTTTGTCTATTTCTAAAGCTTGAAATTACTTAGCTTCTCAAGGTGCTAATTGGAATCTCTGTCTGATCTCTAAAAGCAATTGGCTGTTGCTTCACAAACAAAAGACCATTGTTCTTGATTTTTCTGAATTACCTTGCATTATAATCAAGAGATATCCTTGCAAGTAAGAGGGTCACAAGTTAGGGCCATGCTCTCAGTTGAGTACATCAAAAAAGTAGTAGAATTTATAATGACTCTTCAGGAACTATAATCAGCTACTTCTTAAAGGACAAGTCAGCACCAGAACTTGTTTTTTCAAATCGGCCATGAGATACAAGGGAAAGAACTCATGAGAAATATCCAAGAGTGTTCAGCAGTGGCCAAGGACATTTCACCTTTCCTATAATCCACATCTCACTCAGAATCATCACTCAATTAATGGCACAACTTGTTCATATGAGCTGAACATAAGATTGATGTGAAATGGACTTCCCAAGAACAAGGACCGCAAACTTTCTTTTACAACCATAAGATAATTACTTTTTGGTCACCAACTTTCATCTTATAGACTCCAACTGCAAAAACACATTTGGGTCCTGTTCTTTTGAATGAGAAAGACATGTTCAAGCTCAGAAAGAATATGAAGGCATTTTCTATATGAAGAACTTTAGGGGAAATCCAGGGTTTTTTCCTTCAGCAAATTTAGTCCTGAAAAATTCCTAGAGAAACTGTAATGACTGGTTTTATTTTTCCTATACCCTGTGCTTTTGAACTTGTTATTCCTTTACCTGGCATCCTCATAGTCTCACCCCCTGATTCTCTGTATCAGGTTAGTTCCTGTTTATCTTAAAGCAACACTCATTCCTGGGCTGTCCCCAGCATCTCTGTATCTTTGTATGAAGCCTGCACTATTGTCTTTTAATTTACCCACTTGCCCACCTGTTTCCAGAAGGTGGTGCACTCCACCTTTGTACCATTATTGTACCTAATAGCTTCCCAATAATAATTTCATTCAGTAGTTTTGACAGAAAACAAACTATTCTAATTGAGGTATTTTATTTTTCTTATTCAACACATTTCTGTTGAGTTGTTATACCTAAGGAATAGAAAATTATAAGGGAATGAGATTTTAAAGTCAGCAGTACTGAGAGAACAAATTCTAGTTTTTAAAAATTACCTTTGGAAATCTCTGAAATTGTGTCTGTAGTACATGGCTTTATATGTTCAACCCTTTACAATAATTCTAATGCACTCTAAGGTTTGATAGTCACCGAGTTAAAATGTGGAGCAAAGGGCTGCCTAAATGCATATACCTGGGCAGCCAAATCATTCGATATTTAAGTAACTTAAGTTCCTGTGAATCAGAGAGTGGGTGTAGTGTTCCTACACACCTGAGACTTCTTTTGATATTAAATCCCTATGGGCTTAACATGTATCAAGGTATTTGTTTTAATAACTAAATGAGATAATAATTATAAAAACACCTAGCATAGCCCACAGCACCTGTGAATGTTCCATAAATGTTTGTTCAATTGAAAAGTATATCTTATTTGATTGGGGGTATATACACATTTGCTTTTGAAAATTATAGAGAAATCAACCACCTCTTTTTTGGTCATTCTTACTGTGGCTTCACTGACTTGATGCCCCGTCACTCCTGGGCCTTGGCATCCTGGAGCCCAACAAGCAAAGTTTGGTTCTAATGACAGTGTTTGCATGGGATACATGAATCATATGACTATACTACATGCAACCATGCTCTGCCAGTCACCAAAAAAGATTGATTGGGGTGGAAAACATGTTCCTGGCCTTGGAGAGCCCCATGTCATGTATGAAAGATATAGATTGACCAAATAATTACCAAGGGTCACCTGTAATGAAAGAGGGAAGTCAGAGTGGCCGAGAAGCTTATTACAGTCTGGTCTGAGGATCTAGAGGAATTGGTATTTAAGTAGTAATTAGCTGAATTAACAGTTCAGTTCAGTTCAATTTGGTCGCTCAGTCATGTCTGACTCTTTGTGACCCCATGGACTGCAGCACGCCAGTCCTCCCTGTCCATCACCAACTCCCGGAGTTTACTCAAACTCATGTCCTTTGAGTCGGTGATGCCATCCAACCATCTCATCCTCTGTCGTCCCCTTCTCCTCCTGCCTTCAATCTTTCCCAGCATCAGGGTCTTTTCAAATGAGTCAGTTCTTCACAGCAGGTGGTCAAAGTATTGGAGTTTCAGCTTCAGCATCAGTCCTTCCAATGAATATCCAGGACTGATTTCCTTTAGGATTGACTGGTTGGATCTCCTTGCAGTCCAAGGGACTCTCAAGTGTCTTCTCCAACACCAAAGTTCAAAAACATCAATTCTTCAGTGCTCAGCTTTCTTTCTGGTCCAACTCTCACATCCATACATGACCACTGGAAAAACCATAGCCTTGACTAGACGGACCTTTGTTGGCAAAAGTAATGTCTCTGCTTTTTAATATGCTGTCTAGGATGGTCATAACTTTTCTTCCAAGGAGCAAGCATCTTTTAATTTCATGGCTGCAGTCACCATCTGCAGTGACTTTGGAGCCCCCAAAAGTAAAGTCTGTCACTGTTTCCCATCTATTTGCCATCAAGTTTTGGGACCAGATGCCATGATCTTAGTTTTCCGAATGTTGAGTTTTGAGCCAACTTTTTCACTCTCCTCTTTCACTTTCATCAAGAGACTCTCTAGTTCTTCTTCATTTTCTGCCATAAGGGTGGTGTCATCTGCATATCTGAGGTTATTCATATTTCTCCTGGCAATCTTGATTCCAGGTTGTGCTTCATCCAGCCCAGCATTTCTCATGATGTACTCTGTGTAGAAGTTAAATAACAGGGAGCCTTGATGTACCCCTTTCCCTCTTTGGAACCAGTCTGTTGTTCCAATTAACAGTAGGGAGCAGTGTTTAGAAGGGGCACTAGTGGAAGAGCCAGAGACCAGAGAGCCTCAAGGAATAAGGGAAATCCAGTCTGGGTGAAATGTGGAAAGTAGGCTTAGCAATTGCCTCTGCCCACCCTATCTATGTGCCATCCTTGGTTAATCTGATTCTCTGCCTGCCCTCTTTCTTCTCTGAGGCATCAGACTCTCCACCAGCGAAGAATATACAATCATATTAACCAGTCTCTCGCTAATGTCACAAGCCCCAACCTCAGCTGGGTTATAGGTACAGAGCCGAGACATTCCAGCATGTCTCTAGTCCATTCTCTCAGAGTCCTAGAGTTACTTCAGACTATTCTTTTCTCTTCAGAACTTTAATAGCCCCCTCACTATGCCTACCTCTTTTCTGATGGCTTGTTTCCTTTTTCTCTCTCTCTCTCTCTCACACACACACACACACAAATAGATGCAATCAAGAATGGCCACACATTTCAACCACGACATCTACTTGTGTTTCCCACCTGCCTTCCTCTAGTTGCCGGGATCCACTGCCCATACTTCTCATTAAAACAGCCCCTCTACTCCTGCATTGAATCCCGTCCCCTTACTTATCCCATTCAAGGATATTAGTCTAACAATTGGCCACCACCCTTCACCTGTATCTTCAGCTTTTTCCCTATGGGTCATTCCGATCAGTGGTCTCATGTCTGAGCTAGGAAAAGTAAGATAAGGAATAGGATAAATCTTCCCTTAACCTCTGTATCACTCCTGGCTACCCCATTTCTTTCCCCCCTTATAAGAAAACGTCTTGAAAAGGCTGTCTGCACTCTCTGTCCTCCCATATTTCCTTGCTCCCTTCCAGGTAGGCTTTCTCCCCCACTCCAGAGAACATTTTCTAGTCTTCAGTGACCATCGCCAGATGTGAATTGACCTTGACTCTCATAAAGCTTGTGCTTCAGTGATCCTCATTTTTACAAGTGCTTTCAAGACCCTGAACTTAAGTTACATCTCTCTGTCTCAAAGAGAGTCTTCAAATTATATAAACCTTGGGCCCCACAAAGCTGGATCTACCCCTTATCTTCCACATTGACATATCCAATGGTCAGTGTTTCTAGTCCTTTTCTTACTATGAGCATTTGACACTATAGATCACTCCCTCACTCTTCAAGTATTTGGAGCTTTCCAGGTGGTCCTGGTGGTAAAGAAGTGAAGTGAAATCGCTCAGTCATGTCTGACTCTTTGCGACCCCATGGACTGTAGGCCACCAGGCTCCTCTGTCCATGGGATTTCCCAGGCAAGAATACTGGAGTGGGTTGCCATTTCCTTCTCCCCACTCCCTCACTCTTAAAAATGTTTCTGTCCTTCAGGCACCTTCTCCCTAGATTCACGTCCTGATCTGCTGGCTCTCCTTCTCCATGTCTTTGGCTATTTCTTATCTCCTTGCCCCTTTAATCATAATTATGCCCAGGACTCAACCCTGCAACCTCCTCATCTACAATCATTCCCTAGATAATCTCATCCAGCTTTATGGTTTTAAATACCATCTCTAAACTCTAAATAAGTAATGACTTACTTATTTACCTTTAGCCCTGAACTTTTCTCCTGAACTCCAAATTTGTATACCTACATAGTTACTCACTCTCCCTATTGAATGTCTAATGGATATCTCAAATACTAACTATAAATTCTTAATTTTCCACCAAGCCTGACCTTCTGTCATCTTTTCTGTCTCAGTAACTGATAATTCTATTCTTCCAGGTGCTCAGGGGAAAAAAATTCCTCTTTCTTTCATGTTTTATGTATAGTCTGCCAGAAAATTCTGTTGCGTCTCTCTTAAAAATAAATCTGGCATCTAACCACTGCTCTCTTACCTCATGTTGCCATTCTGTCTTGCCCGAATTATTGCAATTACCTGCTAACTCATCCTCTTGCCTCCACAATGGACTGTTTATACTTTCTGTATTTTAGTCAAAGCCAGATCATACCACTTCTTTGCTCAAAATCATCTAACTGGGAGGAGGAGCTAAAGAGAGAGAAAAAGAGAAAGGGGTACCCAGGGAAGACCAGATGAGTGCTTTTAAGGAAGTAGCGCATCATCCTCAGTGAAATGGAAGGCCTCTGAAGAATTGTAAAAGGGGTTTAACCTAGATTTTCACTTTAAAATGATGTTTTGATAATACATTCAGCCCTGGGAGAGCAGAGTCGTAGGAGTTCTAGTACCCTCTAGAATTTGAGAACTTGGAGATATGTAGTAACCAACATTGTCATTTATGTTTACAAACAAAGCTAGAAAATGATAGCATCTTCATGCACTGACTATGCTTGTTTGTTTTTTAAATAAAGAATTGAATAAATTCACTCCCAATTCTTTATACTTTTACAAAAAGGTAAAATCCAAAAAAGTTTCAAATATTAGATAGACAATCCAAAGAACCAATGCAAGTTTTCCTGTTTTTTTTTTGAGATTATGTTAGAGTTGTATCTTTGGTCTTGGTCTTCCCTGGTGGCTCAGGCAGTGAAGAGTCTGCCTTCAATGCAGTAGACCCAGGTTCAATCCCCGGTCAAGAAGATCCCTTGGAGAAGGAAAGGCAACCCACTCCAGTATTCTTGCCTGGAGAATTCCATGGTCAGTGGGGCCTGGTGGGCTACTGTCCATGGGGTTACAAAGAGTCAGACACGACTGAGTATACTTCACAGTAGAGTTGTGTCTATGATTGGATTCTCAAGGACTTCAATGATCTTCCTCTGTTTACCTTATTTATGTATGGGGCATATGCAGATAAAGGTTTTATCAGTCAGTTGAAATTCTCAGATATTTTTCTGGCTCTAGATGTGTCTGTGTTGGGTATTACAGGATGCTATTAGTAATAAAATGTTGACTCAGCACTGCAGCTGTTGTTTAAAAGTGTTTAAGGGCTGGGTGGGTAAAATTTGCTTCATTCATTCCAGTGAACCCCCTGCCTGGAGTTAACTTTCCTCTTCTAAAAGTGCCAATCTATATTTCCCGTCTTCTTAACAACTCGTTTCTCAGCTGAACATCCATCTCTCCATGAACTCTTTTACCCCTTTATCATAAATTCTACCTGGGCATCAAGTTAATAGTCTAGCAAAAATGTGTGTATTTTCCCTCTCTAAGTCATTCCCAAACAAACTCAGAGAGAAATGTATTGAAACGCAACCTAGTGAAACCAAAGCTGAAAGAATCAAGCTTTCTTTGGGAAATGCTTCTCAGTTTAAAGAGATAAAAGTAATAAGTGTTTTGTGTTTTATCCTTCAGGAAGCTCCAAAGTCAAAATGACTCTATACAACTTCTGTTTCTGATATGGCAGGAGATCTGTTTGAGGGGAAATTAAACATCCACAGTTTAATAAAGTCTGACTTCATTTTAATTTAGGTTTTTTGTTACTGTTAGTGGGATACAATTCTCTTGGGTCTCTTGTGTTTTTGTGAGTCTTGTAAGTCTAGGTGCATTTTTTCCAAACTCTTTTCTGAAAGATGTTTACATAGTGAACAACTTTAGGAAATAAAGTGTCTCCTCCGGAACACAGGGCAGCCATGCTTACTGTTGAATAGTATAATGATGATCTCTCTCCAGAGCAAAGGACAGGCAAGTCGCTGCCCATTTAAGATGATTTGAGTTCCTTAAGTTCAGGGTTCCTCTCCTGTAAGACAGGGCACTGCACTTGCAGACGTCCATCGGGACCCATTTTTTGCACCACTCCCACCCATGAGATTTAGGATAAGGGAAATTGTCAGTGGTATGATGATGCTTATGCTGCTTGCAGTACCATCAGTAATCTCTTGTGTCTGACCCAGGAGCATCATATGATCTTGTGTCTGACCCAGGAGCATCATATGATCTTCAGGCTACCTCATTAGCTTCCAAGTCATGAAATCCCAGACTCTTCACCTATTGAAAACTATGAAAGAGATACTTTTAAATGTTTTAAACAGCAAAAAATATTACTTTCAAATCTATACTGAATGATTCTGTACCTTGAAATATATGCCCCTGAGTTTGTCCATACTGTTATTTTTTTTTTAACTTAAGTTATTCCTTCTGTCTGAAATTTCCTACACTTCATGTATTTATCTAAGTCATTTAACAGCTGTTATTTGGAATTTTTTCTGAATGGTATTACTTTTTAATGTATATTTAAGAATTTAATAGCTTATATTGCAAAAACTTATTGAAATAAAAGGATTTGACTTTAAATGCAGTTTGCACTATGCCAGGCAACAATTTTAATAGGAAATATTATTCCATTCCTTTGTTCATCTGTTTATCTTGTACCTAGTTTGTTCCATATTCAGTGTTGGATCTTGACGATACAGAAACAGGGAATTCTCAATATAGAAGCACAGGATAAAGGAACGTAATGAGATGAAGATGAGAAAAAATCCATACCAGTATGGATTTTATAATCTTCTCTCACCATAATGCTTCACTGAGAGCAAGGTCTCCGCAAACCATGGCATTTGCAATTTATTTAGAATTACATGGTACCCTATAACTCTGACCCATCACTCTTTCTTGGACCATTGTCTATTACCACAGAGGGAGACATGAAAAATGTCTACCACGTAGACAAATGTGTTAGTAAGAACTTTGGTTGCAAGTGAAAGAACTCCTAAGTCAAGCTGACTTTTCAAGGGCTCTGGGTATGGTAATGATTAGCTCACATAGCTGAAAAGCATGGCAGGTGATATGCCCAGACATTTCTCGATCCAGGCTCTCAAATGGTAGAATGTAATCTCCAGTTTCCTCTTTCCATTTCTGAGCTCTGGGTTCTTTTGCGTGGTTCCATTCTCTGGAAGGCTCTCCCCTAGTTCTGACAACACACCTCCCAGACTTCCATCCCATCTTTAATTCACTCAGGGAAAAATAAAAAGAAAGCAAGAATCCTTTCTCAGAGGTTTCAATAAAAATCCTGGAATTAAACCCCAGCAGTCTAACTTGGATCACATACTTATTCCTGAATCAGTGCTGCCAAGGGAGTACAGTGCTCAGATTGGCCAGGAATGGCTCATGTCTGGACCTGGCCATAAAAATAGACCCACTCAAATCATATTATCTGAATATAAGGAAGGGGTAGATCCCTAAAGAAATTCTATTTACTGTGGCTAGATAAATAGGGGGCACACAGAAACAACAGATGTCCCTTTGTTAACCTAAAGGTCTTTATTTTTTTCATTTATTTTTATTAGTTGGAGGCTAATTACTTTACAATATTGTAGTGATTTTTGCCATACATTGACATGAATCAGCCATGGATTTACACGTGTTCCCCATCCCGATACCCCCTCCCACCTCCCTCCCCATCCCATCCCTCTGGGTCTTCCCGGTGCACCAGCCCTAAGCACTTGTCTCATGCATCTAACCTGGGCTGGTGATCTGTTTCACCCTTGATAGTATAATTGTTTCAATGCTATTCTCTCAGAACATCCCACCCTCGCCTTCTCCCACAGAGTCCTAAAGTCTGTTCTGTACATCTGTGTCTCTTTTTCTATTTTGCATATAGGGTTATCATTACCATCTTTTTAAATTCCATATATATGCATTAGTATACTGTATTGGTCTTTATCTTTCTGGCTTACATCACTCTGTATAATGGGCTCCAGTTTCATCCATTTCATTAGAACTAATTCAAATGAATTCTTTTTAATGGCTGAGTAATATTCCATTGTGTATATGTACCATAGCTTCCTTATCCATTCGTCTGCTGATGGGCATCTAGGTTGCTTCCATGTCCTGGCTATTATAAACAGTGCTGCGATGAACATTGGGGTGCATGTGTCTCTTTCAGATTTAGTTTCCTCAGTGTGTATGCCCAGAAGTGGGATTGCTGGGTCATGTGGCAGTTCTATTTCCAGTTTTTTAAGGAATCTCCACTGTTCTCCATAGTGGCTGTACTAGTTTGCATTCCCACCAACAGTGTAAGAGGGTTCCCTTTTCTTCACACCCTCTCCAAGGTCTTTTTTCAAATGTTCAAAAAATAGGAACTATTTATGAACATTTTTTCAAAGTATAAAATACTATAGTATAATTGGAAAGTAGGTTACTCAAGTCTGTTCATAAAGCAGGCATCAATTATGCAATGATCACTAATATATAGTACAGTATCTTCATGTTTGTGCGTGTGTCCTAAATCACTTCAGTCATGTCTGACTTTTTGCGACTCCATGGACTGTAGCCAACCAGGCTTCTTTGTCCATGGGATTCTCCAGGCAAGAATACTGGAGTGGGTTGCATGCCCTCCCCTAGAGGATCCTCCTGACCCAGAGATCAAACCCAACCTCATATGTCCTGCAGTGGCCGGCAGGTTCTTTACCTCTATCACCACCTGGACAGCTCTATCTTCATGTCTATTGCTTTAAATGGTGGTCTAAATTGCATATCATTAAAATACAATGAAAGTCTGATGGTGGTGTTGTTCAGTCTGAAGATGTGTCCACCTTTTTGTGACCCCATGGACTGCAGCATGCAGGCTCCTATATCCTCCACTATCTCCCAGTGTTTGCTAAAAATCATATCCATTGAGTCAGTGATGCTATCTAACCATCTCATACTCTCCCTTCTCCTTTTGCCTTCAATCTTTCCCAGCATCAGTGTCTTTTCCAGTGAGTCAGCTCTTTGCATCAGGTGGCCAAAGTATTGGAGCTTTAGCTTCAGCATCAGTCCTTCCAATGAATATTAGAACTGATTTCCTTTAGGATGGACTGGTTGGATCTCCTTTCAGTCCAAGGGACTCTCCAGTCTTCTCCAGTACCACAGTTCGAAAGCATCAATTCTTCAGCACTAAGCCTGCTCTGTTGTCCAACTTTCACATCTGTACATGACTACTGGAAAAAAACATAGCTTTGACTGTATGGACCTTTGTTAGCAGTGATGTCTCTGCTTTTGAACATGATGTCTATGTTTGTCATTGCTTTTCTTCTAAGGAACAAGCGTCTTTTAATTTCATGGCCACAGTCGCCATACACAGTTATTTTGGAGCCCAAGAAAATGAAGTCTGTCACTGCTTCCACATTTTCCCCTTCTATTTGCCATGGGACCAGATGTCATGATCTTAGTTTTTTGAATGTTGAATTTCAAGCTAGCTTTTTTACTTTCCTCTTTCACCCTTGCCACGTGGCTCTTTAGTTCCTCTTCACTTTTTGCAAAATTAGAGTAGTATCATCTGCATATCTGAGGTTATTGATACTTTTCCTGGCAATATTGATTGCAGCATGTGTTTCATCCAACCCAGCATTTTGCATGATGTACTCTGCGTAGAAGTTAAATAAGCAGGGTGACCATATATAGCCTTGTTGTACTTCTTTCCCAATTTTGAACCATTCTGTTGTTTCATGTCTGGTTCTAACTGTTACTTCTTGTCCTGCATACAGGTTTCTGAGGAGACAGGAAAGGTTGTCTGGTATTCCCATCTCTTTAAGAATGTTGCACAGTTTGTTGTGATCCACACAGTCAAAGGCTTTAGCACAGTCAATGAAGCAGAAGTAGATTTTTTTTTGGAATTCCCTTAGTTTTTCCATGATCCAATGAATGTTGGCAATTTGATCTCTGGTTCCTCTGCCTCTTTGAAACTCAGGTTGTACATCTGGAAGCTCTTGGTTCATGTAACTGCTGAAGTCTAGCTTGAAGGATTGTGAACATAACCTTGCTAGCATGTGAAATGAGCACAATTGTACAACAGTTTGAAGATTCTTTGACATTGCCCTTAATTGGGATTGGAATGAAAACTGACCTTTTCCAGCCCTGTGTTCACTGCTGAGTTTTCCAAACTTGCTGACATTTTGAGTGCAGCACTTTCACAGCATCATCTTTTAGCATTTGAAATAGCTGAGCTGGAATTCCATCACCTCCACTAGCTTCGTTTGTAGTAATGCTTCCTAAGGTCCACTTGACCTCACATTCCAGGATGTCCACCTCTGGGTAAGTGACCTCACCATCGTGGTTATTCAGGTCATTAAGACCTTTCTTATATAGTTCTGTGTATTCTTGCCATTTCTTTTTAATCTCTTAGGGCTTTACCTTTTCTGTCCTTTATCGAGACCATCTTTGCATGAAATGTTCACTTGATACCTCCAGTTGTCTTGAAGAAATCTCTAGTCTTTCCCATTCTATTGTTTTACTCTATTTCTTTGTGTTGTTTGTTTAAGAAGGTTGTCTTACCTCACCTTGCTTTCCCACATTTTTTTTTAAATGTAGTCATCCTCAAGGTATCACCATTCACCTGAAGGTAGCTTACCTGTTAAAAAAATTCTGAAGTACTAGCCTCATAAACATACCTGTTATTTTCTCCCTGTTATAATATCAACCCAAGGAACCAAATCTGATGTGAAAGTTGAGATAGATTGGAAGAACAGAAATGACATTTTTATTCTTCATTGAAGGGCTTTGACTTATAATAATCCATGCATTGTAAGGATTCAGCAAACTTTTTTAAAAAACTTCTATATATCAAATGCTAGTAGATATTTCTCTTCTCACAAGATAAAATTCCAGTTTCTAAATAGAGCCACCTTTTGTTATAATAATTTTAGTGTAGGTTGCTAAAGAAATCCACTTGTGATAATAGAAATAAAGATTGTTGTTGTTCATAGTTGTTGTTCAGTCACTAAGTTGTGTCCAACTCTTTGTAACCCCATGGACTGCAGCATGCCAGGCTTCCCTGTCCTCACTATCTCCCAGAGTTTGCTCAGACACATGTAAATTGATTTGATGATGCCATCCAACTATCTCATTCCCAGGATATGTAAGGTAAATTGTATATTGTAAAAGATACTTGTCTCCCTTCCCTGGAGATTTACACCGCCTTGCACATGTCAAGAATCACATGATTTGCATTGAACAATGAAGAGTGAGCAAAAGTGACAAATGCTACTTCTGAGCAGAAACTTTCAGAGCCATTGCTTGATTCTGCCATTTTCTCTCTTTCCTTTCGCCACAAGATCAACAAATTGTCGTTTTTAGCCATTGAAATTCTGGACCCTTGTTACTGCAGCATAATTTAGCCTGAACCCACTGATACAAACCAAGGCTTTATTAAAGGGATATCGCAGCACCTGAAGTGTGATTATCCTCTCAGTTTATAGATAACCTTGTGAGTCCCTCCTACCTGAAGGTCAGAGAAATTCAGCCAGTACTAATTAGGAAAAACTCAATATTTGGAGTGTTGGCAATGAGCTGTGTGTGACTAGCTTGCATCGATTCTGCCTAGACACTGCATACCTCTCAGAGAAGATGAGTTCCTTTGTCATGACTCCATGATCACAGGTATTGACTAGTCCCTTATTACTTTACTTTAAGGAACTTTAATATTTGATTTTGTGTCTTGGCCCGTCCTTTAATAATGATGTGACTTAGATCTTGCCCTTCACCACTGTTTTGTAGTGCCTTGTTTCTATTCACAGTGATTTCAAATGTGTTTGCTAAAATACCCCAGTCAACCTGGAGCAATCATATTCCATTTTCTCAGTGATTCTAAAGTAAAAGCCAGTTGAAGGGTATATTTAAACCCTTAATTCCCCCCATTTCTATGAAAGATACTACAGTATAGCGTATCATTTGTCTTCTGAGTAAATCATCTCAAATTATATGTATCTATGCTGTGTGCTGTGCTGAGCTCAGTCATGTCCAACTCTGCAACCCCATGGACTGTAGCCCACCAGGCTCCTCTGTCCATGGGATTCTCCAGGCAAGAGTGCTGGAGTGGGTTGCCATGCCCTCCTCCAGGGGATCTTCCCAACCCAGCAACTGGACCCAGGTCTCCTGCACTGCAGGTGGATTCTTTACCATCTGAGCCACCAGGGAGGCATGTGTATATAACATAGCAGGTGTAATTTCCAACCTGGAATAAAAAGCAGATGATTTTTTTTCACTTACCTAGAACCTCTATTCTTATGGATAGCATAAAGTGGTTATTTAATTCAGGATATCACTATCTTTGACCGTTTTTACTCTGGTTTTGTGTCTCAGTTAAGGTAGGAGTACTAGTAACATGACAAGACTACTGGGTAGTGGCAGTTGAGTCCTTGTCATTCTCCACCTGCACTGACATCTGCCAAGATGCCTTGATTTCTCCTGACCCTCGGCCACTGGTGCCGGTAGGATAGAACTGCATCCCCTAATCCTGGCAGGAAGCCCTTCCCTTTGTCCATTCATCTGTGTCACATTCCTGCTGCCTTTAGATGGTGGGACATCTTGCTTCCTCCGGTGTTATGCTCAGAAGCACACTGAGATGCCTTCAGTCTGTCTGTGGGATCCCTCAGGCAGTCATTTCTTCTTGGATTCTTGATAGTTTTCTAGCCTTTCCTAGGAAGGGGGATGAGGGTAGATGGTCCCTCTGCTCTCAAACTGCCCAGAGTTAGCTGAAGGCTTCAACATTCTGCCCCTTCCTGCACTTGGACTTTGCTGGGGCAGGAAATAGCTACTAGGGAACTGTCTTGAATTCTTCATTATCTATCCTTCTTCTCCTCTTGTGAGGTACACCTTTCTTCCTTTATCCAGAACATTGTTGATTCAGTCTGCTGATATGTTGCCTTAACTCTTCAACTGGTCTTTGAGACTCATTGTTCATACTCTAACTAGTCCTTTTGATATCCAAATGTCAAAAGTTTGATTGTCTATTGCCTGCATACTGCTGTGTCATTCTGTATGTGAAGTAATTTTTATAGAATACTGTACCTGTTACCTAAATAGAAAGAAGGGTTACAGAATCATAGGAGGCAGTCCTATTATCCTGTCAAATACCCGAACCTTAGGCTTTTGGTATAGCATCTTTTCATCAAAGGCCAGATATTTTGGGGTAGAAATTAGTATTTGTTTTCATTGGTCTTTCCATCTATTCTTGTCTGTGGACTAGTGTGGTACAAAGAATATATTATAAATCTTTGCCAACCACTATGTCATGGAACACGTTATCTGGCTTCATGCATTCACCTCCATTTCCTTTGTTTTAATTAGTACTCTCAGTCCCTAAATGTACTCAATTTTTACATATTTTAGTGGACTGTCAGATCTTACAATAAGGATCCACCTTTTCTCTTTTAACAAGAAAAATGTCATGGTTATTTTAGATAACAGGTGTTATGGTTATTCCAGGTAACTTAAAGAATAAGATCAAAATGGACAGAATCAAATGAAAGCTCGAAAAGAACACAATGAACTAAATGTGAAATATTTGTTCCTTGCTTCTAAATATTAGGTCATAGTTTATAATAAGCAGTTATATTTTTCTTGCTTTTATAGATAATCTTAACATGAGACTAATTCTGAGCTAGATTATTGAACAAGCCATTAATGATGTAGGTTGAATCAATAACGGTAAACGATCATGACAGGGAAACTGAAAAATAACCTTTAAATGTCATTTTTTTTTTTCAAGTGAGAATTGTTGTGTACTTGAAAAAGCACTTAATTAAGGTTTTAGAAAGGGTTTCAGAGTTTGGCTGTGTCATTCATAAACAATGCACTTCACTTCTCTAAGCTATAGTTTCTTCAACAATAGAAGATTGTACTAGTCAGTATTTCCCAAAGTGTAGAATTCTTGCTGTGTCACTGGGCATAATTTTAGGAGAGACATTAAATAATAAAATAACAAAGCCATTCCCTTTTCCACTCTACCATTTTGATTAAGACAAGGATAAAGTCATGTTGTTGCTAGTTCTTGGCGCTTATTGGGGTTATTGGTGTTACTTCTACCTTTTTAACCAAGAGAAATTGAATTCAGAACTTTTGGTATATAATAGTTTTTAGATAAAACACTGTTGTTTTTTGGTAGTGTATCTGTCCACAATGCCAGAAACCCGGGTTTGATCCCTGGGTGGGGAAAATCCTCTGGAGAAGGAAACGGCAACCCACTCCAGTATTCTTGCCTAGAAATTTTCATGGATGGAGGAGCCTGGTAGGCCACAGTCCACAGAGTTGCAAAGAGTCGGACACGACTGAGCGGCTTCACTTTCTGTTGTTTTTATTGTACTGACTCCTTGGTTATCTTCTTTGGGACAAGGAATGTAGGATTATTTGTTCCAATTCAGGGAAAATTGTCCTGGGTAGTTTGATAGGAATCACATTAAATCTGTAGATTGCTTTGGGTAGTATGGTCATTTTAACAGTATTAATTCTTCTAATCCAAGAGCATAAGATATCTTTCCATTTCTTTGAATCATTTTTAGTTTCTTTTATTCTCAGGATATAAGTCTTTCACCTCTTTGGTCAAGTTTATTCCTCAGAATTTTATTTCTTTAGTGTGATTTTAAGAGGGACAATTTTACATTCCCTTTCTGATATTTCATTGTTCATGTAACAAAATACAACTGACTTCTGTATGTTCATCTTGTATCCTGCTACCTTGTGGAATTTGTTTATCAGTTCATTTTTGGGTTTTTGGATGGGCAGAACTGAGTAGATGGAAAAATTGTCAGAGTAGATTAGTAGGTATAATGAATTTGTGCTCACCCTAAACTCAGGACAATATGCAGAGGTCACAAAGATCATGTGATGACAAACAGTAGGGAAGAACTTGAAATCACAGAGTATTTCCACAGAGAATACAGAAATGAGCTAGCTACAAATATCATTTGAAATTTGTTCAAAAGGAGCAGAGGGTTTCCATGAAGTTAAGTTGGTCCTACTTTTCCCCTTCCTCATTTACCTGATAATGAACATCCTCTCTGTACAAACAATAGTGTAGTGAGCTCAATGCTTCATCAGATCTACCTTGAGAGAAACCTGGAAAGGGACGGGGAAAGGGGCTTGTGCAGAAAAGAAAGATTGAGAAGATTGAAATGTTGGGGAAAGACTTCAAAGCAATATGAAAAGGGTTAAAATGATCATGCATGCCTGAGAGCTTCTGGGGAAGCTTCTGGTTTTTTTTTCTTCCTTCCCCTGAACTACAACGGGTATAAAGGATGAATATTACACAACTATTGTTTCTCCCTTTTTTACCTATCAGCAGCACTGCCAGACAAGAAACTTCTTGGTTATCTTCATTTTGGGCTTGGGAGGGAACCATCGAGACTTCCTCCTGCTTGTATTATTTCCACTTTATTCTATGGATTTGGGAAGGGAATCAACATGAAAAGCCAACTACATCTCTAAAATTCAGCTTCACATCTCCCAGCCATCAGGGACTTTTCATTGAAGAGGTTGAGAAGCAAGGAGTAAAAAAGTCAGACTGCAATCCAAAACCTTTATATAATACTGCAGCTGTGGGATTTGGGGAATGTGTGTGTGGGGGCGGGGGAGGCTCTGCTTCTTAAACTTCCATTTCTTTGTCATTTTTGTCCACTGAGGATCATAGGAAATGATCTAGACCAGATGATAAGAAGTGCCTGGAATATGAAGATTCTTCCCTCCAACCCCTCTTATTGGGTTCAAGAATAATAGTAAACAAAGCCAGGAGGTTTAATTTTTTTTTCAAAAGATGCATATATTTCTGTGTAGATCAAGGCTTGGTGCAGGATATATGCACAGTAAATAATGGTTGGATGTCATTGCCAATTCTAACACCCTTAGAAGAAAAGAGTTTCTCAGAAAAAAAAAAAAAAAAAAAATGGGGCGGGGGAGGTAAAATCACTTGGTTATACCAGGTACTTCAAAAAGTACCTTCACTTTCTAAGTCCAAAGCAATATTCTGGGGTGCTTTGCAGTATTTGCCCTGCAAAGGTAGAGTTCTAGAATACCCTGCCTAGTCAACACTGCTGAAGGCAGTATGGATGGCTTCCTGCCAAGTGAACATGAAGTTCCTACAAATGTATCTTTCAATATCACCCTCATAGAACAGGCAGAGATAAGTGGGAAAATGAAGTAGAGGGGGAAAGTAGCTTTTGATGCATGCAGCTCTGGCAGCCATCAGCAACAACATAAGAACTTTCAATCCATCATATGCTGCTGGAGGATGACCCTGCTGTTGGCACTGGTAATTGCCGTGTTTTACCTCTTGCTGTGGCTTCAGCGAAAGGTTGTCCCCAAGCCCTCACCTGGCCTTGCTCAGTGAGAGATCCCTGGAAGCTACTATTTTAACTTTAATCCAGTACATGCATTTATTTTTATCAGGTCTTATATTTTAATGACTTCCTGAAACTCCCCAAAGTGAAATACATCATAAATAAGTATCTGCAGAAGTATGATAGCCTAATAGTCTGGCCAGTTGTCACAGGAGGGGGTAACTCTACAGGCTTGGCAGGTCTTAAGAAACATTTATGAGCTATTGGCACTTGGGAGTGTTATGGAGGCAGATAAGATAGTCATTATTTATCAACTCATTTTTGATAGTTTATTTTCCTAGCCAAGGTAATGTTCCTACTTACCTATTCCAATCAACTTTTCTGTTATATGGAAAGTGTTGAATGCAAATATAAGAAACTATACTCATGTTAAGGGGGGAAAATGTATTATAAGCTTACTGGGTTTCTCACAGAAGCTAAGGCCCAGAATCCAATTTTTTAGGAAACAGTTAAGCTAGGATCTGAGCTCTGCTTCATCTGCCCTCATTGCTCCTCCTCCTGTGTGGCAGGATGAGCCTGTGCCATCATGGTGCACACCATGCCCTTGTGCTCACACATACTCTCTCTTAGCCTGGCATGCCTTTTTACAGGTTCCTTCTAAGAGACATCCCCACGCCTTTTCCAGAGTAGCCTGGTTCTCCATGCTGTCCCCTCACTGCTTCCTTCATGGCATTTAAGATAAAGGGAAACTATCTTGTTTGCTTGCTTATTACCCCAAGCTTGAATGGAAGTTTCATGAGGAGCTTGTTCACCTCTGTATTCTCATCATCTAGACATTGGCCACACACAGTAGGTACTCAATGATGAGTGAATCATTATAGAAATACAGGCTCAGCTTCTATGATTAGGGATCACCAGGCAGTTAAAAAGGAAAGCGGGCCAATGTGAGTTGGAGAGACTCCCCAAAATGTCCATAAGCACTTGACTTCCTTAACTGACCTCTAGTATTTTCTCACCTAAGCAATAGGATGTGCATCACCTGCTGGCCCTGGCCTTCTCCCTTCACCAACCCACATCAGCTTAAGGAGCTAAATCACTGTGCTATTCATGGATCAGGTCCTCGATCCTGTCAGGTCAATATTCCAGTTACCTCTTCATGCCAACATATATAAAAGGAATCTCAAGCTTGAGAGTAATACTTACAGTCAATCCTCATTATTCTTGGATCCCCTATTTGTGAATTCACCTACTCACATAAAATTTATTTGGAACTCAAAAATCACTATGTGTTGTTGACTTCATGGATGTAGAAGAGGGGTGAAAACTCTGAGTCACTCAAATGCACATGTTTCAGTGGAGGCTGGCCTAGGCCAGTCTCTGCCTTATTATTTTAGCTCTCATGCTAGAAACAGCTATCCTTTTTGTGGTCTCTGTATTGCCACTTTTTAAAAGTGATTTTGCTATTTAAGTTGGCCTCCAAGCATAGTACTGAAGTGCTAGCTAGTGTTCCTAAGCATAGAATGCTGTGATGTACCTTGCAGAGAAAAGATGTATATCAGATAAACTTCACCAGGCATGAGTTATAGTGCTGCCCATGAGCTCAATGTAAATAAATATATTCAATATTAATATATATGTTAACTGTCTTTAAACATAAATCAGGATAATGTTTTAATCAGCTGACAAAGAAATGTTATGACTACATGTTTGTAGGAAACTAAACTGTATTTCCCCTAGAAATAGTGGTTCATTTTTTGATATTTCAGTATTCATTGTGACTCTACAGAACATAGCTGTCATGAATAATGAGAATCAACTGTGTGTATTAATCTAGTGAGACCTTCTAAAGGATTCCATACCAACTTTTATTGATTATATCAAGTAGACCTTCCAGATGTTTGCTTGAAGTGTATCTTTGTTTTTGTATTTTTTTCAAATCAAGCAAGTCAAACAAAACACAAATCTTTGTTGAAGAGTGTGTACCCTTTTGATGAACCCTTTATTTTTCTTGGCCACTTGTCTAAGTTCATCCCAGGCCATTGGTGTCAGACTCGTGAGAACTATATATACCTCTGTGAGTACTTGGGGCTGGATGTCTGTGCCTTGCTACCGCTGACTAGAGAAAAAGATATTATATTTCTCATAGTCCTGAAGGCCCAGGACAGCACTCACTGAGCTGTGAGAGCCAATATTTGGTTCACAGCCACAGCCTACATGGTGGTGAAGCTGCACTGAAAACCTGTTACACATCTGGGCATTCCTCCGATTGCCTGTCACTTGTCTTGGACCTAAATTAAAGAGTAATGATGGAAAGAAGAAGGTCGGAGATAGGTAAAATGAACAACGAAGATTAACCTCAACGGAATCATCAGAAATTGAGTAGAAGAAATGGAAAGGACAGGAGATTATAGCCTTTAAGGCTGGCAGATGCTCATCAGTGAAGGGCTGTTTGGTTGGTGAAGTTAACTTTCAAACTCAGTGATGATTATGCAGGAGACAGCTGCAAAGAGAGGTGGACATGTCTTGCTGGTATGTTTAGACTTTACACATTGTCTCCTTCAGGGGCTCAGACTTGGCTTGCTCTTCTCACTGGCTTCTCCCGAGCCTGAGTGAGCTTAATCCATGTTGCCTTCTCCCCATCAGTCTGTCCTCACTTAATAAACATCTACTCGGAGTAACTCTGGGAGTCAGGCAAGGTCAAACTTTGGGGATACTAGAGAGGGTAAAGTTTAAGTGTTTGGGCTGTGATGCAGTAATGCCTGGGTTTGAATGATCATCCTGTCACTTATTAACTACGATGTCTTAGGCCAGTTAGTTAACCTGTCAGGGCCTCAGTTTCCACATCTGTAAAGCACAGATAACATTAGCACCCAGCACATCAGGCTGCCGTGAGGATTAACTGAGATCATCCACGTATCAGTCCTTTGCATACCGCCTGGCATAGATGGAGTACTCGTCTGAGATACAGAAAAGGGGCCATCATGCCAAAGGGCTGTTTTGCTTTACCACTTAGCAAGGCAAGAGTGGTGCAAGATGAGGCAGGCGGGCCAGATCCTGCAGGGTCTCAGATGTAGCCAAAGGGAGGATTTGGAAAGTAACGCTAAAGTGGGTTTAGGAAGCTTTTGTGTGGTTTTAAGTAGAGCACTGACAACATGTTTTGAAGAAGCAATGTTGGTTTTAATATCATTTCTGCAAAATACTCTTTTTAGCTAGAAATGTTTGAAACACAGCCTCTTTTAATTCCCTTCCATTTGGATTGGTCTGTAAGCTACCCCGCATGCTCCTAAACACCTCGATGTCAAAGGGACCCACTAAGCTTGCCTGATGTTGATAATGACAGCACAGGCAGAAGAATTTACAGTAACTGAAACCGCTGCTATGCTCACCCATGTCAGGCTCACATGCATGCTTTTATTGGGCTTCACAACTACATTCCAAGGCTTTGTCATCCCCTTTTTAGGAAAGTGAATCTGAGACTGGAAGTATCTCAGCCAGGTGTATTAATAAATGCAGGTTTTCTCTTCTTGCACTCTCTAGCTTCTCCCCAATTTCCAGGGGGTACTTGAATATGATGAAGTGACATCGCTGAAGTCAGACAGTGCCTTAGCTCTGCCTCACACCTCTGTACCTCAGTGTTCCAATCTGGAAAACAGGACTAGCACCATGTATCTCACACAGAAGCTCTGAGGAACATTGTGGTATCTCTGCAAAGTGGCC
This sequence comes from Cervus canadensis, assembly GCF_019320065.1. Lineage (NCBI taxonomy): Eukaryota > Metazoa > Chordata > Mammalia > Artiodactyla > Cervidae > Cervus > Cervus canadensis. The sequence goes on along the minus strand of NC_057389.1, from coordinate 41,237,646 downwards.
AGCACAGAGCTGGACGTGGAGGAACTGCTCCATCCGATTGCGCTGTTATCTTCCGTTTGCCAAGTTGCCCATTTGCCCCTGTGTCCTCTGCGTCGCCTGCACTGAGGTAGTAGGCAGTTTTAAGTTGTTCTCTAAAAAGGCAGCTCCGTACCTCTTTGTCTCCCAGACAGTACCATGTGGGGGAGCTGTGCCTTTATTGCGGCTACTCTTCCCACCCTGAATGGAGGAATGGGGATGCTCTGAGAGCACACCTTCAGGAAGTTAAAGCTCCAACTCCTCCTAAACAGGTTCCCTACAAATTGTGCTTTTTAATTAAACCTTTCAAGGGTTAATTAGAAAACCACGTAAATCATCTTTGTTTCAGACTATGTCTTTGTGGTTTGGCTAATTATGTGGTGAGATTTAATATGATTTCTCCTTGTGTGTGAAATTAATACGTTGGATATTTCTAAAAGGAAGATATTGAAAGCATTTACCTGAATGTCAGGTTGAGAGCCAATAGCGTCTGAAGGAGTTCCACTTAAAGCGATGCTCGGAAAAGCTAGGCTGGTTGCCAGTGGGTCATTTTATATGGGATGCCTCCAAGACACGCATTCTGTCTCTTAACCAATAAGTCTAATTGTGCAGCCTTTAACAGTGCCTCATTACTAGGAGGGAAAAAAATCTCGGTTCCTCCTGGAGGCACTTCATTCCAATTCCAACGCCCACCCTTCCTTGTGGGTGCTCTTCTCCGGCTGCACCCTGCTGTGTTGGCCCCCTTAACCCCAGGCTTCGTACGCTCCGGTGGCTGTGTGTGTGACTCAGCTTGCCTTGCCCATGCCTGCTCCTCTGCATCTATATTAACCCCATCTTTATTTTTTGTATCTGATGCTTTGACATCTCTGGGCCTTGCTAGGACCACTCCTCTCAGAGGTAGCTAATTCCTAGAGACAGGATATAGTTCATCTGCCTGCAAGCACACATCTTTCCTGTGCAAACCAACCAATCTAGAGTCCGTACCCGCCGTCCACCCCTTCCTTTGTCAGGCTTTATATTCTGGACCACTCCCTGCTGTCAGGGCCAGGTTCCAGAGACCTAGAGACAGCTCCCGTGCCCCAGGGACCTGCCGAGATTATTCAGACTAGCCACCCCTCCTCTGGCTTGCCCATTTCTTCCCATAGAAAGCCGAGTAAAGGCTCTTGCCCACAGCTTTCCCTCACTCCCTTTGCCTTCTGACTGACTCTTTGGCTTCCCTGTGTGGCATGTCATGCCTCCTGTTTCTAGGGAATCTGTGAATATATAGCAAGCATCTTCCTTCATGACAGCCATTTCAATGTGGCTCGCCATATCTGATTAAAACAAATCTTGGGACAATTGAAACAGCATTTTTCAAAATGTAGCTCAAAGGCACTTATTACTCCATCATACCTTCTCTATTCCTCTTGAAAAGGAGGTCTCATCCATGTAAGCTGCATTGAAACAGAGGTGTCTGTTTCCCTAAATTCTGCCTCATGTTCATCTCTGAACACCCAATATTTAGCACAAGGCCCAGAGTGTTTATGTATGGAGCAGGCAGGGGGAATAAGTGAATGAACTGAAAATATCACCACTTTTTAAGCTGCATCCATTAGGAAAGGGGTCCACAACATCCAGGATCTCATGGTTGATGATCTGAGGTGAAGCTGATGTAATAATAATAGAAATAAAGTGCACAGTAAATGTAATGCACTTGAATCATCCCCAAACTACTCCCCTAACCCTGGGGTCTGTGGAAAAATTGTCCTCCACAAAACTAATTGCCAGTACCAAAAAGGTTGGGGAACACTGCATGGCGCACGGAAGCTTGGGGGTTCAGAGCACAGCTTGGAGTCCAAGGTCAGTTCTCAATTCCAGCTCTGCCACATCGACCCCTATGGCTTTGGACAAAGTATTTCACCTTTGGGTGTTTTTTTTCCATCCATAAAACAGGGATGATAGCAGTATCTCTCTCCAATTCCTAGAAAGATTAAAAGGAAAAAGGCCACAAGTCTTTTCACAAATTCTTTTCTGTAGTGCTCTTTCCTGCCCCCTGCTTCACCTCCTGACACCTCCTTATCCTTTACATCACAACTCAAGAGTTGCCCCATTAGGAGAGCCTTCTATGCCCTCCCTAATGAGGGCAAATCTCCCTAATGTGGATTTCTTTAACCCTGTGCATTTCTACTTAGTCGTATTTGTAGTCCTAATTTTTCATTGATGGTTATGACTTTTTTTTTCCTTTTTACTAGTTTTGTCTTTTTTTTTTTCCATTTATTAGTTGGAGGCTAATTACTTTACAATATACATGTAAATCCATGGCTGATTCATGTCAGTGTATGACAAAAACCACTACAATATTGTAAAGTAATGACTTTTGAATGGATCTTTCTCCTTCGACTGTGTATGAGTCAGGTTTCTCCATAGAATTAGAACCCAGAGGATAGGTGCATGGTAAGAAAGAGGGTTATTTTTAGGAACTGGTTCACACCATGGAGGCTTGGCAAGTTCAAACTCTGCAGGGTAGGCTGGCAGGCTGGATACCCAGGGAAGAGTGGCAATTCGAGTGCAAAAGCAGCCTGTTGGCAGAGCTCTCTCCCCTTGCAGGGAGGTTTGTCTTTTTCTGCTCTTAAGGCTTGTGATGATGGGATGAGGCCCACCCACATTATGAAGAGTCATCTCCTCTGCTCAGAGCCTACTGATATGTTAGTCCTCATTTGAAAAAAAATACCTTCACAGCAACATCAGGAGTAACATTTGAGCAAATGTCTGGGTGCCCTGGCCTAACCAAATTGACACATAAAATTAACTATCACAGACTGTAACCTGTATGAAGACAAGACTCCGTCTAACACTGCTGCCTAGTGAACCTAGTACATTGTATTCCCTTAGTAAATTATGAGGGAACTGCACCTAAATGGAAGGCCCAGCACCGAAATGCAGTTAGTGGTAGATGGTGTTAATCTTTATAATCAGAACTTTTAGTAGTATTAAGGTTATGGGGAGGAGATAGCCAGGACCCAGGATTTTAAATTGTTCTTGTAGATGAAGGCAAGTTTTCAGAACATCCACTGGTCATGGCCATCCTCACAAGGTCTTCAAGGGGGAGAGTGGCCCTGAAGTGGAAGCAAGCTTGGTGTGTTCAGCAAACAGCAAGGTAACTAATGTGGCTAAGACAGAGTGACCAAAGACAGCACAGTCCAGCAAGGAGGGTACAGAGGCAGCAGGCGGCCAGTGCTGTAAGTCATTCTGAATGGTTGTGAAGGCCGGGTGACATGGTGTCCACTTGTGCGTTTTGAACCCAGCAGTGAAATCAAGGCTTCCAAGAATCAGAGGGGATCCAGCAGAGGGCCCCCTGCAGCACCTGACCCAAAGGCATATTCTTCTAGAGAGGTTTATCTTCTAATTCACCCAAAGGTACCTTTTGTTCCTAAAGCCTGCCTTCTAAGGATTGCTTTGACTCAGATGTGCCACCTTTAAAAATCTTGGCTTCTGTGAGGAGAAAAGCAAGAAGAACCAGTTAAATAGGTGCTTGCAAAATCCAGGGACGATAAGATGGTGGCTAAGACCAAGGTGGTAGCACTAGACTTTTCGAGAAGTGCTTGGATTCCAAATGTATACTGAAAGCAGAGACAGTGGAATTTTCTGACATAATACTGCGTGACTGTAAGGGAGAGGAGTCAGTGATAACCCCCAGTGATTTTTGCCTAAGCAACTGGAAAGATGAGGTTACAGACAACAGAGATAGAGACAGTTGCAATAGAATCACAGGCATAGGGGCTGGGACTGCAGAAATTAGGAATTTAGGTGCAATGTGTTAAGTTTAATATGCCCGTGGATATCCAGGTGGAAAAGCTGAGTAAGCACCGAGAGACACAAGTCTAGAGTTCAGGGCAGAGCCCAGACAGATGCCAGTGAGGGAGTCATCCATGAAGAGAGTGTATCTAGGCCAAGAAATGCAATAAAATCAGCTGCATAGCGAGTTTTGATTGAAGTCAGGGCAATAAGGAGGAACTACCAGTAAGATATGAGAGGAATTGAGAGAGAGGTGTCCCTGAAGCTCAGCCTTGTACATTTCAGAATGAAAGGCGTGATGGACAGTGTCAATTACTGCCAAGACTGGCTAATGAGACTGACACTGAACCACTGAATTTGTCTCCATGCTGGAAACAGCAAAAATAATCAACTATTTGAAGTTGTAACATCAGAGAGAAAGAAGTTAAGCAGTAGCTGGAGGGGTATTTGGGATCCACAGAGATAATACAACAAATGTGTTAAATGAGGATGATACAGGAAAGAAGAGAGAGCTCTTAAGGGAGGGAAGAGCTAGGATGTAATTGCAGGGTTTAACCTGGGTGTATGGAGAGCTAGACCTGGTGGAAGGAGAGTATAGATGCAGGTTGACTGGGTGATGGAAACATATGGAAGTTTTCTTCTGCTGTCTTTATCTTAGTGAAATAGAAGCAAGGTCACCAGCAGAAATGAAAAAAATAAAAGACTCTCACTTTCCCATTGGATCCCAGGACCACCAAGACTGGACTTATGAAGAACAAGAGCCATTGATCACAGAGCAATGGATTATTATTGTTTGAATGACTGAGTAATCCTTATAAGGCCTGAATGTACTCTAGTTTATTTCTAGAGTGGGAATCACATTTGACAGACAAAGGAAACTGCGACTAAATTCTGTTCTTTACTCACATATCTCAAAGAACATAATGGGGAAGCCACCTAACAGTCTTTAGCATCTCTCACTGTCACCCCCATCTTCTCCTTAGCCCACCTCATAAGGCAGTTATTCCATGCCTGTTTCCAAAGAACACTCTGCCCGCGCTGCAGCCCACATGGTGGGTGATTCTCATCTGCACCCCTCTTTGTCTGGATTTTGTTAGGTAGACCAAATTTGTCTCTAGTCTTTCTCCATTCTGAAAGCTGTAGAAGGAAAAAAAGCAGCAAATGTAAATCCGTTGGGAAAAAAACAGGGAAGGCAAGGCCTTATTTGGGGGCTGACATGGAGAGAAGGGAAAGCTGTGAACACTCACACATTAATAATTTTTGTCTTGTCTCAACAGCAATCAAATCCCCAGTGACAGTGTTGTGATAAAGTCTATACAGCCCCTACTCTGGGCTTTGGTCTTGGTCTGTTTTCTGGGCTACAGACTCAGATTCACCACAATTCTTCTGTGGCTGTTCAGCTCCTCTCATCACCCTGTGTTTTACTACCTCTTTCTAAGCTTAAAATGCAGCATTTTATACCAAATAGAGAACTTCAGAGGAGGAAGTGTGGAGGTCCTCTTACCCAGCATTTCCTGCTGTTCTGGAATCATTCTCATAACTTCCCTGACACCTAGCTATTGGCCTCACTACATCCTAAGGCAGCCCATTCCATTAACAGAATGTGTTATAGTCCAGTGAGCTAAATCTTGCTACTTCTAACCCCGATTCTCTGACTTAGCTCTGGGGCTACGCAGAACAAACCCATCCAGTCCCCTTTGTGTGGGGAACTAGCCATCTTCTTGCCTCCATCTTGTCTCCTAAGTGTTCGGACAGTCTCTGAATCACAAATCAGTCTACACTGAGAATGAAAGCTTTTTGCATAGTCTTTACCTGCCAGTAAACTAAATATGAAAGAGAATATACCTGCTTCAAGTAGAGTTCCAAATGGCCTTTTGCTTAGGGAGGATTAAAAGCTCCTTTAATGCCTATATAAAATCCAATGAAAAGCTTAGAGCTGGATGAAATTGTATTTTTAAATGATGTATCTAGCATGAATACTACAAGGAAAGAAAGGGAAGTGGCATGATTATCTGAAGTTGAGAGGCAAGATTAGGGAAAGAGTCATTCACGTGCATCCCACTGAACTGTAATCTCAGTCCTGCTCCTCTGCATTTTTTTCAGTGTCTGCACATTCCAGTGATTGAGCTAGGTGTTAGGATAGCAGTGGTGACCATTCCTTCACTTATAAATTCAACAAATATTTCCTGTGGACCTGCAACCTGCTAGCACCATTCTACCAAAGGGTTGTAGAAGTGAACAACACGATCAGAAAAAAAAAACCCCTCCCTTTTCCACTTAATATTCTAGGGAGCAGGAAATCACAAATAAATGTAAAATTCTAATAGTTACAAACATATGTAGGAAGGTGTAAGGAGGATTGAGGTCAGAGATGAAACTTGAGGGGTTGGGAGAATCCAGATAATATAGGGATTTGTGAGTCATGTAAAGAATTTCCATCTCTGGCATAAGAGCAGTGAGGCTCCACTGAAATGTTTTAAGCTAGATGTGTGTGTGTGTGTGTGTGTGTGTGTGTAGTAGGATCTAGTTGATATTAAGGAGAGAATGGATTTAATGTAGAGAATGGATTGGAGGGGACCATGGTGAAGACAAAATTATTACAGGAAAATTATTACAGTGATTCACAGAAAAGATTTTTCTTACTTGGACCAGAATGATAGCAACGGGTTTAGAAACAAAGTGACAGATTTAAGAGATCTCAAAGAGAAAACCAGTGGGTATCATGGTCTTTTGAATGTAAGAGGCAAGGGAGAGCAAGTGTGTTTTCTTTTCAAATATGTGTTAATCTTACTTCATTTTTTAAATAATTTTATTGGAGTATAGTTGGTTTATAATGTTGTTAGCAAAGTGATTCAATTATCAGTTTAGTCGTGTCCGACTCTTTGCGACCCCATGAATCACAGCACGCCAGGCCTCCCTGTCCATCAGTCACTCCCAGAGTTCACCCAAACTCATGTCCATCAAGTTGATGATGCCATCCAGCCATCTCATCTGTCGTCCCCTTCTCCAACACCACAGTTCAAAAGTATCAATTCTTCTGAGCTCAGCTTTCTTTATAGTCCAACTCTCGCATCCATACATGACCACTGGAAAAGCCATAGCCTTGACTAGATGGACTGTTTTGGCAAAGTAATGTCTCTACTTTTTAATATGCTATCTAGGTTGGTCATAATTTCCTTCCAAGGAGTAAGCGTCTTTTAATTTCATGGTTACAATCACCATCTGCAGTGATTTTGGAGCCCCCCAAAATAAAGTCTGACACTGTTTCTATTTCCCATGAAGTGATGGGACCAGATGCCATGATCTTAGTTTTCTGAATGTTGAGCTTTAAGCCAACTTTTTCAGTCCTCTTTCACTTTCATCAAGAGGCTTTTTAGTTCCTTTTCACTTTCTGTCATAAGGGTGGTGTCATCTGCATATCTGAAGTTATTGATATTTCTCCTGGCAATCTTGATTCCAGCTTGTGCTTCTTCCTGCCCAGCGTTTCTCATGATGTACTCTGCATATATGTTAAATAAGCAGGGTGACAATATACAGCCTTGACGTACTCCTTTTCCTACTTGGAACCAATCTGTTGTTCCATGTCTGGTTCTAACTGTTGCTTCCTGACCATACATACACATATATTTCATCTTTTTCAGATTCTTTTTTCATATAAGTCATCATAGAATATTGAGTAGCATTCCCTGTGCCATATAGTAAGTCCTTGTTTATCTATTGTATATATAATGGTGTGTATATATTCATCCCAAGCTCCTGATTTATCCCTTGCCCCACATTTCCCCTTTGGTAACCATGAGTTTTTGATATCTGTAAGTCTGTTTCTGTTTTATAACTAAGTTCATTTGTATCATTTTTAATTAATTCCACATATAAGTGATATTATATTTGTCTTTCTCTGTTTGAACATGGTAATGTCTAGGTCCATGTATGTTGCTGCAAATGGCAATATTTTGTTTTTATGGCTAATATTCCATTGTACTTACCTATCTACCACATTTTCTTTATCCATTCACCTGTCGATGGACATTTAGGTTGCTTCCATATGTTGGCAGTTGTAAATATTGCTGCAGTGAACATTGGGATGCAGGTTTTCTTTCCTGGGTATGGTTTTCTGTAGACACATGCCCAGGAGTGGGATTGCTGGCTCATATGATAGCTCTATTTTTAGTTTTATGTGGACTGTTCTCCACAGTGTCTGCATCAGTTTACATTCCCACCAACAGTGTGAGAGGGTTCTCTCTTCCACAGCCTTTCCAACATTTATTGTTTGTAGACTTTTTAATGACAGACATTCTGACCGGTGTGATTTGATTTGCATTTCGCTAAAAAGTAGTGATGTTGAGTATCTTTTCATGTGTTTTTTTCCCATCTGTATGTCTTCTTTGGAGAAATGTCTATTTAGATCTTCTGCCCATTTTTTTACTGGATTTTCTGATACAGAGTTTCATGAGCTTTTTGTATATTTTGGAGATTAATCCCTTGTCAGTGGCTTTATTTGCAAATATTTTCTACCATTTTGTGGGTTGTCTTTTCATTTTGTTTATGATTTCCTTTGCCGTATAGAGATTTTAAGTTTAATTAGGTTCCATTTGTTTGTTTTTACTTCCATTACTTCAGGAGGTGGATCCAAAAAGATATTGCTGTGATTTATGTCAGTGTTCTGCCCATGTTTTCCTCTCAGAGTTTTTGTATGTATAGTGTCTGGCCTTGTGTTTATGTCTTTGATCCATTTTGAGTTTCATTTCATTCTTTTACATGTAGTCCAGTTTTCCCAGCACTACTTATTGAAGAGATTGTCTTTTCGCCATTGTATATTCTGGCTTCCTTTGTCATAGGTTAGTTTGACAATAAATGCGTGGGTTTCTCTCTGGACTTTCCATCCTTTTCCATCACCAAAATAGCGACCGCTGCAACAGCTCAAGGTAATCAAATATTCTTTGTAGCCTCTACTACCCCTGTCCTCCCCCCACCACCAGTGAGCCCTAGCCAACCTCATCTCCCCAGGAGCACCTCCAAGACTGGAGTGTCTGTTTCCTCCTGCACTGTGGAGCTCCTGACTGAAGCCCCTCTGGCCTTCAAGGATGCTCTTGAGGCTTTTGTTGCCTAGGGAGGATTGGAGCCCATATGCTCCTGGGACAAAGCTTGGCACCTACCCATGCCAGTCCCCTGGAGCCAGTGTCCTGTTGCCTGGGGGTAGCGACAGGGAAAGAAGCTCCTATGATGGACCCGCATCTCCGGCCGGGGGTGCAGAGCAGCTGTGCCCACCTTCTGTGCCGGTTACTCTCCGCTTTGCCCTCCTCAAACCTGTTGCTGCACTCTCCTCCTTGGCTTCCAAGCTCCCCCTCCACCCAGGCTGATCTTCCTGCTGCTAAGCAATCTTTCCAAGGTGTGGGGACATTTCCTTTTTCACAGCGCTCTCCCCAAGGTGCAGGTCCTGTACGTTCCCTTACTGATTCCTTTTTTTCTTTGTCCTACTCCTTTACATGGACATTTCATTGCCCTTTCAGAAGTCTGAGGTCTTCTGCCGTGTTCAGTAGATATTCTGTGTGAGTCACTCCTCGTGGAGGTGTATTTTTTGTTTTCATGTGAGAAGGTGAGCTTCCCGTGCTGCTTCTCTGCCATCTTCATCCTGTCCTTTGTGTTGGCATTTTAAAGGGTTATTTTTAGAGGGTAAGTACTCATTTGTGACTTTCTGAAAACATATAGACCTCATCTGAATAGACAGAACCACATAGAAATCAACCCACGCCCATCCTTCAGAAAGGATCTGGGGATACTTGAGAAATCTCTCTCCTTAAATATCCTCCAGCTTGAGATCTCCAAGTGAGCCTTACTGAGAATGTATTTTTTGTGCATTTTTGTGGTAAAATATAACTGCTGTAAGATTTTTCTGCCATAGTGCTCATTTTTAATAAGGCTTTCATGCCTTGCTCCACAGGCAAGTATCATTCTTGCTGTATCAAGAATGCATCCTAGGTAGTGATCAAGAGTGGCAGTGCTGCTCATTGGACTAGCAAACACCATGAAAAGGCAGATCTGGAGAGGAAACACCATGGTTAAAGTGGGGACATGTTGAGTTTGAATGTCTGAGATGAAACAATAATGGAAGTATTGATAAGTAACATAAGTCTGGAGTTCTAAGGAATTACCTAGAATGACAACACTCAGAATGACTGGCTATGGCAAGAAAGGATCATGCTAGAGCAAAGAGCAGCATGCAATTTATCCTTGGAAGGTTGGGCTAGAGACACCCTTTTCTGAGCTTCTGGATTTATTAAGAGGTGGTCTTAGAACCATTTGGGTATCTAATAAAAGCTGTCTTAGTACAGAATCAATTGTTTATAAGACACAGGAATATCAGATAAAATCAAAAGGTAGGTGGACTCCATGAATAGGAATGGGGACTCCATCTGGAAGTAAGGCAATTATCCTTTCTCTGTATATGGCTATTCCCTGCTTCTGTTGTAAATGAAACAAACTGACCACCTCAGTCCTAGTCAGAGTGCTCAACAGAGACAGGCTAGTCCCATAATCAACTCCAAGTCTCCAGGGAAAAAACCCTATTGACACATCTTGCAACATATGCCAACCCTAGTGCAAACATGCCAACACAGGGCATCTTTCTACAACAGCCCACTGCAGAGGCTGCAGGGGCAGAATTTCTGAAAAAAGGACAGAAACAGGCCTGACCAATTGACTAACATGTCTGCAACACAGTATAATTAACGCTCATCCAATTTTTGAAGGGAACAAAAGCTCTCTGTTTTACAATCAACTCTTAATTATCTTGATGGGTATTAATTTGTACATCCATATTTCTCCTTGGTTAATTATTAATCTTATGGTCCCTGTCTACCATATTTTCTAACTCATTTTCCTGGCATCTAATAAAACCTGGTACTGGATCTTCATATTTCCTTTTCAAATTCTAGTCATCTCCCCAAGAGTGTTACACCTCTCAATTGTATTTGTGTCACTGTTTGATCTTGTCTTGTGTCTAAGTATGATTTTCATGTAATCCATCTTGAAGGTGGCTATGCTTAAAATTCTGAAAATCCCTGAAATATTTTAGACCTATTTGCATTTTTATTTCTTTTTCAAAGACCTGTGAGGGTGGTGAACCTCAGACCCTGATACAACTGCCCACTCAGACACTCATCTTTCCTGAGAGTGCCACAAGCCAGCCCCTTAGTTCCACCTGCCTCCATCCTGTGTTGTCATGCTTAGTAAATGACAACATAAAAACATCAATCTGGATGGCATTTTCTCCCTCTATATCAGCCCCTCTAACCTGCCTGCCACTCCTTGTAATATTTTAAGACAGGTGGTCTCTCCAAACACATCCCACCACATCACTCCCAGTTAAAGACCCTTCAGAGGACAGATTCCACACCCCTTTCTTGATCTGAAAGGCCTTTTCTCACCTCTTCAGCCCCTATTTCACCACTACCAATCCCCACCTCACTCTCTTATTCATGCATAACACACTCCTTACACTTGCTCTGCCTGAAGAAATCCCCATCTCCTGTTCCTTTCTCCTTGGGAGACTTTCCCAAGCTCCCCACTCCCAGCTTATATCCTCTACCTTGTCTGACTTCTCTTACAATCAATGTTCTTGATACCATATTTCAGTTGTAAGTTTACAGGTTTGTCTTCTCTAGGTGAATCAGTGTAATGAGCACCAATTTCAGAACCAGAGTGCTTGAGTTCAGATTCAAGTTTCGCCGCTACCTTAGTTATGTGAACATCGGCAAGTTGTTTAACCTCTCTGTGCCTCAATTTTCCCATACACAAAACAGGGAGAGTAAAAGAATCTCTTAAATAGTGCTTAATTATATAATCTCAACACTTAGCACATGCCTAGTACATAAACTAGTAAATTTCTTTAGAACAGTGCTCTATATTTAATCAATTAATATTTGATTAATGGCAGATGTGATAGAATGCAGACCAACCAATATGATCCTCTGTCAATTCTCAAAGACAGAAAGAACTCAAGAACACTCAAGTTCTTTGAGTGATTCAAAATGTTGGTAAAAATTCAGATGACATAATAATGTCAGAATATTGGTACTTCCAGGCATATATGTACTTAAGCATACTGCAAAGAATAAAAACCTTGAAGTTAGATAGAAGTTTGAATCCCATCTCTGTTGCTTACCTGTATTTTCTATAAGGTAAATAAATCCTTTTTGTTCCTCTGTCTCATTCCATAAACAATACTAATATTATATATTTTAAGCCACAGACTAAGTAAGATTATATGTATAAATTACCTACCTCAGTGGCCAACAGGGAAGGTAATCAATGTAATTCGCTTGATGAATCACCTTCTGTCTTTTATAGAAGTTTCCTTTCAAAGTAAAAATACAGAAGGTAGTTTGAGGAGATCAGAACAGGTAAAAGTTTTTGCTTTATCTTAGGAAGTTACTTGACTGCATTGACAAATGGCTAACATCTTTGAAGTCAAAATGTTCCAGGGGCTGTTTTCAGTGTTTTACCATCAGTATCTCATTTAATCCTCCCCCAAAGCCTGAAAGGTCTGTACCAATATTATCATCAGATGGCAGAGGCTAAACCAAAGCTTGGAGAACTTTTTAAAGACCAAAAGATCGGCAGAAAGAAGGAAAAATGACTTCCTGACAAATACCAAGGTCTTTTCTAAAACCCGTGGTGACCTGATACCATAGAATGGGAAGGAAGCAGTTGACCAAGGTGGATAGACTTCTCTTTGCTCAGATACTGGGGCTTCTCATAGTCATGATACTTTCTTCATGTCTCCCCTCCTAATTTCTTACTTAGGTAATAGCCTATAAGGACAAAGTTTTTGTAAGAGGTGGAGCCGCTTCAAAGGCTTAGCCTTAGTAAAAGCCTTTATACTTCAGCCTCCAGACAAGGTTCTTTGAAATAGTAGTTATTCATATGTTAGCCAACAGGTGGCCCACCAGTTACCTAAGAGCATTATTTTTTCAACTTCACTGTGCACAACAGCTCTGTGACCTTATCCAATTACCCCAGGATTCAACGACATTTAATAAACATGCTCTAAAATCAGCTGGGTTGCAGAAACATCCCTTTTATTGTAGGTTTGCACCATAACTGTTGGAAATTAACTGATGATTAATGTTATCTAACCTGGGGAATTATATTGCAATGAAGTTCAGGATTTATCGATAAAGATGATGATAATCCTCTGTCTTTGTTTACATCGGTAATTAATGTAGTTCAGGAGGGAGCCCTTGAAACCTTGTATAAGCAAAATTTATCCCCACTGGAGTAGATTGCAGTCATATGTCACCATTCAAAAGGTAATTGGTACATTTCATTAGAAAGTAATTGAAAAAAAAGATTTAATGCCTTGTAATAAATAATCTTGATAAACACTATTGTTAGCAGAGATATCTTCACCGTATAAAGAATTTACATCAAAATATGGTATATACTACATATCATTCTTGGATTTTTTTCTAAGAAGTTTTTACTTTGTTGTGACTGATGAAAGGATAGCCTATTATTATGCTATTGGCTTTCCTGTGGGGTCTAGACCTTCTCATTATGGTCAAATACCTCTCTATTCTCATAATTTGCCTTATGACAAGACCCTGGTTTATTCTATATTCCTCAAAAGACAATCCCCCACACATATGAACAGAAATGTTTCTAATGGTGGTTTGGAGCAAAGTCCTAAGAGACTGGGCTACAAGGTCTGTCACTTTGGCTGAATGGACGTGATGATAGACATGAAACAAGTTGATATACACAAAGGCTTTAAACAAATTCTTATTATACAAGAGATGCTCAATGAATGCTCTGGTGGTTTAGTTGCTAAGTCGTGTCCAACTCTTGAGATCCCATGAACTGTAGCCTGCCAGGCTTCTCTGTTCATGGGATTCTCCAGGCAAGAATACTGGAATGGGTTACCGTTTCCTTCTCCACAATGAATACTATACTTAGTACTCTTAGTATGATTACCATCTCTCTCAGGGTCTTGCTATCCTGAGCCTTTGAGGAGACATCCTGAGTTCCAGGGTATGCTTTTATTTAAATTGCATTGTAAAAGCAAAGGTAGTTTATACCAGCATTTCCCCCCCACCACCATTTCCATTGTTATGTGATGAAAATAAGTGCATGAAGAACAGAGAAATGTGCACCCTTCTCAACACTAGCCATGACTAAAGAAACCTTTTCACTCCAAACTAAAGGCTCTGAGGTAAAAACAGATCAATAATTATTTTGAGAGTTTTACGACTTTGTGAGCTACTTATACAGAGTAATACAATCCCACTTAGTTCCTCATTTCAGTTTGTTGAGAGCAAAATAATCCCCAAAAGCCATCTGCAGATTGAGATAAAATCATGCTTTTAACAGAGGCCCAACTGAAATAGCAAAACAATGGCAGAAGAGAAGTGAATTAAACAATTTTCTTTCTACATCTCTGATAATCAAGCCACGTTCAAGAGCTTTTCTCTGCCTATCACAACTGTATCATGATAGAATTGTTCTGACCTGTGCTATATAATCATAGCTCTATAAAGTGACTATTAGAATCCTCATTACCTTTATTTTATAGTTGGGGCAGGTGAGCTCTTATCCAAGATCATACAGTCACGGTGTGGAATGTCAGGCCCCAAGTTCTGTGTCTCCTTACTCTGCTTTATTTCAGTGCTGTGATTCTCAAATTAGGATCCAGAACACCACAGGACAAAGTTGACATATCTTCCTGGAGAATTGTTTTGCCTAAAAATTTTAAGGTAGAAATCAAATAATTTAATTATATATTAAATCACTGTTTTTCTATTAAATAGGGATATTTTATACTATGAAATGCACTACATCATATTCCTTTCAAAGATACATGCAAGAAATGTCAAAAAAACACTGGACTTTCAGTGGGTCCTGTGCCCCACAGGAAAGTATGAGTCCTCTATGATAATAATTCAGTGGAAGGCTTTGAGAAGGCTATCTTGAAGCCAAAAGGTCCTGGTTACCTGAGTCCCACCTCTGAGAGTCAGTACCTGGGTAGCCTTGCACGAATCATTCCACTTTACTGAACCTCATTTGTTTAATAGGAATTCTACCACATACTGCTTAGGAAGTCCTAAGGATTCCCTAGACCATGTGAAAATCCAAAAGCATAATAGATGTTCAGTATATAGTGAAAGTGTTAGTCACGGTTGTGTCCGATTTTGCAACCCTGTGGACTGTAGCCCACGAGGCTCCTCTGTCCATGGGATTTCCCAGGCAAGAATACTGGAGTGCGTTGCCATTCCCTTCTCCAGGGGATCTTCTCATGTCTCTTACATTGCACTCAGTTTCTTTACCGTTTGAGCCACTAGGAAAGCCCCAGTACATAGTAGTCATCATTATTAAACATGCACAAATCACTCTCAAAGCATGCCCTCTTGTTTGTTCAGCCACTGGTTCCCACATAATTCCCAAGCTAACTACTTTGAGCCCAAGAAAGAACCACTGGCCTCTCTCCATTTTGCTTTCAAAACTATTTCTAGCTTCCTATGGTATTATTTTGACTAAAAGGGGGTCCCTAAAATGGGTTGTGAAAAATTCCAAAGTATGTAAACTAGCTATTAACTAGCTTATTTATTTTATGGCTGGACCCAAAATAGAAAATTTCAATTAAAACCATGTAGAAAACCATTCACTTTATGTTATCTAAAGGGCTTCCGCAACGGCTCAGCAGGTCATGACTCCACCTGCAATGCAGGTGCTGATGTCCCTCAGTTCAGAAGATCCCCTGAAGGAGGAAAATGGTAATCACTCCCGTGTTTTTTAATTAAATTTATTTATGTTTAATTAAAGGATAATTGCTGTGCAATATTGTTTTGTTTCCTGCAAACTTCAACATGAATCAGCCATAGGTATACATATGTCCCTTCCCACCTCCCTCCCCTCTAGGTTGTTACAGCACCCCAGTTTAATTTCCCTGAATCATGCAGCAAATTTCTATTTTACACATGGTAATGTACATGTTTAGAAAATCCCATAGAGGAGCCTGGCAGGCTACAGTCCAAAGGGTCGCAAAGAGTCGGACACACTGGGCAACTAAACACACACACATTATTTAAAATGCCTTTCAGTACAAATAAAGCGCTCTGTAAGTTTTTATTATAGTTTACTTTTACCCTCAAGCCCTAACACTTCATCCTGTTACTCTAACGTTCCTTCCCAGTCAATCAAGGCAGTTTTAGAGTAGCATTTAGAAGTATGCTTTCTGGTGCGAGAGCTGTGGTTCAAACATCCCTGCTGCTTCCTCCTAGTGATGTAACCTTAGGCTTATCATCCCCCACAAAACTCACTTTCAAACTAGGATTGTTAACAATAATATAATGGTGTAATGACTTGCTTCTAGAATTGTTTTCCTGAACACATGGTAAATATGCAATATTTTTTAGCTATACTTTTATATAAAATAGCTTTTATAAAATTAAACTTGAATTAAGCACAGTTATTCACATATGAAACATTAACTTTCACTTTTTAGTCTTCTAGGAACTCGGTAGCTCACCTGTAGGTCCCCACAGATAGAGGTTCCCATGGATGCGTGCTCAGTTGCTTCACTGGTATCCGACTCTTTGTGACCCCATGGACTGTAATTATCCTGGCAAGAATACTGGAGTGGGTTGCCACTTCCTCCCCTAGGGGATCTTCCCAACCCAGGTTTTACACCCGCCATCTCCTACACTAGCACACTGATTCTTTACCACTTGAGCCACCTGGGAAGCCCAGAGTTACAACATGTAAACAGACACAGAGAATTCTTTAGGATGTCTACTGACTGTTAGCACTGAGGATGAAGAGATCGTGACAACCTTACTCAGGGTAGGAGGGCTCTTTCATTATAATCATGTCAGGCCACACACTCATTTGCTATTCACCTTCCACAATCTGTAATGAGGTATATTTTAGGGCTGAGCAAGGCAGCTTTCCATTTGCTGTCTCCATCGCCTCAATGTGCGCAGGAGACCAGGTCCCCATGGCCATGTAGCAAGTTAGTGCCAAGGGGCTGAACTGACTTCCAGTTCTGATCAAAGCTAGTGATTTCATTTAAAGGAGAAATCTAAATAATATTTCTTAATTTTCATTCTTAATTAAAATAATTGACAGCCTAGCTCTTTGTTACACATGGAGTCAGGTTAGCTGCATGGGTCATTAACGTTCTGAGAACATTAGGTCTTATTGAAAAGACTTGAAAGTTATTACTCTCATTAATAGTGTGGAAATGTTCATCATTTCTTTGATATGCAAATCAGTTATTTGGTTTTTATCTCACTTGAGAAAGAATCTCCAGATGCGAGGAATATAATATTTTGGAGATGGCAGGGAGCAGAACTAGAGAGAGAGTTTCTCTGGAAAGAGCAATTATGATGTCTGTAGTTTTATATGCAGTCAGTCAACTTGGAAACCTCAGGTTCTGAGAAACGGGATTTCCTGCAAAATCCAAGCATCTGATCACCATTCGGAAGCCCATGTTAGACTCCTAATGCACAATATTTGTGATCAGTTTTTACCTCTGGCAGAAGTAACTGACAAATTCTACCCAAAACCTGTCAAGAGTTTTCCCCTCTCAAAGTCATTGACATTTTAGTAAATCTTAAAACAGTAAAAATAGAGTATGGAGGAAAAATGGACTTTTAAGTCACTTACCTTTGAAATTTTTGACATCCAAGCTTTTTTCAAAGTCTTCATGGGGCTGCTATGTAAACCAGGATGTCTCCTGTGGATAATGACATGTTAAGAAACCCAGAGGGGTTTAGGGGAGGGAAAAATGGAAAAGAAATCATCTATTCTAACCAGTTTAGGAGTGGAAATGAATAGGTATTTCATTTTTATCTGGATAAATACAGTAATATAAGCTATCACCACATCCTGTGTACTTGATGAAAACTTCATCATCTATATTTCCACATTTCAGCTTCCTAACAGTCTTGGGAGGGAGATACTCTTATCCCTACAGAGCATGAGAAACTGCTGAGCCTCAAAAAGGCTTAGTTAGGGACTTCCCTGGCAATCCAGTGAAGACTTTGCTGTGCAGGGGTTGCTGGTTTGACCCCTGGTTGAGGAGCTAAGATCCCACATGCTTCAGGGCTCAAAAAACAAAACATAAAACAGAAGCAGTATTGTAACAAATTCAATAAACACTTTAGAAAAGTAGGTAAGACTTTTTTGTTTAAGTCAAACACCCATCAGATGGAGGTGCTTGGATTCAAAATCGTGATTCTAAACTTTAAACATTATCCTCTATTCCTATCCAAGAAAGATCAAAATATTTAAGAGGGGGATCTATGGCCTTCATGGACAATCTAAAAGGAACATACTACATGAAACCAGCTACAACCCTAATAGAACAAGTCAGAATGGGGCAGTTACTAGCAAAATGGGCCACAAACTTAAGGGAGAGATAGATATAAAATTTGGTTTGCGTCTAAACTCAGTATGAACACTCATGTGACCTCCAATTTAATGTTATTAGACTGCGATAATAAATGTCCAGAATCATACCAAGATGGTAAGGGGAGAGTGGTTTTTTTTTTGTCTTGAATCTTACTCAGAACATACTCACAGCACTATATTCAATGCTAGGTAATAGAAATCTAAGAGGGGCATTGATTCAACAAATAATTATTGAATGCCAGGTAACATTCTTGATGCTGGGCATAAATATAGTGTAATTACTACATTTGTAGAGTTTAGTCTAGAGCAAGAAAGAGACTAAAACAGGCAAACAGACAAGTAGTTACGAATTGTCTCAGTGGCCTGCAGGAACGGAAGGGTGAGAAGGGGACAGACATACCAAGAAGCATAGTAGAGGATGGAGACAAGTGGATCTACCAGCTGTCCAGGGGCACAGGAAGGCCTCAAGTCCGCAGGAAAGTCTTATTGAAGAAAACCTCAGAATAACTAGGGTGCTTGTTTTATAAATGTGGAGTACCACTATGGAGACTCCATATTACATCACAAGTTACTGGGTTGCTTGGATTTGATCTACAACTCTAGGCATGTGGCCTAGACCATGACATTTCTCTTTTATTTTTTTTAAAGAAATGGATGAACTTTGACTTAATTTCCCTTTGAGACTGTAACAGAAAATGGTGCAATCTCCTACTTACACTTTTCTAAATTGGAGGAAAATGGCTTTACAATGTTGTGTTCGTTTCTGCTGTACAACATCGCCAATCAGTCATAACTAAATGTACCCTCCTCCGTTAGCCTCCATCCTACCCCTCAATATCATCACAGAGCACCAGGCTGGGAACCCTGTGCTACACAGCAGCTTCCCACTAGTTGTCTGTTTTACACATGGTAATATATATATGCTCGTGCTACTTTCCAAATCCATTCTACCCTCTCCTTCTTCAACTGTGTCCACAAAAGACACATGTACCCCAATGTTCATTGCAGCACCATTTACAATAGCCAGAACATGAAAGTAACCTAGATGTCCATCAGTAGATGAATGGATAAAGAAGTTGTGGTACATCTATACAATGGAATATTACTCAGCCATGAAAAGGAATGAATTTGACTCAGTTATAGTACGGTGGATAAATCTAGAGCCTATTATACTGAGTAAAGTAAGTCAGAAAGAGAAAAACAAATATCATACATTAACACAAAACTCAGCAGTGGCCAAAGGATTGGAAAAGGTCAGTTTTCATTCCAATCTCAAAGAAAGGCAATGCCAAAGAATGCTCAAACTACTGCACAATTGCACTCATCTCACACACTAGTAAAGTAATTCTCAAAATTCTCCAAGCCAGGCTTCAACAATATGCGAACTGTGAACTTCCAGAGTTCAAATTGGTTTTAGAAAAGGCAGAAGAACCAGAGATCAAATTGCCAACATCCACTGGATCATCAAAAAAGCAAGAACATTCCAGAAAAACATCTATTTCTGCTTTATTGACTATGCCAAAGCCTTTGACTGTGTGGATCACCACAAACTGTGAAAAATTCTTAAACAGATGGGAATACCAGACCACCTGACCTGCCTCTTGAGAAATCTGTATGAAGGTCAGGAAGCAACAGTTAGAACTGGACATGGGACAACAGAATGGTTCAAAATTGAGAAAGAAGTATGTCAAGGCTGTATATTGTCACCCTGCTTATTTAACTTATATGCAGAGTACATCATGAGACATGCTGGGCTGGAAGAAGCACAAGCTGGAATCAAGACTGCTGGGAGAAATATCAATAACCTCAGATATGCAGATGATACCACCCTTATGGCAGAAAGTGAAGAGGAACTAAAAAGCCCCTTGATGAAAACGAAAGAGAGTGAAAAAGTTGGCTTAAAGCTCAACATTCAGAAAACTAAGATCATGGCATCTGGTCCCATCACTTCGTGGCAAATATATGGGGAAACAATGGCAACAGTAGCTGACTTTATTTTGGGGGGCTCCAAAATCACTGTGGATGGTGCCTACAGCCATGAAATTAAAAGACACCTGCTCCTTGGAAGGGAAGTTATGACCAACCAAGACAGGATATTAAAAAGCAGAGACATTACTTTGCCAACAAAGGTCCGTCTAGTCAAGGCTATAAGGTTTTTCCAGTAGTCACGTATGGATGTGAGAGTTGGACTATAAAGAAAGCACCCAAGAGTTGATGCTTTTGAACTGTGGTGTTGGAAAACAGTCTAGAGAGTCCCTTGGACTGCAAGGAGATCCAACCAGTCCATCCTAAAGGAGATCAGTCCTGAATATTCATTGGAAGGACTGATGTTGAAGCTGAAACTCTAATACTTTGGCCAACTGATGTGAAGAGCTGACTCATTGGAAAAGATCCTGATGCTGGGAAAGATTGAAGGCAGAAGGAGAAGGGGATGACAGAGGCTGAAATGGTTGGATGGCATCACCGACTAAATGGACATGAGTTTGAGGAAACTCTGGGAGTTGGTGATGGACAGGGAGGCCCTGCCTGCTGCACTCTGTGGGGTCACAAAGAGTCAGACATGACTGAGCGACTGAACTTAACCGAACAGAATGTAGAAAAGATACTGATGAACTTATTTGCAGGAAAACAATGGAGATGCAGACATTGAGAATGGACCATGACATAGGACCTCTCTAAATCTCCCTGGGGCTAGTAGTGAATACCAGATGGGGTTAAGTATATGAAAAGCGCCCAACATGCAGGGTTTAAAATATGCATTTGCTAATGGCATGTGAATCTCATTATGTTGCTAAACTTGACATTGGGCTTTCATTTGAGACCTCTGAGGTTACTTTGAAGCAGGCTGTGTAAAAGCATAACTCAAAATTACAGGGTGAGTCACAGTGGTTTTTAGGAAACTGAAGTCAGATGTCACATCAACTGAAAATTAAAGATTTTCAGTTGAAAATTATCCCTTCAATTGAAAATTCAATTATGAATTTTCAAGTTGACAACAGAAAGGGAACCCAATACCATGCTCTGAAAGTTGTCAAGCATCAAAATCTCTCTCAGCATTAGTTTAAATGGCCCACTATACTGATTCAAATCAGGTTCTTAAGAATTACTGTTGGTTTATTAGTGTTTCTCAAACAGCCCAACTAAAATATGGGAGCAATTTTTAAAGCACTTTTCTTTAAATAGGAATTCAACTTTGAGCTCGAGAGCCAATGAACTTCAGATCAATGAAGAAATTGTTTGATAGTTACACACATTCTTTGAGTAACGAATCCCACTGATTGAAGTTTTATATATATATTATCATTGGATAAACAACATAGAAATGCAGTTGCTCAGATAGTACAATGGGCCCATTCAGTAGGCACTGACGTTTCCATTTATCAACTTAGCTGCTCTGGTCACAACCTGAATTACTATTCTGTTCTCATCAGTAGGATGGTAGGGTTCCATAGTAAAGGTTGTCTATCTACAACGCACACATAGATATGCTAAGTCAGTGGTTTTCAACCATCACCATATCAATGTCCCAGCATTCTCATTTAGTTTGTGTGAGATGTGACCCAGGTTTTGAAAGGTCCTCCATGTGGTTCTTACCAAATTGAAATTTCCTAGTCCCTAACATCAGCCAATCCAAGAACTCCCTAAAAGCAGTTTCTTTAACCAAAATACCACGAACTTTATATTCTCTCCCACCAGTTCTTTCTAAATCGTTTTCCTTTCTATTATAACTTTGTGTTAGATTTTTCGTCAAACTTAGAACATATACAGTCATTTTAGGTGCTGGTGTCATTGTGAGTCTGCTGTTTCCTAAGAAGGGGGGTGCTAACTTATTTCAGTTACCACATATATTACTTGGTTTTTATGATGTTTCGAAGGTCATTCCCCAAAGTAACAAACGCCATTGTCTCCATTCTCTGAGGATGGGAACAAAATATGATCTAAAAACTTGTCTCGGTTTGGAAGTGATTAATGTAGATACTTATGATGAAGGAAATGAAAACAAGAAATCTGGATAAGTAATCACTGTTTCTACAAAAACAATTTTAACAAAAAATGAGCTTGAAACGGGGAGAACAAACTGATAATGCCAAGAGCAAATAAATTATTCTCTGAGATTTAAAAACAGACCTGTGATAGCATTTATAGTTTTGTGGGGGTTTTTGATTCATGACATTCCCAAGTATCACCAGCCGATGTTTCACAGGTCCTTGAAATGAAATTTGAGCGGAGAAGAGGAGGTTTCAAATCCATGCAGAAATGTGCCAGGAAACAGTGGTTTTTGACAGAGGAAACATCTCTCCAGGGTTTCATTAACCTAAGAGACACAACCAGTTTTTCTCCTTGTCATATTCCCTGGCCACACTAGACCTAAGAAACCATGTCAGAGGGGAACCAGGAGAGTCTGGGAACTTTGGACTCTGGTCAGGACTTTTCTTTGTCCCCAGCTATAGAAAGAGATGATTTCAGAGGACACCATCCTGACTTGGCCATAAAAATAGTTCCTAGTCTCACCAGCCAAACCAACTCAGCTGCCACTCCATAGAATTGGACTGTGTTTTGGAGTGTATAAACAACTATACCATTGCCACAGCAATACAGATATACACTACCAACCATGATCAAACACGCCTTTCGCTTTTCTGCCTTTAGCCCTGTATATCCACCTGGTCACTTAATGTTCTCAAACACCTTCCAATCAACTTCTCTAAAACTCAATTCACAAGACACTGTGAGTGTTCTTTTTACATTGTTCCCTATCTTTGTGGCTAACCCATCACCAAACGCTAGATTTGGGTATGATGATGAAATGAGTCTTCTCCTACCTGCATAACCACAGACTCCTGTCTCCTTTTCTTGCACTGATGAAAGAATGAAATTAGAACATTGTTTAACGCCATATACAAGATAAACTCAAATTGGACTAAAGATCTAAATGTAAGACTAGATACTATAAAACTCTTAGAGGAAAACATAGGCAGAACACTTTGACACAAATCACAGAAATATCTTTTTTGATCCTTCTCCAAGAGTTATGGACATAAAAACAAAAAGAACCAAATGGATCCTAATTAAACTCAAAAGCTTTTGCACAGCAAACCATAAACAAAATGAAAAAACAACCCATAGAATGGTAGAAAATATCTGCAAATGATGGGATCAACAAGGGATTAATCTCCAAAATTTACAAACAGCTCAGTTGGCTCAATATCAAAAAAACAAGCAACCTAATAAAAAATGGGTGGAAGACCTAACTAGACATTTCTCCAAAGAAGACATACAAATGGCCAAGCAGCACATGAAAAGATGCTCAACATAATTATCAGAGATATGCCAATCAAGAGAATATCACCTCATACCAGTCAGAATGGCCATCATTAAAAAATCTTCAAGCAATAAATGCTAGAGAGAGTGTGGAGAAAACACTGTTGATGAGAATGTAAATTACAGCCATTAAGGAGAACAGTATGGAGGCTCCTTAAAAAGCTAAAAATAGAGCTACCATATGATCCAGCAATCCCAGTCCTAGGCATATATCAGAGAAAACCATAATTTGAAAAGATACATGTACACCAATGTTCATTTAAGCACTGTTTACAATAGCCAAGACGTGGAAGCAACCTAGGTGTCCATCGACAAATGAATAAGGAAGATGTGGTACGTATACACAATGGAATATTATTCAGCTGTTAAATGGAATGAAATAATGCCATTTTCAGCAACATAAATGGACCTGGAGATTATCATACTAAGTTAAATCAGAGAAAGACAAATATCATTGTAACTCTTATATACAGAATCTTAAAAAATGATACAAATGAATTTATTTATAAAAGAGAAACAGACTCACAGACTTAAGAGAATGAATTTACAGTCACCATGGGGAGTGGCGGGGAGGAGGGGATAGATTGGGAGTTTGGGATTGGCGTGTACACACTAATATATTTAAAGTAGATAACCAACAAGGACCTAGTGTATAGCACAAGGAACTCTGCTCAGTACTCTGTAATAACATAAATGGGAAAATAATTTGAAAAAGAACATATAGATGTTTAAGTGAAGCACTTTGCTATACACCAGAAACTAACACATTGGTAATCAACTATATTTGAATATAAAATAATTTTAATGGAAACACTAAGAAACATTTCTTAACATAAGAAATGAAAATAATAATAATTTGCCAACCTTTAAAGCTGAATTGATTTTACTATACAGTTTCCAAGTCCATCATTTCAAAAATCAGAAACCTGGACCTCTGGAGTACAATGGTAGAGTAGTGCAAGTCCTTTGACCAGTTGTTCTGGTTGAAAAGAATTAAACCCAATGGCAAAAATATTTTTAAAATATTTTAAATGTGTGCATGAGCTAGAAATGATGTATGATTAGGCACAGTCCAAAAGCTAAAACATAGGAACCCAGAGAAGTAACCTGAGCATGGAAGTCACCCATAAGTTTATAGATTTTACTGAACTAGATGAAATTCAGCTTGTTTTATGGACTGAGGGACATGGGAACAAGGAAAATCTCAGTGTCCACTGGATGGAGGTAATCCATTTAGAGATACCGCAGATTTAAAGGGGACCCCAATGTACCAAACCCTCAACGTACAGATGAAATAGAATTCAGCCTACCTGGTCTTGCCCTCCTCTGACTTTTCCACCTGAGGATTGCAAGGGAAATAGCCAGTTTTTAACTTCAGCACTGGAGAGAAAACTTTCTCCAAGGCTTGGTAACTTCAAATTGACCCTCCCTCTGCCTGAATTCATATTACCTGGTTGGTTCTGAGACCTCAAGGAAAGAAATTAGTTTACACTAGGCCCAAACTGAAGGTGGCATCAGTGACCAATGGAAACAGATGCCTCTCTAGAGAAAATCACCTTAAAAGTAGGTCTCTGATAACTTCAGCAAATTAAGATCCAAGACACAGAAAGCCACAGAGGCAAAAAGTATGGAATGTCCTCAGAAGCAATGTACCATGAGCAAGAGAGCATTGAAACAAGGCTGCCAATTTAGATGCACAGAAGTTCCCGGTATGAGAACTAGCAGAGAAAATATAAAGTAATATGTTCACTATGAGTAGAGAAACAGAATTGAAAGAATAAAAAACAAAGGAATATAAAAATTGCTAACAACTGAGCAATGGAGATTTTCTAAAAATGAAAATATAATCTCAAAAAGCTAAACTCCACAGGATGTGATGAAAAATAATAAAAAGAAAATTAAATGAACATGAGACTATGTCTAAGGAATCATCCAGGAAGCAGAGCGGCAGAATAATACAAATGTCTAATCCAAGATTCAGCATGAAAAGAGAGAGAACAGGGCATAAGCAATTTTCAAAGACATATCAGCTGAGTGTTGTTCAGAAGTGATGAAAGACACAAAACTACAAATTTAGAGAGTAAAAAAAAATTCAGGGAGAGTAAATAAAATTAAATCCATATCTAGGCATATCAAAATAACATTGCAAAAGAGCCTGTGGAGAGAAAAGAACAAAATAGAAGTTCTAGAACTGAAGATAGATTGACAGCTGACTACTTAACCACAATAGTGAGAACCAGAATACAGAGGAATGATCTTCAAGTCCTGAGAGAAAATGACAATCAGCACAGCGTGATGCATCCAAAGGAAAATCTCTTTTACTGAAGAAGGCAGATTAAAAAATCATTTCAGAAAAACAAAACGAAGGATTTGCCCCAGCAAACTCTCACTAAAAGAAAATGTCAAAACTTTTCTTGATTTTAAGAAAGGGAGGTTTACGATGACAGAAAAAATAAAGATAGAAAGTGGAAATGCATATTAATAGATATACATAAACACTGAATAAGCAATAATCTGACTGGATTAAACAACACAGAACCAAAATACCTAATAGTACATACAGATAAATCAAGAATATCTGGAGTGCTACATTTTAAAAGAAAATCCATTAAAGACTCAATATTATTAAGGTATCCACTCTGCTCAGAATTGATCTATGGATTCAACACAATCCCAGTCAAAGTGCCTACAGGCCTTTAAGACATATGGAAAAGGAAAGAGTCTAGAAAAGCTAAACCAGTGTTTTCCTTTTGCAAAAGCTAAAGGGCTCACTTTAGCTAATTCTGACTTCTTACAAAGTTATATCAAACAAGACAGTCTGGTGTTAGCATAAGGATGGACAGGGAGGCCTGGCATACTGCGGTCCATGGGGTCACAAAGAGTTGGACACGACTGAGCAACTGAACTGAACTGAGACGAACAGATAAACAGAACAGAATAGAGAGTGTAAAAATAGGTCTATATAGATGTGGTTAATTGATTTTCAACAAAAGCATCAGTGCTATTCAACAGAGAAAGGATTAATTTTTTTTTTTTCAGTAAATGGTGCTGGAACAACTAGATAAACCTACTGGGGAAAAAGTGAACCTCAACTCTATTCTTAGAAACTAATTCACGATGGATTACAAATCTAGATGTAAAACTAAAACTATAAAGCTTCTAGCAAAAGACATGGAAGACTATGTATCCTTGGAGTAGGTGATGATTTATTAGGGAAGGTACAGAAGTACTAAACATAAAAATATGATAAATTGACACTCATCAGAAGACATTATTTAAAAATGAAGTAAGTCATGGATTGGGAGAAAATACTTTATACAGATAGATAAGTAGAAAGATTTTAGATATATGAACATATTCAGATATACATGCATATCTGAATTTTCTGAAAATGTATCTGAATTTTCAGAGATATGTTGATATATACACACAAAAAAAAATTTACCTGGCATATACAGCAAATCAATAGCAAAAAAAACAAATAATCCAATGGTTTAAAAAAATTTGCACAAAAGTTTTAAATAGATCTCTCCCAAAAGAACATCTTTGAATACCCAATAAACACATGAAAAGCTGCTCAACATGATTAGTCATCAGGAAAATGAAACTTGTAAAGAAGAATCATTTTATAGCCACTAGAATAGCTTTAATTACATCAGTATTGGTGGTAAGAATATAAAATTGCACAAGTATCTTGGAAAACACTTTGGCAGTTTTCTTATTGTATTAATCTATGATGGTACAAAATTCAGCAGCTTAGAAAACAAGACATTTATTATCTCAGTTTCTGTGGGTCAGAAATCTGGGTGCAATTTAGTGATGCCTCTCACTCAAGATCAATTATCAGGTTGCAGTTAAGCTGTGGGCCAGGGCTGTGATCTTTTCAAATGCTTGTCTTGAGGAAGATCTATTTATAAATGCAGTTGTTGGTAAGACTCAGCTTCCCGTAGACTATTGGATTGAGGGCCTTAGTTCCTCACAGGCTAATGGGCTCCCCCATTTTCTCAGATATGCTCAGCATAGTATCTCTTTGAGAAAGGGAATAAGAGCATAAACCCAAGATGGAAGCCACGGTCTTTTTTAAAGCTAGTCTCCTAAGTGACACCCTGGCACACTCAACTTGTGTAGAAGCAAACCACTATGTATACTTGCTCCTTGGAAGGAAAGCTATGACACACCTAGACAGCATATTAAGAAGCAGAGACATCACCTTGCCAACAAAGGCCTGTATAGTCAAAGTTATGGTTTTTCCAGTAGTCATGTATGGATGTGAGAGTTGGACCATACAGAAGGCTGAGCACTGAAGAATTGATGGTTTTGAATTGTGGTGCTAAGGAGATCAAACCAGTCCATCCTAAAGGAAATCAACCCTGAATATTCCTTGGAAGGACTGATACTGAAGCTGAAGTTCCAATACTTTGGCCACCTGATGCAAAGAGCCAACTCACTGGAAAAGACCCTTGTCGGTGGGAAAGATTGAGGGCAGGAGAAGGGGGCCGCAGTGGATGGGATGATTAGATAGCATTACCGACTCAATGGACATGAGTTTGAGCAAACTCCAGGAGATAGCAAAGGACAGGGAAGCCTGGCATGCTGCAGTCCATGGGGTCACAAAGAGTCGGGCATGACTTAGCAACTGAACAACATATCCAGCCCACATCTAGAAGATAGAATCACCTAAAAGCATGAATACCAGGAGGCCAGGATCTTTGGGGATTATTTTAGATGCTGTCTTAACACATTTCTTAAAGACACACCTATGCTATAACCTAACAGTTCTACTCATAGC
The DNA here is from genome assembly GCF_019320065.1 of Cervus canadensis. Taxonomy (NCBI): domain Eukaryota; kingdom Metazoa; phylum Chordata; class Mammalia; order Artiodactyla; family Cervidae; genus Cervus; species Cervus canadensis. The sequence goes on along the minus strand of NC_057389.1, from coordinate 41,209,334 downwards.
TACTTATTTTAGAGAAATGAAAAACTCTATCCTCATAAAGATGTATGCAATATAGTCCCAAACTCAAAACAACCAAATATCTACTAACAAGAGACTGGATAAAGGGTGCATACTTTCAGTTATAAGCTGAATGAATTCAGAAGGGCTAGTGTGCAGCACAGTGATGACTATAGTTATTAAATAATGCTCTATTATATGTTTGAAATTTGTTAAAGGAGTAGATTTTAAATATTGTTACCACATGGGAGGAAAAGGTAAATATGTGAGGTGATGGATAGGTTAATTAACTGCGAGAATCGGTTCACAATATACACATGTATTAAAACATCATGTTGTACAAATATAGACAATGTTTATTTCTCAGTAAAAGTAAAAAACCTGTGCATTTCATTGTATGTACATTTTTCCTTAATAAAAAGTCATCTGAAATTTTTTTAAAAATCCAGTTATATGAGAGACACATCTAAAATATAAACCATACAGAATGGATGATATGTAAAAGAATAATGTGTTCAAGGAAAATACTGACAGTGAGAACAACTATACTAATAGGCAAAATGGCTTTTAAGGCAAAAAACAATATTAAGAAATACAACTGTTTTTATACGTGGAATCCTAAGCTGGTGTGTATTTAATAAATACCTCTCTTTATAACTGATAGATCAAACAGGTATATATCTTGAGTTAATAGACATAGAACATAGCACCAACAACTGCATAACACATATTCTTTTCAGACAGCCATGAATATTTGTAAAAATTAACATATACTGTACCAAAAATCTAGTCTCCATTTTTAAATGATCTATTAAAGAGAATATTTTTAACTATCATAAGATTATTAGTTTAAAAATAATGATTAAAATATATAGTAGAAATATATACTAGAAAATCTTACATATTTAGAAATTAAGGAAAGTCCTTCTATAAAACTTACCAGAGGAGAAATTATACTAAAATGGCAAAATATTCACACCTACATTATTAATACTTCTTTGGTATGCTGCCCCCAAGATGCATATCCTTAAATAAAAATATTAAAAATTAAGAAGGCAGAACATTTTAATTAACTAAGGTGGCAACACATTTTAGAACTTACTTAGAATAATTCTGCAGTTCTATTTAGAACAAAAGACAAGGAAAATTCGAGCACAAGAAATAAGCATAACACAGGGTTGACAAAAGCAAAAGTTAGCTCTTTGAAAATATTAATAATTGACAGTACTGCTCAAGGGGAAAAGAAGACACGAATATAAATATTTGGAACAACAAAAGACATAACTACAAATGTTGGGGATGGTTTTTAAAATGAAAATATTATAAAAAGCTTTGCCAAGAAGTTTAAACCTCTTTATGAAATGAAAAAATACCAAGAAGAGAGATAACTTGCCAAAGTCAACCTGAGAAGAAGCATAAAACATGTATAATCCTATAATTAACTTTAAATGGAAAAATAGGTCATTCAATGTGCAGGTTTCTCAATGATTTTAAATATACAGGAGGCAAATAAATCTAATCTTTCATTAAAATTTTCAGAATAAAGTGAAAGAACTTGACAAAGGTATTGATGATATTTAATGACAGTGTTAGTGAAGTGAAAGTCACTCAGTCATGTCTGACTCTTTGTGACCCCTGACTGTATAGTCCCTGGAATTCTCCAGGCCAGGATACTGGAGTGGGTAGCCTTTCCCTTCTCCAGGGGATCTTCCCAAGCCAGGGATTGAACCGAGGTCTCCTGCATTGCAGGCGGAATGACAACGTTAAGCTAATACCAAAAATTGAGTGGATTATTGAAAAATTAACATAATTTACCACATTAATATATTAAGTATATTATCTCAAAATATGAAGAATAAAATGGTACTTGATAAAATTCACAGTAATGAATGATAGAAACTCTTAGCAAAACAAGAATAGAAAGGAACTCTCTCATCATGATAAAAAGTATTTCAGGGGGAAAAAAATAAAACCCTAGAACAAAAAAATTTTACTTAATGGTGAATTTTTTAAAGCTTTCCCTTTCAAGTCAGGAAAAGGCAAGATTGCCATTTCCTCACTTTTAATTAGCACTGTATTGGACAATCCTAGACAGAACAGTATAGAAAGTAAAAGAAATCAAAAGATATAAAACTGTCATAAAATAACTAGTGCCTACCAAGTAAACCTGGGTTGGGAAGATCCCCCGGAGAAGGAAATGGCAACCCCCCTCCAGTATTCTTGCCTGGGAAATCCCATGGACAGAGGAACCTGTCCATGGATTCCAAAAGAGTCAGACATGATTTAGCAAGTAAACCATAACAAGACAACCAAAATCAACCTGTGTGCAAATTTTGAAAAATAAGATAACTTGTTGTTGTTCAGTTGCTCAGTCATGTCTGACTCTGTGACCTCATGGACTGCAGCATGCCAAGCTTCCCTGTCTTTTACCATCTCCTGGAGTTTGCTCAAACTCACGTCCATTGAGTCAGTGATACCATCCAGCCATCTCATCTTCTGTTGTCCCCTTCTCCTCCTGCCTTACTTACCTAGGTGTTAACTATAAGATCAACATATCGAAAACAAGGAACAAAAGCCTGAATCTCAATATAATAGGAAAAAGCAGTAAGTGTAAGAGAAATAATTTTTTAACCAAAATATCATTTTCAGTAGACACGAGATATGCTGAATCCATGTAGAAAAAAAAAAAAAAAAGTCTAACTTTACTGAAATACATCCAAGAAAACTTAGTAGAGACAGATGAAATCATCATGGAGAGAACATAAATCCAACCAAAATTCCAACAGGTCTTCCTTCATTTGATTCTGAAATTAGGAGGTTAGAATAATAAGGAGTCCATGGAGAAGGTAATGGCAACCCACTCCAGTATTCTTGCCTGGAAAATCCCATGAACTGAGGATTCTGGTAGGCTACAGTACATGGGGTCGCAAAGAGCCGGACACGACTGAGCAACTTCACTTCACTTCTTCAATAAAAATAAATGAAAAAAAAAAAAACCTTAAAAAAAAAGAAAAAGGAGTCCAGAATGGCAGTGACTAAAAGACAAGGAAGGGAAAAGCCCCTGGCCCAAATTTGGCTCCTCTTTTTATGTTTTTTTTTTTTTTCCTCCTCCCCCGGGCCTACCCTATGTAAACTGGGCTAGCCAGGAGTGCTATTTGTTTTACCTGAGGTCCTCACTCTGGTCCTCGGACCTTTCTTTGTTCTAGTTTCGTGGGCTTTTCCCTTCCTTGTCTTTTAGCCACTGCCATTCTGGACTGCTTTGTCCTATTCTAACTACCTAACAGCTGTCTTGAAAAAGCAACATAAGAGGACTTGTCTTATGAAATGTAAAGAATTTAAAAGTTGTAGTAAGTTAAAACACTTAATTGTTATCACAGGGATAGATGAATAGAATAATGAAATAGACTAGAAAGACCCATAAGTGTCTGGCAACATCATTTATGAAAGAACTAAATATAGGCTTTTCAATATATGATGTTGAGATCCTTCACCTGCATCTGTTTTTATCCCAACCTCAGACCATACACAAACATGAATACCTAATAAATTTGAGACATAGCAAAACACGGAAGTTTTAAAAATAATATTGAAGAACTTTATGGTTTCAGTGTAGGGAAGGATTTCTCAAATAAGACACAGAAAGCACAAATGCTAAAGGAAAAGATAATAAAATTTTTGGCATTAAAATATAAAACTTTGTTCACCAAAGATGCTCAGCATAAAATGAAAAGATAAGCTACTGCCTCAAAAGAAGGAATTATCAATACATAGAACTGCTAAACAATTATTTTTCAGAATACATCAAGCATGATTACAATGCACACAATATCACAAAAACAAAAGACATCTCACTGAAGAAGAATCCCAAATGGCTTACCAGCAAATAAAAAGATGCTTAACTCCATTACTAAACTGGGAAATGCATATTTAAAAGATAATAGCATCCCATTTCACACTCATTTCATAATGAACAATATCAAATGTGAGCAAGAAATAGAATAAACAGAATAAATAGAATAAACTCTATATGTTACTAGTGGGAAAATAATAAAGCTGTAGATAAGCATACCCTAGGAGCTAGCAATGTCACTCTTAACCTGTGTGTCCTAAAGAAAATTTACAAATAAACACCGGGATCCACATCAGAAATGACTTAGTAGAAAAAAAACTTGGGATCAATCAAAATGTCCAGCAAAAGGATGGACAAATAAATCATGATGTGTGATTAACCCAAGGGAATTGAATAAATTACAGTTGGGCATGGCTGTTCCTCAGGAACAAACTGTTGAGGCCAAAAATAAATAAATCACTAAGTGGAATCATTCTGTGCATACTCAAAAACACATGATAGTGAACAATTTATCATTTAAGCAGGCAAATGTAGTAATGTAATAGTACAAAGAAAAGCAAGAAAACAAAGCAAGAAAAAGCAAACAAAAACAAAACAAGCAAGAAAAGCAAAATTCATAGTACTAGTTACTCTTGAGAGAAGGAAATGGATTAGAATTAGGAAAAGGAGCTCTGCTGCTGCTAAGTCACTTCAGTCGTGTCCGACTCTGTGCAACCCCATATACGGCAGCCCACCAGGCTCCCCCGTCCCTGGGATTATCCAGGCAAGAACGTGGGAGTGGGTTGCCATTTCCTTCTCCAATGCAGGAAAGTGAAAAGTGAAAGTGAAGTCGTTCAGTCGTGTCTGACTCTTAGCGACCCCATGGACCGTAGCCTACCAGGCCCCTCCGTCCATGGGATTTTCCAGGCAAGAGTGAGGTGCCATTGCCTTCTCCGAAAAGGACCTCAGGGAACTACAAAGAACTTTTTTTTTCCTAAGTAGGTGGTGAGTATACCTGGGTTGGGAAGATCCCCTGGAAGAGGGCATGGCAATCCACTCCAGTTTTCTTGCCTGGATCATCCCATGGATGGAGGAGCTTGGCAGGACACAGTCCATTGGGTTGCAAAGAGGTGGACATGACTGAGTGACTAAGCACGTTCACAGACACACAATATCTATGGCAATGTCATTCTTTTTACCATATTTATATTTGGAGAAATCTTTGCATCAATTCCAAAAGTTTAATGATTTGAAATAAATTTTTGTTTTCCACCAGTAGCCCTGGCAATAATAGGCCAGATTAGAATATCAGCTGCCTCCTGTCTAAAGCATCTCCATCACTTGCCATCTATGATTGCTCAGAGACTAGTTTTCCTTCGAGCTTTCTTATGGGTCACCCACTGACATTACCTCTCCAGTCTTTGTGGGCATCTGGTATGACAACGTTGTTTCAGAGTCGTGGTTCTCAAAGTGTGGTCCCCAGACTATCAGCTTCAACATCACCTGTGAGTTGCCAATAGTGCAGGCATTCAGGCACCACCCCGAACCTACTGTATGTAACTCAGGGGAGCCTGGCAGGGAATTCTGCTGCTCAAGTTTGAGAACCATTGTTCTGGACAGCACGGCCTAGCCTTGGACCTCCTTTCCTAGACTTCCTTCTATTTTCAGGCTCTTTCAGTCCTCCCAGAGGAGTCACATTTACTCCTTTTGGGAGCTGTATTCATTTCAAAGAGCCAACAGGACCCTCAGTTGTCTTCACCACCTCCCAAATCAGGAGGAAGCCTCCCTCCACTTTCCCTGCTCAATAACCAACGAAGCAGTAGAGTCATGGTTGTTAATCTATAGTCAGAAATTGACTGAAATCACCAGAAGAGTGCTTTGTCTGCTCTGTGCGGGCCCTTCAGGCTCTTGTAGGAGCTTTTGTCACACTGGAAGGATTTAGCATGTGCACATACTATTAAGTTTGCCTGAACAATAGAGGATGTTAAGATGGGGTTTGAAACACAAAGTCAGTTACCCTTTGGTCTCTGGCCAAGGAATTGCCATTTCTACCTCATTGGAGCCTCTGACACTAGGAAACAGAGTAGCCGCATTTCTTGTCACTTCCAAAGCTGTGAGAGGGAAAGAGTCAGCAGTCAATTCTGAGTTCAGTTCTCTGACCTGGGAGCCCTCCTGCTGATTTCAAAGCCCACAGGAGGTGGTGAGAGTAAAAGGAATTCCTGAGTCTGTCTGAAAAGCCAACGCTCCAGCTGATAAAGTTCTCCAGGCTCCAGACATTGTTTCTCTATCTTGAAATTTTCCCCTCAACTATCATTTTATATCAGCCATTCACCTTGAATAATATACAGCAAATATGAATACATTCACTATATCCTAAATTTGATGTTACTGATGTCAACCATTTCAGTAAGTTGTGAAAACCATTTAGGGTAGGAAATAAGTTTCCCTATCACCTTACCCTTGTTTTCAGAGGTTGGTTTTGGAAATAAAAGTGCTAATTCCGTGAAGAGAGAGTTGGCATTTACTTACAAAGCGTGGGGTGAAGACATGAGGCACAGGAAAGAAGTCCAGTGTTCCTGGCACTGATATTATACCCTGGATAACACACTTGGGTTTGAGTCTTGGTTTTGCCCTTTTACTAGAGTACAACCTTAAGCAAGCCATTCACCTTAGTTTCCCTTGCTTGTACAATCAGGACTAAAGGAGTGTCAAAGGCATAGGACTTTGTCAGGATTAAATGAGATAACAGGCTTCCCAGGTGGTACGATGGTAAAAAAAAAAACCTGCCTGCCAATGCAGGAGATCCAGGTTCAATCCTTGGGTCAAGAAGATCCTCTAGAGTAAGAAATGGCACCCCACTCCAATATTCTTGCATGAAACATTCCATGGGCAGAGGAGCCTGGTGGGCTACAGTCCATGGGGCTGCAAAGAGTCGGACATAACTGAACACACACATGCCCAAAAGAGATAACACAGTATAAAACACTTCCTGCAGAGCCCAATCACCTAGTAAGTATTCCATAAAGCAGAGCTGATGTTTGTGGCAAGAACTAACACTAACAAAATAGGTCACACCAAGCTGTCAATGGTTGGATACGTCCAGTAGCTCCTGTTTTTTCTAAGAAACTTGCAAGGGTTGTGATAAGTGGCATATTAAAAAGTGACTTCAGGAAGATATATTTGTGCGTGAAGTACACTGGGGAAAAAAGGAGGAGTTAGACACAAAACTTGTGAGGTTTCAGTAGTCCAGATTAGAGATGGACGGAGAAGTTGTGCACTACTCTCAGGGCAGGACTAGAGACTCAGTTGTAAAGAATGGGCATGTGGACACAGCTGGGGCAGGGAAGGGTGGGACGATTTGGGAGAGTAGGATTGACATATATACTACCACATGTGAAATAGACAGCTAGTGTGAAGTGCAGGGAGCTCAGCTCGAAGCTCTGTGGGGACTTTAGAGGGGCGCGATGGGGAGTGGGTAGGATGTTCAAGAGGGAGGGGCTATATGTATACATATAGCTGATTCACCTCATTGTACAACAGAAATGAACAGAACATTGTAAAGCAATTATACTCCAATTTATTTTAAAAAGCTGAGTTAACCATTATAATAAGGGAAGGAGAGAAGGTCAAAGGAAAGGGAAAGAGAGAAGATGGTTTGAGGACCGTATCCTGGGCAAGGTGGAGAATGGCAGTGCCATTGAGAAGATGGTGAATGAATGTGGAGGTGAGTCGGCAGTATTGTCAGAAGGGAAGTTTATGCCATGGGGTGAATATTAGTGAAAACAGAAGGTTAGGCAATGCTAGGATAAGGGGTATGAGTCAGCCAGACCATACAGGAGAGAAGCAAATGAAAATGGCAGGAAACCATTGGCAGATTTTAGAAGTAAGCTATAGGAAGAGCTCAACTGTGTTGGATTAAGTCCTAGACAAGGCTGCACTTCAGACACGTCATTCTCTGCTGTTGTAGTGACAAGACCCCCTTCCTTGTCCAGATGTTCTAGTGAGAAAAACCACAGGCAAAAGAAGTTCGCCATAATTCGAGGTGGAACCATACCCAGCTCAGCAGCAACTTGGTGAAGATCTTCTGAGGAGGAAGGGGTAGGATGGGGGATTTTTGCCACACACAAAGGGGTGAGGTCACGAGGGAAAGGAGGACTGAGAGAGAAGCTGAAGCCAGTCCTTTCCAGAGGACTAGAGACTTCAGGGACCCAGACCTGGGAAATGGAGAAGAACCCTTTGTTGGCCTCTGTGCAACATGGCTTGAAATCACTCAGGAGGGCACCCCACTGGTGCCTTGCTCTTCTTGCCACTTACTGATGCCCATGAGAATGTGTCCTACCCATGGGGGCTGGTGGAAGCAAATGGAGTCAGCGGTTGGCAGAGAGAATGATGTGATGTTCCTTTTAAACACGTTCAAAGTGTTTGAAAATTAGGAGTGGAGAAATATAAATGCAGAAAATTGATCTGATTTAGAGTGCTTTGGTGGCCATTGCTGAGGGCTATGCTTTCTAAGTTGGAATACTTTATTTGTAACAGGTAAGAGGATCTTCATTCAGTTCAACTGGGTGATAGTGTTAAAATCTGGAATACTTAGAGGATGAGTTTTAGTTCATATTTTTTGCATAAAATAAGATAGGCAAAAAACTTTCTATGAAGCATTTTCCTCTTTTGTGCCAATAATTAGCACAGAGTGTGGCTGATTCTCCCTTCTCTCAACTTAATTTACAAACAATAAAATTCACTGTTGGATAGTATAATTAGTCCAAAGAGTTTCTATAAACACATGGAGGTACATAACTACCACTGTAACCAAGACAAAGAACAGTCTGTCACCAAAAAAGCATCTACTCCTTATGCTGCCCCTTTATAGTTAAATCACTTCCCTCTTACTTCTAGCAACAACTCATCTATCCTGAGTCTTCTTTTGACAACTGACTATTTGAGTAAGGCCTGAGATTTCTTTATGACTTGTTAGTGTCATAACAACGTCACAGCAGTAATAGTAATGATTAACACATATTAATCACACATTTCCAATGTGCCAGGCACCACTTGGAGCACTTTAGACATGAGGAAACTGAGGCTTTGAGAAATTTTGGAAAAGAAAGGAGGAAAGAAGGACTTTCCAAGGTCATACCGTGGCAGCCCCACGGCTTGGGTCAGTCATGTCCAACTCCTAGGTCTATTTTCTTAACCTCTACCTGTTTCCAGGAAGACGCAGAAAGTAGGGCAAAGGGGAAAGAATACCTATCAATTTCAGGAATCTCAGTTTAGACCCGAAATTGCCTTATTCTAGAGATAACTTTGGAGAAGGCAATGGCACCCCACTTCAGTACTCTTGCCTGGAAAATCCCATGGATGGAGGAGCCTGGTAGGCTGCGGTCCATGGGGTTGCTAAGGGTCGGACACGACTGAGCGACTTCACTTTCCCTTTTCACCTTCACGCATTGGAGAAGGAAATGGCAACCCACTCCAGTGTTCTTGCCTGGAGAATCCCAGGGATGGGGGAGCCTGGTGGGGTGCCGTATATGGGGTCGCACAGAGTCGGACATGATTGAAGTGACTTAGCAGCAGCAGCAGAGATAACTTATGTAAGAATTTGGTTAACCATGCTAATGAAGCAACAATCAACTAGGTGTAAGACAGAACAAAACTAGGATCCTGGAACACCTTCCTCACAATCTTTATGATGTGCAATGTAGATAAAGCCCAGATATGCTATGTCCACCCTAATAAAGTTGATCAGGCATGTGAAGCAAAGGTAGAATCACTTTCTGATCAGATACTGAAGTGTCATCTCAATGCTCAGAAGCATCAGCTTCCTCCTAAATTTACTAAAAGAGTGAAATGGGATCCTGACTCTTAGTCTTGCATATATTTCAGGTTGGAGTCCCCGACCCGGTCTCTGGTGATGGAGGCCCCAAAAGGAGTCGAAATAAATGCAGAAGCTGGCAACATGGAAGCCACCTGCAGAACAGAGCTGAGACTGGAGTCCAAAGATGGAGAGGTAGGCGTGAGAGGGACAGAAGCCCAGAGAGACACAGCTCCAGCAGGCCAACGATTCCTAAGACACAGCACTCCTTTGCCTCTGACGTTGATCCTACAGTGTAACAACAAAAAGAGCCAATCAGGAGGTTTTATTTCTGGATCACATATATTGAACAACACAATTATAAGCCAAACCCACAACCCATAAAATTTATGACTCATTATTTGTAAAGTGCTGAGCTAATAGCACATATTACAAAAAACAGAATTATAAGGACGGCTGTAAAAATGAACGCTAATTCCAAACCCTCTCATCACCTTAAAATAGATTTAGTTGTCTGGTATAATTAAACTGTAAAACACACAAGATTATTTAAAGAGAAGCTTAGTTTACTTGTAGTCATTTTTAAGTATACATTGTATGCATTTACTTTCACCGAAAATGGAAAAGTAAGATCTAACAGCTATCCCAATCACAACAAGTCAAAACTTAGCTAGGCAACGAGAGGCTGAGAGACAAGAGGCTGCAAATATTCATTCTCTTACCCCAATACAGTCTCACTGTGGTGAACAAAAGAGCTGCTTGTGTTTTTGCAAGCAAGGTAAGCCAAATCCCCAAAGAAAATACAATTCAAACGCGAACTTTTGAAAGTGCCTTCATCCTATTCATAAGTGAATTTTTCCATTTAAGATTTTTTAAAGAGGAAAAATGTTTTTAAAGCAACTGTCTATTCCACTTTCCATATCTACTTAGAGGTTATCAGTCTCCACCTGCCTCTGTTCACTAAGCCCGACTTTTGATTGGTTTGGCATGTGCTATATTTGTTTTAAAAGAGCAAGTCAGATAGAGCTTTCAGTTATCAAAACTGTCTCCACAGACAGCTGCAGACTCCAAACCACACACATGTAGAAGGAGTGACTACATCACAGATGCAATTTATAGCTATCAGAATCTGGACGCTGGAGGGATCAGTTGTAATCCTGACATTTAAGACCGGAAGTGCTGCATGTTCTTGAAGCCCCACTCCATACCTAAATGTAGAGAGAGGCTGAGCATAGCAAAGAAAAGAAAATAGTAAAGAATAGTAAAGAAAATTGTTACCCTACCATTTCCAAATTTACATCACTCTAGGAATCCGTTCACATTCCACATGGTATGCTATTACAAAATGCTAATATATGCAAGACATTGCCAGTGCAACACAGACTGACTAGAATACAAGCTTCTGGGAGGGAAGAGACTCGACCTGTCTTATTCATCCCTGAATTCCCAGTGTCAACAATGCTGAGCACATGGTTGGTGTTCCTTTGATTTCAACTGAACATTCTTATCCACTGTTTTGGAATGTCCAGAGGATAAGTGACTCTTCCTTCCTGTTTCCTCTCTTTAGATTAAGTTAGATGCTGCGAAAATCAAGCTACCTAGACTGCCTCATGGATCCTATACGCCCGCAGGAGCGAGGCAGAGGGTGTTTGAGATCTGCGTCTGCGCCAACGGGAGGTTATTCCTGTCCCAGGCAGGAGCCGGTTCCACCTGTCAGATAAACACAAGTGTCTGCCTGTGAGAGACCATCTGTAGTGGACACTGTCGGCAGCATCCAGGCCTTTTTTGGCTTTAGACCCTGGCTGCCAGCTATTTTTACTAGAACACGGAAAGCCTATCAAAGACCTTGTGTGTATGTGCGTGCGTGCGTGTATGCGTGAGTGTGTTTGCGTGTGTGGGTGGATATAAATATATATAAATATATATAAATAAATATATATATCCTCTGTATAAAATGAGGTTTCAGTACAAAAGGAACCATGGGTGACCCTGTGATATCCACTGTCATTGCTATCCCAACCCTGTCACATACATGATAATATCAAAACACTAATTTGGACCTAATATTCTCCAGACCCTGCTGAATCACACAGTGTATCGACACTTACTGAATATCTGCCTACATGTTTGAGTAACAGCCTGTCTTTGCCTTTAGTGTCATCACAAGGCAGTGATGGCGGGAATTTGCAAGTCGCCCTCAGGGGCTAAGACCCTTGTAGTAAAAGCAGACCCTTAGTTCCCTTTATGAGCTTCCACACAGCCAGCCATCTTCTCCCTCTTCAAGTCAAGTCCCTCTAGAAGTCAGACAGAGGAACTCAGACTGGCTGTGCTACTTTGGCATCCAAATGCATCCAGGCTTTCATGGTTGTAGGAATTTGGAGGATGGATTTTAGCAAAGTTTGAATGACTCTCCCAACTCCTGCTAGCCCCCTTCCTTCAAACTCACATATTATCCCACAGTCAGAACAGGAGCTGTAAATCAGCACAAAATAGGACAACAGCTGCTCCCCAGTCGGCTGGAAGCTACTCAGTGGCCTGACAGACTAAGAATAAATGGCCGATATGTCTCTGTTTAAAGGCAAAAAATGGCTCAAAGTCTGTTACATCCTCACTTTTGAATTTTATGCAGTGGAGTCGTACCCAAAATGATCAGGTCAATCCAAATCCTTAAGAATGGAACCCCCTACCCCCATGAGAAGCTGTTTGGAGGCGGAAGTCAAAGAGTGGCATAGGGAACAGAATTATTTTTACATATGTTTCTGGGGACTGGTAGGTCATTTAGAGGCATGCCTTTTATTTTTAAAGGCATGCACAAACTCTCTGCCTCCAGTCTTCTTACCTAGTTTTTCAGTATTGGGATATTCATTTTCCTAAATTGACCATCGTTTTCTCTAAGAATAGTGACCCAAGAATCACAGCCATGAAGTACCATGTGCCCCAGGAATGTTCACTGAACATTACTCTAAACAAGAGTCAAGTGTCTTCCTTAGAATCGCTGTGTCCCCTGGGGCCCAGTGGTCCCTGCTCCCCTGCATGTGGCAGCAGCTCCCTAATTCCCGCCATCAGCTACCTCCCATCACCCCACTTTCATCATCACACTCCAGGGTCACCCTGGCCAGCTCTTGTGCTGGGACAGGAGATTACACCGTCTCTGTTCAAAGAGGGGGAAATGTGCCTGTGCCTTACGTCAATGCACTCAGCAAGGAGAAGCACATCTTGTTTATCTTGTTGTTACCTGTAGTTTATTTTGGGTGATTGGAGGGAAAGGGTAAAATAATGACCGGGCATCTTAAAAGCTGGTAGACAACCAAATGACTGACAGATGTGGACTCCGAAGAGCCCGGAAGGGAGACATAACCGACTGACTCCTATCGCCCTGGATGCCACTTGGCAAGCAGTGGCCCCACAGTCCTAAATGAAGTCTTATTTGTAGGCCTGAATGGCATTTGTTTTTTCCTCAACAGGGTTCTACTTTTTCTTACTTCACAAGCAGAGGTGACATTTGCCATAGAAAATGAATAAGAGGTTTGGTATTTTTGAGATGACACTCCAGCATCGGGGGGCTGAGATTGCACACATGGGAGGTAAAAACAAACTGTGTGTTGCTTGGTCACTTAGCAGTGGGGGGAAGAGGGATGGTTCTAGCTTGACCAGTGGCTCTGCTGGCTCCCAAACCCCTGGCTCCCTCCAGTCACTCCTCAATATCCATACAGAAGAACTGGGTTGCTCAACTGTGAGACCATGTGATTGCTTATTTTGCAGCATTAGGGTCTAAAAAAGAAAATGGTAAAAAAAAAAAAAAAAAAAAATCCAGTTGCTCTGGCTCAGTACTATTTATATCACGTAGGATCACACTGCCAGAATCTGCATGCACCATATCCAGGGTTATTCCAAGCCAAGAAAGGCCCTCCTTGGCAATTCGGAGCATCTACCCCATATCTTTCAGATCAGCAGTAGTTATGAGGCCCTTTGTGGCTACATAACTGAAGACAAAGGGGTTTTGTGTTTTGTTGGTTTTTTTTTTTAACAGACAAACCATCTTTGCATTTTGTCATCTCAAGTACCTGTTCTAAGGATGACAAAGAAACGGAAGGTTCACTGAGCTCTTTCATCTAATTTTTTCTAATTGTTAACTGAAAGTCTGAGAGGAGCACCTTGGGAATTTTATGCCAATAAAAAGGAGTGGTATGATCCCATTTGCAAAATTTCATTCTAAAGGTACTCAGATCACAAATAGAATAAAAACAATAATAGCAACCAAGAATAGAAATCAAGCACCTATGGGGATAGACACGATATAAAATTCTGATTTTCATTTGTGCTAAGTGACTACAATATAGGTAATGAGCAGGAAGTTTGGCATGGATTAAATTATGTATTTCAGTTCAGACTTTAGAATTCGGTAAATGCATATTAAGTCCTCAATGTACATTTTCCCCCCTAACTTCCTCCATGTCCCTGGTCATGACAAAACATTTTACCTGAATTCTGGAAAAAAAAAAAATCTCTTTTACATTAAAATCTGATAATTTTAATTTATAACAATGAGATTCTTTCTAATCTTTATATACAGTATCTTCTAGACAATCACATCTCTCAGAATATTAAGCAGTGGGTGGCATAATGAAGAGCTTAAATGAATTTTCAATATTCTAGAAGTTCTAGTATTTTAATATTTTTTAGGAAAGTTTCATCTCCAAATGTTTAGCACCTAGTTCTATTGGATATCTGCTAATAAGTTGTTAAAGTTGAGTCTTAAGAGATGAGTAGTATGAAGGAGGTTTTCAAAAGCCCTTTTGGTGTCATCAGTCTAGGTGGAAACTTGATACGAAGCTTTATCTTTCTGTTACCCAAGAGACAGAACCTATAAACTTGAACTGGCTTTTAACTTCATTTAGGTCAGTTTCCCTTGGTTGATTTTCATTGTATGCCCAGCACCACAGACCAAAGATTGCTTGAGTCTTGACTCTAGCACAGGGGTCAACAAACTCTGGTCCCTAAGCCAAATGGGACTCATCACTTGTTTTTGTAAATAAAGTTTTATTTTAACACAGCCACATCCATCCACTTACATGTTATGGATAGCTGATTGCATACTGGGCCAGCAGGGTTGGGTGTCTGTGCCAGAAACCTCGTGGCCCACAAAACACAGTTACTAATTGGTTTTTCAGTAAAAGTTTGCTGACGCTTGGCATAGAGGTCATGTGTAGTCTCATCTGTGTTGGACACAGCAGGAGAGAAAGCAGGTGATAGCAATACATTTCCAGGCATGCTTGGAAATATAAATATGTGGTTATAGAAAAGATGTTCCACCTTACATTGCACGTGAAAGATATCCACTTTTCTGAGAAACACAGGCTCACAGGATTCTTGGGAAGAGGGAAGATGGACTTAGGGAAGGGTTGAGTGAAAGAGGAGAGCTGTGATCATCCAAAAGGTTTTCCTAGGACCCTTGATATATAGGGGTTCCTCGGGTCAGCATCATCGTGTGACATGAAGTGAAGCAGGGGGTCCTTTGATTTATATCTAGAATCTCTTTCCTGAAGAGACTATTTCTGCAGTCTCTGCCTAGAGGTTTCTCTCTCACCTTCTCATATTCCAGAAAGATGTCCATTCCATGGTCCTCTGAAGAATATTTTTGACTTAACACATCTTTTTGGCATCCATCACCTCAATTATTCACACCCACGGCAGACTTGCTCTCTTATGACTACATCAGACCTGAAGAGTTGGCAGGACCAATAAATAATTTGAAATATTCAAAGGAATATCTTAAAATATGTAAGAAGAAAAAATACAGAATTATTTCTTGAAGCTGTTACTGGGGAGTTGGAGTTCAGTGGGAAAGACTGCCTTGATGTTGTTTTCAAGGAGCTAGGTCTTTGTTCTTTGGTGTAATAGGAGTACAGGAAAGACCTACTTTGAATTCCAACATCTCTGCCTCTGCGTGGTAAGGCAGGTTCCTTCCAGAGATTTGTCCCTTCAGTGAGCACCCCTATTGCTAATCCAGGACTTCATATTCAATACTGTTAAAATAACATCAGTTATGAATGATTCTTTGTAAGTACTAGTATTCCTGTTAGGGAAGGAAAGGTGTTTATTTTTTTTACCCACCATTTACTAGATCCTAATCGACATTAGCTAAAGGAGTCCTTCAGCATTTTATCTGGATTCAACTAAAAGAGGATTAAACTGGCCTTCACAGGAGCAGCTACATGAGAATATCTTGATTTATTTTAGGCAAAAGGTAGCCTGATGTTTGAACCAAGGAAGTAAACAGGTCCATTTAAGCATTAGATCCTTATTTTTTTAAGGCTCTCTGAAAGGTGAAAATCCCATTTAAGTAGGTTGTAAACAAGACCCCTTCTCTCTCTTTCTCTTGCTCTGAGAAATCTTAGGCACAAAAAGAATAACAAAGCAGTTCCTGGAATGAAACATTTGCATGGTGCCCCAGTAGCAGGTAGAGGGGAAAAGTCATAATAAAAGAAACAACCTTAGAAAACAGGCCTTTTATCTCAAAGATAAAATGTCTCTCTTTTGGTCTTTCATCACCTTTTCCTCAGTGGAAAGCTCCCCCTAGTCCCAACATATTTCCATTAAAATAGTCAAAGCTACTGCACTGGGGTGTCAGACGCATCTCTTTCTTTGTGGTAATCAGAATTTCAAATTACACAGTTGCCTCTGAATTTCTCATTCACAAAGCTAAACCACTGATAAGAGATAAAGCGCTCTGAAGCCCGCTGCTTCAGCCAGCACAGCACACCGCACACATTAGCACTTTCAAAAGCAATGTGATTTCTATGGTTCTTAAAAGCTTTCTTCATAATGGAGTCCTTGAAATTTCTCAAGACAGGTCTGAATGGCAAAGGGAAAGGAATTATTTGTGGGAGGTCCTCGTTTTGAGTATTGTTAGAGCACAAGAATAAAATAAAACATCCCCTTGGGGGTGACCCATGATCTATGGGCTATTTTCTTTGGTTTTATCCAACCCCACATCTTCCTTTCTTTAGGTACTGACAGATTAGGATATTAGCATCTTCCCCTGAAAAAAAAAAGAGCAGTTCAAAGGATGCAACAAGAGGTGTGATATTAGAACAGTATTAAGGATGTTAACCAAATCCATCAGTAAATAGTCTCAAACATACCAACAGCAATGCTGACTTCTTAACTTCTGCCCAACAGTGGTAATATCAGTTCCACCTCCATGAGGTTTTCAACTGAACAGAGGAAAACGCTATCAACAGGAAGTATTTTTAGAGTTCAAATCCAGCTGCCGCAATGGGAAACCAGAATAGTATTCCAAAACACCCCGTTAGGCACATAGACACCCTCACTAGACAGTGAAGGGATTTTGCTCCATCACTGAACATGACCTAAGGTCGGACAATAAAACAAGCTACCCTCTTTCAGGCAAGAGAGAAGACCTGTCTTACCCAAAATCTATTCTGCACTCCTAGACTCATCTGGTAATCCCATTTCTTTATTGTCTTCACAGCCTAATTCTATATGTGCATTATTCTGGTGAAATCAGAGAGAACTCAGATTTCCTAAATCCCAAGTTGATCCATAAGGTTACAAAGGAGCAGTATAGCAAAGTACTGTCTAAGGACAAAAGGTATTTGATGACCAGGAAGACACTGATGCTTCTTTAGTCACCATATTTATATAATTCACGATTAGCAATTTGGGGGGATGTCATAGCTTCTTTGAGGATCTGAGCAAGTTGTGAACCTTCTTCTCAAATCACACCCATGAATCTTGCATAAGGTCAGAGAGGTCTCCTTGGACCCAGCCTATTCTAAAACATGGCAAGAGCTGAGTTCTATTTCTCCAATTATAATGATAATTTTTATGAACTAGTATTCATTGAGCACTATGTGCTAGCCACTGTGCTGAGTGTTTTATATTCATCCACTTATTTCATCCTCAAAACAATCCTTTGAGTTTGGTTCCATTATAGTTCCAATCTACAGATGTGGAAACTGAGGCTTAGAAAGGCTGGGAAACTTGCTCAAAGTCACTAGTTAGAAAAAGGCAGAGCTGGAATGCGGGTCTAACTCCAGACCACTATGCTGTGAAGTCACCAGCAGGTCAAGCTATTTGTCAAGCTGTTAAGAAATGTCTCCTACCAGTTTTTTAACTAGTCCTTCTTGTGTGGATGAGACTATAAAATTGTATCTCCTTTCTTTCTATCTTGTCTCATGAGTGACAGTATCCAGCACCAAAAGAGAGATACCTATGGTAAAAATATAGAAGGTCTGAGTAACAGAATCTGGTACCAAAAAAAAAAAAAAACCAAATAGTTTGCTTTATGATTCTTGTTAAATCAAGCTCCTTCTCCTTATAAATTGAAAGATGCCTGGGTTGTCAGCCTTACATTTAAGAGTTAAACTTTAATCCTCAGTGATCTATAGTTGAGGCTACACAGATAAGCATTTCTGCTCATACAATTCTTCTTCCCCTGTATTTCACTTCAAAAGACAAATGTCTTATTTTAGGTGGCTATCATTCTTCCCTACATTTAGTAGTGGCAAGACTCCAGGAGAGAATCAAATAGAAAGGAACTCAACTGTCTGTATTTCCCTACAAGAAAATAAGACTGGCAAGAATTCAGTTAGCACCAGGCATTCAGGACCAAGCTGGCCCCTCTGGCTGGGATAATGGTTTGAATCTCACACCCCGTACCTGGTCAGTCATCACTAATGGTCCATAACCCCACCTACCCCACGTGCAGAATTTTTCTTACCAAAGCACTCAGGCCATCATTACCAATTGAGCTGCGTTGGAAAGGGGACCCACCTGCCAATTCTTGTTGCAACAGCAGCACCCTTTAACCTTGAACCTGTACGGTTGACACCCGTGTCCTAGTTTCAGCAAAGAGGCTGGTGGCATCCCAGTGACTGAGGGAGCAGATGAGTGCATCTGAAGGTCCTTATAGCTTCGTGGCTTTGGGGCACTTTCATCTTCTAAGCCAAGGGATCAGGGTTTGATCTCTAAGAGTTCAAAGACTTAAAATCGTTTTGAAGAATTAACTCAGCCAGGGACAATCGGAACAGGCTAAACTAGTATGCCCTTGTGCAGCTCCCGTTAGTCTGCCCCCACCCAGAGCTTCGTGGTGGCGCGGTGGCAGAGGGTGGGTCTGTCCTGCTTTTTCTGTGTGTTCTCCACATCACACGTCTGACCCTGGAGGGCTGCAGACAGAGCCTCTCATTGCTCCTGACACAGTCAATCCCAGTGCTAACCAGGGTCCTGGCATGCTCCCGTGGCTCTGCCACCTCTCAAACCTTAGTAAAGGGATGAACTAAAAATGTCAAATATCCTGCTTTAGGGTAAGTCATTCAGGGATTTTCTTTTACTGATGTATGCATCCAAACAGCAAATTAGGAAGGGGTATCTTTAAAGGGTCTCATGGAACTAACATCACCAGAGCCAGCACTCAGGTTCCCTAGCAGAGACAGGAGATCTTGACAAAGTAGAAGCAAGAGTCTGCAAACCTGAATTTGGGGTGGACACAAAACTAACCTGATTTATAGGTAGTGTTTGGTGAGGCAGTGATAGAGTTTGCAATCTGTTAGCCACCTGCCCAGTCAAGCTTCTCTCTTTTTGAGGCCACAAGGAAGCAGAAGCACACTTCTTCAGGAAATCAGGTTTGAGAAAGGAAAGGCAGGGAACCATCCATCTTTGTGCTGGCTAAACACACTCCCGGAGAAGCCAGATTCTGGTGCTTTCACAGTAAAGATAAGGTCATAAAAGTCCTATTTGCTTGGAGATTTTGAAAAAGGAACCCCATTTCCCTAAAGCAATTGAGTTCAGCCTTTGGATTATTTTTTTTTAAAACTTGGTTTTTTGTTTTTCTCTGGATTTGGGTGTGATGTAAGAAGAGCTTTTTAGTTTTGTTTTGAATAACATCAATCCTTGCACACTCTATGCAAAAATTTTGTAAGCATTGCAATAATGCTATGAATTACAAGGAACTATTTTAACTTTATTACACTTTCTGTATAAAAAATTTGTATTTAATATTATTTCAACTGCAGTCTTGTAAAGTATATTAATAAAAATAATGATTGGTAAGAAGGAAAGCACCCTTGTCCACTTCTTTAGGGAATTCCACTTTCACAGTTGATAAAACAGTTACTTCTATTGACTCTGCCACAGAAATAAATTTTAAGGTTAACTTCTCTTCTCCTTCTCTTTGATCAGTGGCCTAACACGTTATTAAGTCATTTTTGTTTTTAGGAAGAGATTCACACAGGCTGCTTTATGAAAGAGAGCTTATTATAAGGTAACACCTGCCTAGAACTGGCGAGTCCCCAGGACTTGGAGAAGGTAAGGGAACAGCCATCTTCTACCATTTTCCTAAAGACCTGGACAGGCTCCTTCTGCTGTAGTTTACCACTCCTGTCTCTAAATCAGTGAAGAAGCCAGTCTGCTTGCTCCGCATTTTTAATCAGGATACCTTAGCATTCCTGGTCAGCCTATGGATCAGACACCTGTAAGCCAGTTGCCCATCCCTGGTCCAGTTTTTATCCTTTTCCACAGAATACCCTAACCCTGCTCCCCAAATGGGGACAATGTATGACAGAAGGATATCATGGCATTACACACCACAGTCAATCCTCCATTTCAGCATCTCACTCTCCTGGCCTTCCAGAGTACCACATTTTTTAACATACTATTCCATCCACCTAGAATGCCCTTCCAAGTCGCACCACCCTATCACAGGATATCATCCTTCAGGATCCCATCCCCATGTCATCTTTTCTCTGTAGTCCTTATCATTCTTAAGTCCCCCATTAATTTGTTCTAATTTATTTTATAATCCTATGTTGTACTGTGATTTACCTATTTACCTATCAGCCTGAGACCCTAGAATGCTTTTATTTATTTTTAAAGTTTATAAAGGAGTAATGACATATGAATAGATTCTCACAATTACATGTTAAGGTAGAGATGTCATTTTCTCATCTAGAAAATCTAAGACAAATTTTATTTTACATATCCAGTACATGACAGAATCCATATGCATTCCCCATTGTACTTTCATCATAGGTTACCTCCCATCAAATTAAGCTGCTGACTACAAATGATGCTGAAGCAACATTACAGAATCCTCAAAAGGTAAAATGCTATAGGGAAAATTTTACTCACAAGTGGGGTGCAGTAATTTTAGTACATGGTTTCTTTTTTGGGGAAAACTTACCAAAGAAATCTAAATCAAAGAGAATGAAGTCAGAGAAGTCACCATTCAAGATGCATTGGTGAAAAACATGTTGAAGCATGGCTAAAATGAGAAGGAAACACTAGGGAGAGAGAAAGGCTGTTACTGGTGACTTAAACTAATTGACATGATTGTTAATACAAAATTACAAAACAGATGAAATACTGAGTAGCTAAAAAGAGTTCTATTCCTTTTCCTTCACAGAAGGAACTCTTTTAAAGTGGCAAAGAGGTATAAAACAGCAACTTTTACATTTCCTCCAACTTGACTCCTTTGAAAAAGATGTGAAAACTCTGTAGTTCAGTTAGCCACCAAGCCCTACTTTACCCAAGGAAAAGAGTCCAGGTACAGAGCCAGGGAATGGGAGTCAGTGCATAGAAATACATAAATTTCAGGGGAAAAACCCTGTGAATAGAATGTATGAATTTGCTTCTCCAGTTAAGTTCAATGACAGGCTAATTTTAGTCTGTGTATGCTAATTTTAATTATCCTCAATAACACCAAATATTTGGTGTTTGGATCAGTTTACAGCCCCCACTGAAGACCCTCCTGACCCATCAATGGAGAAATGAGATCTACTTTGAGACTCCCTGGCACAAGTAATTAAACATAATAATAGAATCCTTGTGAGATATGTCAAGGAAAAACTTAGAATGTAAAATGGGCAGATACAATGTGAGAATACAATCTTCCAAATTATGGTATATTTTTAATTGAAAGCAAGCATTTTGGAATGGCAAAGTTGAGGACAGCAGATACTAAATCAAGGTAGCAACTGTAACATAAAATCATCTAGTTTAATCTATTAAAAGACTAAGTCAAGAACTGCACTTAAAAACTTGGTGGGCAAAATTAACTTAAAAAACTTAAATAAAAAGAAAATATTTTATAGTAGGAGAGCTTAATTATGATGATATATAATAATAAAGTTCCTGTCTTGCTGACTATATATATAATTAAAACATTATGCTGAACAGGCAAGTAACAAAAACCCAAAATCCACAACTTTGAAGTATAAGAAAAAGGAAAATTAAAAAAAAAAAAAGAATAAGGAAAATAATTGACAAATATAATTGCTCTTTATAACTTACAAATTGGAAAACCATTATACACACAAAACACATACACTCCCCTATGCATGTCATCAAAACACTTCCCTTTGACAGTCCTATGATCATATAAAATAATCTGTAAATGAAAACATTAAAAAAAAAACTCTTCAGTCTATATTTTCTGAAAGTAGAAATGGATGGTATATTTAACATAAAACCCTAGGAATTTCAGATTGAAATATATTTTCCTAACTAATTAGTGATTAGCCTATTTAAAGAATGAAAAACCCTACAAAGTATGCTGTTGGCCAAAGCAGTCTTCTGGCATGATAAAAAGCATTTAAACTTATCATAGGGAAATGAATAAACAAAACATTCAACTTAAGATTTCAGAATAATCAACAAAAGAACAAATATAAATAATAAACATAAGATGGCATAAATAATTCTAAATTCCACCAGTGAAGCCCTATTAATAATTCTAAATTTTACATCTTAATAAGTAGAAAACAAAAACCTAAGACAAAACTGCTAAGTATTGAAAAACATGAAGGCAGGCTTAAGCGATATGTAAAAGTTCCAATGCTATAAGCGACATGTTATTCTAAGAAAAATAGAAGACCCCAATCATGTACAATTTTAAAAATCAGCTCAAATTTAAAAAGTTAAAGTTAGTGCTCGTTTCTTAAATAAAAATAAAATAGTTTTGCTTAGGAAATTATATTCAAGACATACTTTTTCTGATATTAGCTCATATATTTTACATATAATGTATATGCATAAACATTCATAAATTTATTCATAAAGAAAAACTACCATAGATTTGCTGTAACCTATGCTTAAAAATGTAAAAATTCTGGAGAGATAAATATAAAATTAAGAGACCAACTCTTAGCTGAACAGACTAAAATTGATGAAGATTTTTATCTCCTTCAAGTTATTTTACACGTTTAACAAAATTCCAATCAAAATCCCAACAGAAATTTTCTTGAAAGTAAAAATAATTCTAAATTTTATCAGGCAAAATAATTTTTTTAAAAAGTCAAGGAATGTTGCATACAAAAAGCCACTAAAATGATGCAAACCTAACAGGCTATTTAAAAGCACAAAATAGCAGTGATGAAGATAGCCATATTCCAAAAACAAAAAAGAAAGATCAATTGCACTTGGCATTATTTCCCTACCAAAAAAATACCCTCTCCTTTCTTCATCCTGGCTTACCCCAGCTCACCTTCTAAGACCTGGCTCAGACATCTTCCCTCTCAGAAGGTTTCTCTGACTTGCTTCTCGGTGGAGTGAGCAGTCCTTTGTATCCTCAGGGAAGTCTGAACAAACCTCTATCAAGGCTTCCCTTGTACGGAAGCAACCTGTCAATTCTTCTACTCACACCACTAGAACAAGAGCTCAAGAACAAAGGCAGAGCCTCCTCAGCATTTTACCACCTAAGCCCAACCAAGTGTCAGGTACATAAACAGAAATGGGTGAACAGACCAGAAAACTCAGACATAGACTCAAGTGAATTTGTGAATTTGTCTTATATCAATGTATCACTTCAATCTACTTTTTATTCTTAAGCACTCCAAAACAGAGAGCAAGAACAAGATGGTGACTTCTGCACTCAACATACAAGTGAGCATCCTTGACAATGAAACAAATAGCTGCAGATATGAAATACTAATGAGGTGCCAGGGGAACAGGTAGCTGGAAGGCCATTACAAACCAACAGAAAAAGTTCTAAGTATTTGATTGTTACTAGGGAAACTGATCAGCAATTGTTTTGGTGAGGGTAGGGAGGGGAAGTCTCAGATTCCCCCCTTAAAATACCTCCAGTGGGTCAGAGTTAAATATCTTTATTCATCTAGTATCGACTGAGTCTTTATTCTCTTCTAAATGAGTAACACACACTCCTTTCTCTTGACTATCTCAAGAGTCTAGCAGGATAAACAGAGATCTAAAAAGGCCAACTACCACGTAATATGGAAAAGATAAAAATAATAGGAAACTGACAAGCAACCAACCTATGATGTGAGGAAGAATGACAACAGAAATTGCCAAGAAGACTAACATATTCAAATACACAATTCTCTAATTTCTTGCTTTCCCCACACCACGCCTCACAGAGAACTCTTTTTAAAACAGTAAAAAACAATGGGGCTTCCCAGGTGCCACTAGTGGTAAAGAACCCACCTGTCAATACAGGAGACATAAGAGATGTGGGTTCGATCCTTGTGAAGGGAAGATCCCGTGGAGTAGGACATGGCAACCCATTCTAATATTCTTGCCTAGAGAATCTCATTGACAGAGCAGCCTGGCAGGCTACAATCCATGGGGTCACAAAGAGTCAGATATGTCTGAGCACACAGAGAACTCTTTTTAAGATAGTAAAATAATAGCATTAAAGAAGAGAAATGGTTAAAAATTCTGTGTTTTTAGGAACCCATGCAAGTTAATAAAGAACCAAGACATCACTAAGTAAATGACCCAGTAATAAACAAGTAATCCACACAGGTTGGTCATGGAAGAAAAGCTATGACTAACCTAGACAGCATATTAAAAAGCAGAGACATCACTTTGCCAACAAAGGTTCATCTAGTCAAAACTATGGTTTTCCCGGCAGTCATGTATGGGTGTGAGAGTTGGATTATAAAGAAAGCTGAGCACTGAAGAAGTGATGCTTTTGAACTATGGTGTTGGAGAAGACTCTTGAGAGTCCCTTGGACAGCAAGGAAATCAAACCAGTCAATCCTAAAGGAAATCAGTCCTTAATATTCATTGGAAGGACGGATACTGAAGCTGAAGCTCCAATACTTTGGCCACCTGATGAGTAAAAACTGACTCCTTGGAAAAGACCCTGATGCTGGAAAAGACTGAAGAGGGGAAGAGAAGGAGACAACAGAGGATGAGATGGTTGGATGGCATCACTGACTCAATGGACATGAGCTTGAGTAAGCTCTGGGAGTTGGTGATGGACAGGGAAGCCTGGCATGCTGCAGTCCATGGGGTCACAAAGAGTCGGACACAACTGAGCAACTGAACTGAACAGATAATCCACACAAACAAAAATATACACTTTTTTCCTTCTAAAACATTGGAAGATGTAACAGAGAATAAAAGAAAAAAGAACTTGCCTACATTTTCTATCAAAAACGAAATGTGAGACATACGTATCTCAACATTGTTACAGTGGACATTGGCATAAATTTTCAAAAAGTAATTCACCAATATTTTTAATGAGTCATAAAAATCTTCATACACTTTGGCCCAGTAATCCCATCTTCCTCCAAGCAACAATATGTAAATAGGAAAAAGTTGTTAGTGACAGTGATAAATAAACACTGCAATAGGATTTAAAGATGGGAAAAAAATAGCAGCACTACCTAACTAGTTGAAAGGGAAGACTAACAGACCATGGTTTGGTTCAATTGATGGAATATCTTTAAAAGGGTTATGAGGAGTTAACAGTAAAGCAAGATGCAATGTTGTGTGTGTAAAATGACGTATACACCTGACTCAAGACTTCCAAGAAACTGAAGGTGATTATATTTAGATAGTGGTACTGTAGGTATAGTTTTCTTATCATTCCTGTGTTTTTGTTTGTATAATAAACTTTTAAAAAAAGACTAGTATCTGCTCTTTATCTGTAAAACAGTTTTAATAACACATACTTTGACACTACCAACAATCTACATGAAGGAAAACACACAGGCCAAAATTGTTTATTGCAGTGTTGTTTATTTTTGTTAAAAATTTGGAATTTGCCTTTTCCCCAACAATTCGGTAAATAAATCATGGTATATTCAATTCATGGAATCGTATAAATGTTAAAATAATTTTAGAAACCATAGGACAAAAGAAAATAAGTCAAAAGACCTAAAATTACATGAAAACTAATTACAGCTATATGAACGTATATATATACACATATATAAATATATATACATATATAAAAATATATACATATATATATAAGAATATATATGTATTGTTAAGGATGAAAAGGAACCACTGATAATTTTAAGTTATATTAAGGTGGTATGAATATGGTTGAATATTTGTTTTCCTAAACTTTTTTTATGCATGCTGACTTTATAACTGCTGATTTTGTAAAGTGAATGAACAGAAATCTCTTTCGAATTTTGCCAAAAAATTATTAACTTAAAATTTTCAGTCTATTTGTTCAACTCAACCAATGGGTCAAATTTGAAAAGACCTCTGAACACAGAGAACACCTAGGGATTTAAGGTGGTCTCCCTTTCCATTTCACATTTTCTCATTTTTTTATAAGATCTTTGAAAATGTTCTTCTGGGCCCTGTGATGGTTACAAAGCTTGACTACAGATTTGATATCAAAGAACAGACCACACATCTAAGCTCTATTTGGGCACCAAGGTTGTAGGAACTTGGCTCCCCTACTGGACTTCAAGTAAGGACCAGGTAAGGAAGGATCCAACCCTTTCCCCTTTCAAGAGACTTAAAGGGGGAACCCAAGGAAAACTTTTACCACAACTTGAACTTTATAGCTACCTTAAATTGTGAGAGTGATAATTGATGCACTCCAGTCTTGGAAACTCTTTCTGATCATCTGACCACTGCTCTTCTCATTTACTCTCATCCCTCAAACTCCCCCTCAACCTCCTCCTGCCTCCATATCCTAGGATTGTTTTGTCAAGGTAGACCTTATAGCCGGTAATTTCAAGTGGTTTCACATAGCCTTAATACATCTTTAATCCATCCTTCCCATGATTTCTAGGCTTCAGAACATATTTCCCCTTAGTTCCCATGACACTGCAATGCATGATTCCTCTTTCAACATCAGACTTCTCCTCTTTATAAAAGACTTCATCATAAGTAATCCACCAAGGTCCTCAGATCCCAATAATTAATCCCTTCTCCAGTACTATGGGACTTCCCTGGTGGCTCAGATGGTAAAGAATATGCCTGCAATGAATGAGACCCAGGCAAGATCCCACTCCAGTATTCTTGCCTGGAGAATTCCATGGGCAGAGGAGTCTGGCAGGCTACCGTCCATGGGATCACAAAGAGTTGGACACAACTGAATGACTAACACTTCCAGTATTATAGACAGTTACCACAGGGGTTCTTCTCTACCTTTTAAAAGTGAATTATCTGCCAGATTCTATAATCTGACCCAACTAGTTTTTATTCCTTAATCTTTCCCTGAATAGTCAAGGGAGTATTTGCCAATAAAATTATGCTTCTCAGCAAGAGAAGAGTTTAACATCTGATGGTGGGTATAAACACCAAGGAAGGGCATTGGTTTTGCTGTAACTAGTCCTGTGTCTGAGCTAGACCAGTGTCTAAGACCAGGTTTCCCATAAAGAACGCCAGTAATTCTAACCCCAATTATATGGGCTCCTGAAAACTTTATCCATCCCCACTCAGTTCTTCTGTAGTTTTCCTTAACATCGTGTGTATATTCACTCTTTTCCTTGAAAAAAAGTATATTTCTTCTCCTGAGCCTCTTCCTTTTCTCCCTGTCTTGCTATATTTTGCATGCCAACATAGTCAAATCTCTCCTGTAATACATACAATCCAAATGTATTCTCTCAACCCTGCTCATCTCAAGAAAATTTACCACCCAAATTCTTGAAAACAGTCCATACTAACTACTTCAACTTTCACACTTACAAATATTCTCCAGGATATGATTACAGAACTTTCACAGGACTAGAAAGAAACAGGCATGCCTGAAGGGCACAAGCAAAATCTTATGCACAACAGAACCCCGGGAAAAGGAGCAGTGGCCCCAAAAAAGACAGGGTCAGACCTGCCTCTGAGAGTTTGAGGGTCTCCTACAGAGATGTGGGTCGGCAGTGGCCTGCTTCAGGGACAGGCATACTGGCAGCAGCAGTCCTGGGAGGCATATGTTGGCAAAATCCTTGGGGAGGTTGCCTTTAGCCCTATCACAGAGCCTGTAGACTCTAGGATTGCCTCAGGCCAAATAACTAAGAGGGAGGGAGCACAGCCCCATTCATCAGCAGAAATTTTGATTAAAGATTTGCTGAGCATGACTCTGCCCACCATAGCAAGACCCAGATTGCCCAGTCCCTCCCATCAGGAAGCTTGCACAAGCCTTACCCTCAACCATCAGAGGGCAAACAGAAGCAAGGACTACAATTTAACAGCCTTTAGAATGAAAATGACAATCACACACAGATAACCAAAATGATGACATGGATAACAGCCTTGTGTAACTCAATGAAGCTATGAGCCAAGCCAATGTAGGACCACCCAAGACAGATGGATTATGGTGGAGCGTCCTGATAAAACTAGGTCTACTGGAGAAGGCAATGCAAACCACTTCAGTACTGTTGCCTCGAGAACCCCAAGAACAATATGAAAAGGCAAAAAAGATATGACACCAGAAGATAAGTCCCCCAGGTTAGTAGGTGTCCAATATGCTACTGAGGAAGAGCAGAGAAATAGCTCCTGAAAGAATTAAGAGGTTGAGCCAAAGCAGAAACAACGCTCAGTTGTGGATGTGTCTGTGTGAAAGTAGTCTGATGCTATAAAGAACAATATTTCATAGGATCCTGGAATGTTAGGTCCATGAATCAAGGTAAATTGGATGTGGTCAAGCAGGAGATGGCAAGAATGAACATTGACATTTTAGGAATCAGTGAACTAAAATGGATGGGAATGAATTTATTTCACATGAGCATTATACCTACGACTGTGGGCAAGAATCCCTTAGAAGAAATGGAGTAGCCCTCATAGTCAACAAATGAGTCTGAAATGCAGTACTTGGGTACAATCTCAAAAATGACAGAATGATCTTGGTTCGTTTCCAAGGCAAACCATTCAGCATCACAGTAATCCAAGTCTATGCCCCAACCACTAATGCCAAAGAAGCTGAAGTTGAACACAAGACCTTCTAAAACTAGCACCAAAAAAAGATGTCCTTTTCATCATAGGGGATTGGAATGCAAAAGTAGGAAGTCAATAGATATCTGCAGTAACAGGCAAGTTTGACCTTTAGTACAAAATGAAGCAGGGCAAAGGCTAACAGAGTTTTGCCAAGAGAATACACTGGTCCATGAGTACGCAAGCTGCAGCCATGAAATTAAAAGACACTTCCTTCTTGGAAGAAAAGCTATGACAAAACTAGACAGCATATTAACATGTTTTTCCAGTAGTCATGTAGGGATGTGAGAGTTGGAGTATAAAGAAGGCTGAGTGTGGAAGAATTGATGTTTTTGAACCGTAGTGCTGGAAAACTTTTGAGAGTCCCTTGGACAGCAAGGATATCAAACCAGTCAATTCTAAATGAAACCAATCCTGAATATTCACTGGAAGGACTGATGCTGAAGGTAAAGCTCTAGTACTTCGATCACCTGATGCAGAGAGCCGACTCATTGGAAAAGGCTATGATGTTGGGAAAGATTGAAGGCAGGAGGAGAGGGGGATGAAAGAGGATGAGATGGTTGGATGGTATTACTGACTCAATGGACATGAGTTTGAGCAAACTCTGGGAGATGGTGAAGGACAGGGAAGCCTGATGTGCTGCAGTCCATGGGGTCACTAAGAGTCAGACATGACTTAGAGACTGAACAACAACAATTTTTGTCTTTAGATCTAATTATCACAGAAGGCAATGGCAACCCACTACAGTACTCTTGCCTGGAAAATCCCATGGATGGAGGAGCCTTGTAGGATGCAGTCCATGGGGTCACTAGGAGTCAGACATGACTGAGTGACTTCACTTTCACTTTTCAGTTTCATTTCACTTTTCAGTTTCATTTCACATTTCACTTTCATTCAGGAAACGGCAACCCACTCCAGTATTCTTGCCTGGAGAATCCCAGGGATGGGGGAGCCTGGTGGGCTACCGTCTGTGGGTTCGCACAGAGTTGGACATGACTGAAGCGACTTAGCAGCAGCAGGTCTAATTATACTGATCTCTAAAAAGGTCACCACTGACCTTCTGGTGGTCAAATCAGTCAGCTTTCCAGTGACTATTTCTCCATTCTGACTCCATCCAGTTCTGAGTCCATACTCTAAGACCATGATGATGGCTATACATCACCAATTACCTGTCCAATTTCCTTCTAGAACCCCATGTGGCTCAGGCATCCAGCCTGCCCTATGACTTCCACATGACTCCAGGAAACATGAACTTCACCAATCAATAATGGATAAATTAAACCAGAGGGCTCATAATTCCATCTTTATTTTCCATTTTGATGAACATTTAGTGATTTCACAGTATCTCAGAAAGATCTCTGACATACATTTCAAAATTTGCATTACTGATTTCATTCCTCTGACAGATCTATCGAGATTCTGATAGTTATAAAAACATTTCCACAGAGAAACAAAAAGGAACCCACAACCAACTCTTTTACCAGGATGGTAAGTGTATACCACCATCCTTGACTCCTACTTTCTCCTTTTCTTTGATTCTTCCTTTAGGTGTTGTTTTGCTTTGGATATCCATCAATCTTTCTTTGTTTATACAATGAGCACAGTTGGCAAAAAGGCAGTGACCTTTCTCTTATGCTTTTCCTGCCTCTGCCAAACAGGGTCTTCCTATGAATTGCCAAATAATCCTTTTAAATTATCCCCCTTAATTGTCACAATAACTTTATAAAATAAGACACAAATGGGGACTTAGTGACTATCCAGTGTATATGCCCAGCAGAGGAAGATCTAGAGTCTCTTCAGTGCATGTCTATTTACTGAGCACTAATCACATAAAAGGGGTTCCAGGCCCAAGTGCCACTGTTCCTTCAAAATGTGGCAAATCAACCTTGTTTCCTTTCTGACCAGTAGTTAGTTATTTGTGACTGTGATAAGCCTTGAGCCTGTAAAATGGAGGTGTCCATTGAATGATCTACGCTAGCCCTCCCACCGGGTAATTTCACATGGTGCTCAGTATACTATTTCTCAACTGTGACCAGTTCTGAATGGGACATGATCAGCCCACCCATTCATTGACCAAGTTCTTAGAAAAGTGAAGCAGGCAATTAATTTCATTACTTAAAAAGACTGAATGTTAAGATACTTTGCTCTTCTTCAGTTCTTCTGTGAGTGAGACATATGGAATATGATTGCTGTCTTTTACCTTTTTATCCACTGGAACAGTCTGAATAGTATCCTTCCCTCCAAGAAAGAATGCTTTTTTTTTTTAGCCACTAAGGATGGCTTCCTTAATTGACCTTCAAGGTTTGTAATAAAAAACAGATAAACAAAGCGTACAGGGGGTGCCTTTGAGGCTAACAAGAAGCGTGAGTACAGAGAACCTGCGAGGTTACTAAGGAGGAGACAGAGGTCAGTAGTAGCAGACAATTCTCACCACACCATGCCAGGGCGGGACCAAACTTTCCAAAAACACGTTATGCCATACCAGAGACTGGAGGCTGGAATCCGGGGACCAGAATCCCCCACTTGAGCAAAGATTCCTATGCTTCCACATCCAGTCAAGATGATGTAATGAGCTTACATTTTAACACCCACACTCTGTTCTAAATACTTAACAAGTGGTAAGATGGCCTCTAAAAAGAAGATAAACATATATAAAGCAGAAACTGATAAGAATTCAAAATCTGTGAGACTAAAGCTTTTGAGTTCTTAATGCCCAGGAACAGAGGTTGTCTGTGGACAATACCCTCACTGCTTAAAATTAAGGAAGGTAGGATGCAAGAGGACGGGAAAATGCTTACAACTGATTCTGCCTGCACAACAGGTAATGAGGAACTTCCTGCCTACAGAGTAAAGATAATAGATAAAGCCTCATTACAAGCACCCGGAAGTATCCAAAATTTCCCTGATGTTGCTCTGGGGGAGAAGACTTGGAAAGTAATGTAAAACTTAGTTCGATATTCAGGACTTTTGGAGGCTCTAGACAACTTAGATTTTAAAAATGAAATTTTCAGTCAAAGAAAGCCATCATAACATAAATCTGAAGCTAAGAGAAGTGGTGGGGAATCCAAAATATATAAGTGAAACTGGCTACCCAGGTAGCACTAGTGGTGAAAAACCCACCTTCCAATGCAGGAGACATAAGAGACGTGGGTTCGATCCTTGGGTCGGGAAAATGCCCTGGAGTAGGAAATGGCAACCCACTCCAGTATTCTCGTTTGGAGAATCCCTTGGACAAAGGAGACTGGTGGGCTCCCGTCCATGGGGTTGCAGAGTCAGGACACTACTGAAGAAACTCAGCACATGCACACAATACTAAATGGGCAAGCAATAAGGCAACAACTTGAAAAATTCAATCCAGATGAATTAATATTATAGAATCATCTGGAAAAGATTTTTAAGTAGTTAATCTTCCAAACAAAAACATCTTTAAAATGGGAAAACAGATATGAAGCAGAAAAAGAAAAGACTTCTATGAAAGTATCAGGTAGAACTTTTGGAAATAAAAAGTAATCACTGTTTGAAATAAACAGTTAATGGAAAAGATAAACTCTGTCAAAAAGGGAATTAGTAAATTGAACATTAGTATTAAATAGAGTGCAGCATGAAAAGGAAGAGAAATGGAGATTAGGTACAGAGGTACCAGTATATGTCTAACTGAAATGTCAGAAAAATAGAAGATATGTTGGAGAAGGAATATTTAAAAAGATATACTAAAGATTTTCAGGAAAAAAGATAAGCAAGAGTTATCAATTTTAACATACAGAGTACTGCACAAGATAAATAAAAATAAATTTATAAATAGACATATTTAAATAAAAGTGCCAAAATAATGTACAAAGAGAAAATCTTAAAGGTTATCTGAGAAAGGGAAAAGTGTTATTACCCACAAGGAGATAACAATAAATACCACCAGCTTGTATCATTAAAACTTCAAGGGAAACTTGAACTCATGGGACGTGATTATCAAGATAAAATGCTATATTCAGTTAAATCATTAGATATAGAGCAGGAAAAAAATTAATTTGCACACACACTGTATTGAATGTATATACACACACATATAGGATGATGGGAAACCCTCTAGAAGACCTCTAGAAAAACTACCAAGTGATGAACTCATAGAATAATAAAAGTTACCATGTGAATGTGTGAATGTGAAGTCGCTCAGTCATGTCCGACTCTTTGCGACCCCATGGATTGTAGCCTACCAGGCTCCTCCGTCCATGGGATTTTCCAGGCAAGAGTACTGGAGTGGGTTGCCATTTCCTTCTACAAAAGTTACCATAGGAGGATTTTAAAAGGTAAGAAAGTTAAAAAAAAGGATCAAAGAATAGCTGATTCAATTATAAAATGGCTAAAGGATTCAAATAAACATTTCTCCAAACAGGGTATAAAAATGAACAGTAAGCACTAGAAAAGATGTTCAATTTGATTAGTCATTACAGAAATGTACACCAAAACCCACAATGAGATACCTTTTCACACCTAATAGAATGGCTTTCGTAAATAGACAATACCAAGTATTTGTTAATGATGTGGGGAAATTGATGGTGGGATGGCACCTTGGAAAGTATTGATACTTTGGTAGTTTCTTAAAATATATAGTACATATTCTATAATGGAATATCATTTGACAATAAAATAGAATGAATTACTGATACAAGTTCCAACATAGATGAATGACGAAAACATGATAAATGAAAGAAGCAAGACACAAAAGGCCAAAAATCACATGATTCCATTTACACGAAATGTCCAAAATAGGCAAATCTATAAAAGCAGAAGTTAGTCCATGGTTGGTAGAGATCAGTGAAATGGAGAAAGAAGGAGATTGCTGATGCTTATGGGGTTTCTCTTTGAGGTAATTAAGTTATTATGGAACTAGATGGTGGTGATGATTGCACAACTCTGTGAATGTACTAAAAGCTACAAAACTGTACACTGCAAAAGTGTGAATCTTGTGCTTTGTGATTTATCTCTCAATAAAATTATGATTTAAAAAAGTTTGAGGGTGGTTGGCTATGGGTAAAATAGTGTTTATACGGAAATGTATGATCTTAAGGGTATGCAATAGAAAATAAGAAATCTACCTTAAAAAGTTAGAATAAGAAAAGCAAATCAAACTTAGAAAGAAATATAGAAACAGAAATCCAAAAAGTAGATACAAACATACACAGAAAAAAAATCAGAAAAGGTTTTCCTCTGAAAAGATTAACAAATTGATAACTCCTTACAAAATTCATTAAGGAAAAAAGAAAGAAAACACAAATTAACAATGTAGAAAAACAGGTTATTATTACAGAGTCTCCAGGCATGAGAAAGTTCACAAGAGGATATTATGAATGACTTTATATCAATAAATTTGACTATCTGGATGAAATGGAATATTCCTCAAAAATGCAATTTACCAAAGTCGACAAAATGGAATAAAATTCTGAGTAACTAAATATCTTAAAGAGATTGAATTCATTATTTGAAACTTCCTAAGAATTCTCAAGGCCCAGAGTTTTTCACCAGTGAATTCTTCTAAACATCAAAGCAATAACTAACTGCAATATTTTGCAAAAGTGTCTAGAAAATGTTAATGATAGGAAGGTACCTTCATTTTTTTGTGTGTAGGGCCAGAACAACCTATTTCCAAAGTGTAACAAGGACTTTACAAGAAAAATAGTTACAGACCAATCTCTTTCATGATGATACATGAAAAAAATTCTTAACAAAATGTTTCCAATTCTATGCCACCAAAAGCATAAGCAAGAACAGAAAGAAAAAAAAGAAGATAAATTAAGCTTCATTAAAGTTAAAAACATATATTTAGAAGTCACTATCAAGAAAGTGTTAAGACAATCCAAAGAACAGGAAAAAAAATAACTGCATAACTGGTAAGGGCCTAGTATCCAGAATATATAAAGAATACCTACAGCTCAAAAACAACAGACCAGCAGCCTTATTTAAAAATGAGCAAACACTTGAATAGACATTTCTCCAAGGAAATAATAAAATTACCAATAAGCACATAAGAAGATGCTCAACATCATGGTCATTAAGAATATGCAAAGTAAAACCACCATGAAATATTACATCACACCCATTAGAATAACTATGCTCAAAGAAATAGAAAACAAGAGGTGTGAGTGAAGTTGTAAAGATGCTGGTACCCTCATACATAGCTCAAAGGAAATGTAAAATGGTGCAGCCACTGGGGAAAATAGTTTGGTGTTTTCCCCAGTAACTTGTACATTTTAAAATGGTTTAAATGAATTTTACATTATATTAAGTATACCACAATTTAAAAATGCAAGTTGATTCTAGCAATTAAATGAAAAGGCAAATATCAGGATCAGATGGAGTTAATTCCGGTTATGCAAAAAATGTTTTAACATTTAAAAAGAATTAATGTAACTTACCATGCTATCTGGAAAAGACAGAGGAGAGAAAGAAAGAGACCATTTGGTTATCTGATAGATTCAGAAAACTAATTTAAACATAACTTTGTGATAAAGTCAATAAGAGAGATCAGCACATTTTCTGAATACATGATTCCAAAATAAAAATGAAGAATGTTCAATATATTAGCAAAAGACAATTAGAAAATATAATAGGATGAACTACCCCATTTAGCCTAGTAACAACATCTATGAAGTACTTAAGTATAAATCTCACCAAAACTATATTAATTCTATCTGAAGAAAATAACCAACTGTTATTATAGAATATAAGAATTTTTAATAAATGGAAAGATATTCCTTATTAGTACATGGGTAGATTCACTGTCATTAAAAAGTCTATTTTCCCCAAACTAATATTAATTTTCAATGCAATTTTGGTAAAAATCCTAGTTTCTCATGCAACTTGATAAGGTGATTGTAAAATCTACAGAAGACTAATAGGCCAAGAATATCTACAACAATTTTGAAGAATAATAAGTCAGAAGAACTCTCCCTATAAGAGAAAGTTACTACGAAACTATAATGATTAAATCATGCTATGTTGAACCAGAGATAGGCAAACAGACCAGAGGAACAGACTGGAGAACCCAGAAGCAAATGCAAACATAACTGAACAATTGGACAATGACAGAAGTGGTATTGCAAACTGGTGGAAGAGGTGGTGTATTCCATAAATGATACTGGGGAAATTTTTCCCGTATGGAAAAATAGAATCAAAATGTATTTATACCACAGAACATTTCCTGAAATATATTTTAAGTGGATGAAAATCTAAATGGGAGCAGCAAACCTTAAAACTTTTAGCAGAACCTATCAGAATATAGTTTTCTTTCAACAGGACAGAAAGGACTTCTTAGATGATGGAAACAACAGCAAAAAAAAAAAAAAAAAATCCTGCAAATTTGATTTGTTTAAAAACTAAAACTTCTATACAACAAATAATTCGATAAGGTAAAAGTACAAGTCACAGACTGAAAAGAGATATTTAAAAAGCATTTAACTCAACTGGCATCAAGAATATGTGAACAACTCATAAAAGGTAAAAGACAACCCAACAGAAAGTAAACAGGGGGCAAGCAAAGGAAATGCAGTGAAGAAGAGCCTTCTAAGGACCAGAACATACAGGACAAGATGTCCACCACACCAGGAACAGGAAATGCAAATGCAGTCTGCAAATACAGAGCATCGCATACTTAGATTGGCTGAAAGCAGGAAATCTGACAATAACAGCGGTGAACAAGGATGAGTTCTCACACAAAGGCAGTAGGAAGTAATGTGATATAATCACCTTGGGAAGCAAGCTCGCAGTGAAGATCAGAAGGCTGTAAATGTGTCTGCCATTTAACATAGCAAATCCACTGCTAGGTACGCACCCAGGAGAAAATGGTACCCACCAAAAAAGACATGCAGGAAGACAGTTATTAAGCATGTGTTTGCCATGCTTAGTAGGGAAATAGAAGAGGAGAAAAATCTAACTATCTGTCAATAAATCAATGAGTACACAAACTGCAGTATTTTTATACAATAAAATCACACAGCAGTTAAAATGATAAGCCTTTGGTTAAACATTCCAAAACAACAATTGAGCAAAAACTAAGGATGATAAATACAAGTTGGCAACAGTGAAAAAAAATTTAAGTACACTAAAGAATATTATTTTCCATTTTTAATACCTGCATATGTTTCTTAAAAGGATAAAAATATGGATAATTGGATAGGAAGGATTCTCACCAACTTTAGGATTGTGTTTAATTCTGTCAGGGCAGAGAGGGGGTGAAAGTGAGTTTGAACTATATTCATATGCTCTAGTTTCTTAAACAAACAAACAAAAAACAAAAACAAGATAGCTAAAGCAATATACTAAAATGTAAGATGTGATAAATCTGGATGGTTATTTTTGCATAAGCCTCTGACCTTTAGAGCAAAGTCTGCAACAAAGTTCCCCTTTGTCAGCAATGTCTTAATTTTCAAGTTCCCCTGTTTTTGTCAGCATCAGAGGAACATGGCCATAGAGTTGGAATTAGAGTTTAATTAATACCTTCTTTAAACTATTCCTTATAAAACTGTGCTCTAGACTCTATGCCTACGATACAAGCCTAGCATGGAAGTAGGAAATAAACTAACTGACAGAGAAAATGCACCATATTTAGTACTAAAATGAGAGCCTATCAGCAGCAGCCTATCATTGAGAGAAGCTAGAAACCATATCAAGATTCAGCATCGGGGAAATAATATATTATCATGGTACAAATACATTACAATACTCTATATGATAACTAAAAAACATGTCTTCTAAGAATGTGAATGACCTGAAACAGTCGCAACTGTACAAATTTGTATGTAAAATTAACTGAAAAACATATGATGTAAAATTAAAGCAAAAGCACATTTTGAACCAGCTAGGCTTCAATAGTACATGAACTGAGAACGTCTATATATTTATGTTGGATCATAGAAAAAACAAGAGAATTCCAAAGAAACATCTACTTCTGCTTTATTGACTATGCCAAAGCCTTTGACTGTGTGGATCACAACAAACTGTAGAAAATTCTTAAAGAGATAGGAATTCCAGGCCACCTTACCTGCCTCCTGAGAAACCTGTATGCAGGTCAAGAAGCAAAAGTTAGAACCAGACATGGAACAACACCTGGTTCCAAATTTGGAAAGGAGTCTGTCAGGGTTGTATATTGTCACCCTGCTTTTTTAACTTATATGCAGAGTGCATCATGTGTAATGCTGGGCTGGATGAA
Organism: Cervus canadensis; assembly: GCF_019320065.1. Taxonomy (NCBI): domain Eukaryota; kingdom Metazoa; phylum Chordata; class Mammalia; order Artiodactyla; family Cervidae; genus Cervus; species Cervus canadensis. The sequence goes on along the minus strand of NC_057389.1, from coordinate 41,171,339 downwards.
GCACAAGCTGGAATCAAGATTGCCGGGAGAAATACCAATAACCTCAGATATGCTAATGACACCACCCTTATGGCAGAAAGTGAAGAGGAACTAAAGAGCCTCTTGATGAAAGTGAAAGAGGAGAGTGAAAAATCTGGCTTAAAACTCAACATTCAAAAAATGAAGATCATGCCATCTGGTCTCATTACTTCATGGCAAATAGATGGGGAAACAATGGAAACAGTGAGAGACTTTATTTTCTTGAACTCCAAAATCACCACTGCAGATGGTGACTGCAGCCATGAAATTAAAAGATACTTGCTCCTTGGGAAAAAAGCTATGACCAACCTAGACAGCATATTAAAAAGCAGAGACATTACTTTGCTGACAAAGATCTGTCTAGTCAAAGCTATGATTTTTCAGTACTCATGTGTGGATGTGAGAGTTGGACCATAAAGAAGGCTAAGCGCTGAAGAATTGATGCTATCGAACTGTGGTGTTAGAGAAGATTCTTGAGAGTCCCTTAGAGAGCAAGGAGATCAAACCAGTCAATCCTAAATGAAATCAACCCTGACTATTCATTGGAAGGACTGATACTGAAGCTGAAATTCCAGTACTTTGGCCATCTGATGCAAAGAACTGACTCCTTGGAAAAGACCCTGATACTGGGAAAGTTTGAAGGCAGGAGAAGGGACCGACAGAGGATGAGATGGTTGGATAGCATCACTGACTCGATGGACATGAGTTTGAGCAAGCTCTGGGACTTGATGATGGACAGGGAAGCCTGGCGTGCTGCAGTCCATTGGATCACAAAGAGACACGACTAAACGACTGAACTGAATTGACACTTTGAACCGTGTGAACACATTAATATAAAAAAATAAAAGGCCTAGAAAGATCCCTCAAGCTCTTTGTGTTTTTCTTTTTAATTCAGTTTTATACTTTCACAAACTTTTTCAAATGTGCATTTATTACTTTTACATTTAGAAAGAAATCCATTAAAGACATTAAATTGGAGAAGAGCAGTATACCTCTTCCCTAATGTAAAAAGAAATTATAGTTTACCAAAGGCACTTTTCTCTATATCCTGGATGTTAACTGGTGTTTTCTGTTTTGACACATGCCATGTCTGCTTAAAGCTTTAATCCTGATTTTAAATAATATGGTATTGCTTATTTACCTAGACATTAGGATGCACAGCCTGGGGCATCACTCTTCAGTCTTATAAAAAGAAAGAGAACTATTCTCTCATCTGATCTTCATAGGAACTCTCACTGAGCTTCCCAGCTAGACTCTGGCATTCTGGCAGGTGGATACTTCAGTACTAAAGTATTTGGCATTTGGATACGTTAGAACGGTATTATTTCAAAGAAGAAAATGTACACTGAAGAATTTAGTTAGGTAAGAGGTGGGTCCCCTCTCCTCAGCTGTTTTCTTAGAAATATGCCAAAAAGAGTCAGTGAGGAAGGAAACAAGTGGAAGAAAAAGTGGGGTGGGGTACAGACCAGGTCACCTGTCATAATTCAAATACTGGTTTGAATTCAAAAGTCACTGGCTATATCTAAAAACCAGCTGATAGCAAATCCCTGGTGGTCCAGAGGCTAAGACTCCACACTCCCAATGCAGCAGGCCTAGGTTTGATCCCCGGTCAGAGAACTAAATCCCGCATGCCATAACTTAGACCTGGACAGGTAACTAGCCAGCTAAATAAATAAATGTTTTAAACAACCCAGCTGGTAACATTTATTATGGCACTCATATGTCTGGTATATCTCGACTAGTTGGAGGATTTAGAGAGCAGGTGTGTCTTACTCATCTTTTAAGCTCCTTCCACTGAAATTCTAGGTATAGGCAGTTTACTAGTAAAAACTGTTCAGTAAGCATTGGTTGCATTCACCTGAACTTAAATTTATAGCTCAGGGACTTTGACATTGTCATACAGTGGTTCCCCTAAAATATCACCCAAAGAACTTGATACAACAAAGTTTTATTTCTTCCTAATGTGAGAACACTACCTTCAAAGAGTCTTCATACACTCACAAAGGGAAGAGGGCAAGCTGAGAACATTTATGATGTTTTAAGTCTACCGAGAAGCATGTCTTTCAATGCAGGGAGTTTGGTTAGGATTGGGTGAGAATTGTGATAAAGTACTTTGGAATTCGTGGACACAAGACAGTGGAATTTTGAGGGGGCAAGCTCAAAAGATCTTAGGATGTAAACTCGTCTACTGTTTTTCCCTACTGGAAGAGTTGGTGGATCTTCAGAATGCATGATAAAGTTATTTGCAATATTTATTTTCTTGGGCAAGCATTTTCCAAAAGAGTAAACTTAAATTAATGAAGAAAGTATAATAGTAGAGCGATGTTAATGTGGATAATAAGCTATGTGAGGGGTAGAGGGCTTCTTTCTTAACATCAATAAGAATTTGCCGGGTATTCAGTAACAGCATTGTAAGGATGGCTTTCAGAAGAAAACCAAAAGAAGTAAAATATGCCAAAGCTGCTTTTCTGTCTCATCATCCTAAGTCTTTTCCTTTAGTTGATTGCCTCCTTCTTTTAAATGAGACAGAAACAACGAGAGCAGTATCCTGTGATTCCAGCATACAGACTCTTCTAGGAAATTTAAATCCATATATTTTCAGAACTTTCAAGATGCCCCTAAGGTTCTGAATGTTGGAAAAGAACAAAAGAAAATGGTAAAGAATGGAGAATTTTGGTTATGACAGTAATGCTAAATAAGTTTACACTGCATGTCAAAAGTCAGTTCCTAGAGGGTTCTTTTGAAGAGATTCTGAGGCTTAGCAGAAAGAGCAGTGTGATTGATTACAGATGTCTGCCAAGGGCCCACAAAGGGCAGTGGTGGTCTGCATGTTAAATAGCTGCCATTTCTGGATTACCAAGAAGACTATACCTACTGTTCACCCCATTCAGATTTCTTGCTTGGTTTTGCTTTGATTTTTGCTTCTCATTCTTCCTGATAGAGTCACATGAATTCCAAGTGGCCTCTGTGTCTTTATTCTGAAAATCTGCATGAGGTCTTTGGAGAGTTCCATGAAAATCCAAGTATTATTTCAGAGCAGCAACATAATTAAATATCATTTTTAAGTATGACTTAGCCAGAAGATTTGGTTGACCTCAGTCTTGAGGGACATGAGGTAAATATAATGAGGTAAATTAGAAGAATAGGGTGGGTATTCAAGAGGGTAGGGTAAGAGGATGGAGAACTCACCTCCTCCCACAAATACATCAGAAATACATCTACAAATAGACTAATTCCCACAGAACACCTACTGAACACTAGCTGACCTTAAACCTATGAAAGGACAAGGAAGAATCTCCTTGTGACTGGGCAGGATAAAACAAAGAAGAAAACAGGACGTGGGATGGGACCTGCACCCCTGGGAGGAAGCCGAAAAAGAGGAAAGGTCCCTGCACGCAGGAAGCCCCCTTGCTGGCAGGGAGATCAGCCTCCTGGACAGAAAGAGAGCTTCAGAGGCTCCGAGGAGAGCACAACAACCAGTCTGCAACAAGCGGAACAGACAGAACCGTGCAGAGGAGGCTTTATACCAGTACCTTGTATGCGCCAGCCTGAGATCCACATCCGCTCGTACAGGCAGGCTGGGACTCAGGGTTTAGAGGACAAACCCAGGGAGAGGACGGCTGCTGGCTGTGCAGACAGCCTGAAGGGACAAGAGTGCATTACGGCTGCAACCCAGCTTGGGTTGGGGGGGCGGGGCATGTATTTGCAGAAGTCCAGACCCGGCATAGAAGCACAGTACTATTGCTAAGAGGTGTGTGACGGGAAGGGCGGAGCTGCCTTTAACATCTCTTTTTCCGTGTGCTAGCCCTTGCCTCCACGGGCTCCAGCAGAGTGCACCCCCCCACTGCCTCTGAGCTCCCCACCTCCACGGGCTCTCACGCCCGTCACCACTTCAGCAGGCTCCAGGAACAGACATCAGTGGGTTGCCCACTCACAGAGGCAGGACTGAAACCACAGCTGAGCCCCAGGGGCTGTAAGATTTAGGATGCAGAGATGAACGCTGCCTGCAGCTGCATGAGCCAGATTATACTTCTGCTACTGGCTTCATACACTCAGCCCTGCAGGACATGTGAGAGGACAGTGGTGCTGCCACACCTGGGAAGCGCCCGGTGTTAGGAGCTGCGGGCCTCGTGGGCATGTACAAGTCGGGGCTGGCCAGGCCAGGGTCGGAGCTGCCGCCACAGCTCCCACAGTGGGGCCAAGGGCCGGACGACGGCAGTTCCAGGACCTGACTTCAGTGGATCTGTGCCGGTGCTCTTGTGAAAACAATGTCTGAGGGATAGGGCCAATTTCTGGGATATCCAAGATTGAGATGGGGCCAAGGGCAATGCCAACAATAGGGTATTTTGTGAGCCTGCACAGCAAGGGACAGGTGACACAACAGGGCACAACCACCAGTGGACAGATCCCGTCCACCTTACACCACAACTCAGAGCTCAGAAATGGATCTGGGGGCCTCCACTCCAACAACTAGGGCACAGACCAGGCCCCTGACAAGGTGGCAGCAACCACAGAGTGAAGAGGCCCCTCACAATAGCCACTGCAGGCTCTGGTCACCATAAGACTAGTCAAACCTCCTGTCAAGGGAATAAGGGCCAGCATACCCTGAGAAAAGCGGCTGCAGGGAGGCAGACGAGAAACAGCCCTTGCATGTAAGGGCTTGCATTAAAGCCACACAGGCTACGCTGGGATGCTGCCACATAAAAATAGCCCTCAAGACCGCAGAGGATAATTGTTTCTCCTAAACTCATAGAGCAAGAGAAATATAAATAAACGAAGAAGCAGAGGAACCACTCCCACATAAAGGATCAAGAGAATTCCCCTTAAAGAACAAACAATGAAACAGACCTCTTCAGTCTGATGACTTCCCTGGTGGCTCAATGGTAAAGAGCCTACCTGCAATGCAGGAGACCTGGGATGATCCTCAGGAGACGGGAATGCCTACCTACTCCAATATTCTTGCCTGGAGAATTCCAAGGACAGAGGAGCCTGGCAGGCTACAGTCCATGGGTCATAAAGAGTAGGACACAACTGAGTGACTATCACTTTCAGTTTAATAGACTCTGAGTGCAAAAAGGAAACAATGAAAAAGTGAAGGAATTAAGAAGAGTTGTTGATAGAAATGCAAATTATTGTAAAAAGGAGCTAGAAACTATAAAGAGGAGCCAAGAAAAATTAGAAATTTCATTTGCTGAGTTAAAGTCTGAGCTAAAGGCAATGAATAGCAGAATGAATAATGCAGAAGAAGGAATAAGTTATCTGGAAGATAGAATGTTGGAAATCACTGAAACAGAACAGTAAACAAAAAGACAAAAGAAAAAATAAAAATTAAGCAATATAACAGACCTATGGGATAATATAAAGCATTCCAGTCTACACATAAAAGGAATCCAGAAGGAGGAGAAACAGAAAAGGAGAACAAAACTGTATGTGAAGAAATTATGGCTGAAAACATTCCAAACCTAAAATGAAAACAGATATCCAAGTACACGAAACACAGAGACAAGACAAAACAAGACAAAACCAAAGAGATCCAAACCAAGACTGAGTATAATAAAAATGGCAAAATTTAAATAAAGGATTCTAAAGGCAGCAAGAGGAAACAGAGTTAAGTACAGGGGAACCTCCATAATGTTACAAGCTCATTTCTCTACAGAAATGTTGCAAGCTAGAAGGGAGCAGCACAATGTATTCAAAGTTCAAAAGGGAAAAATCTGCAACCTTACCTAGTCTGCTCAGTAAGACTATCATGTAGAATAGGAGAAAGAAGTTTTCAGATGAGCAAAAACTGAAAGAATACAGTAATACTAAGCCTATCTTAAGAGAAATATGGTCTTCTTAAATGGTCTTCTCTAAATAGAAAATAAGTAGGAATCTACAGGGAAAAGGAAAACACAATTGGAAAGTAAATAAATAAGCCAGTATACACATTTAAAAAAATAAAAATATTTGCGAGAAAGCAATATAACCAAAATGAAATGTAAAAGGATGGACATGAAGATCTAAGAGAGAATATCAAAACCATAAAATGTGGAAGAGGATGAAAATGTAGATTCATTTTTCCCAAGAAAGTGTTTGAGCTATGTGACCAACAGTCTAAAGTGAAAGTCGCTCAGTAGTGTCTGACTCTTTGCAGCCCCATGGACTATACAGTCCATGGAATTCTCCAGGGTAGAATACTGGAGTGGGGAACCTTCCCTTCTCCAGGGGATCTTCCCAACCCAGGGATTGAACCCAGGTCTCCCTCATTGCAGGTGGATTCTTTCCCAACTGAGTCACAAGGGAACAGTCTAAAGCAAATAGATATAGGAAAGGGTTAATATACTTGAAAAACAAAGTAACCACAAATCAAAAACTTACAATAGATTCACAAAAGCCAAAAAGAAGAGAACATAAGCATAATATAAAAGGAAATCATCAAACCACAAAAGGAAGAACAAACAAAGATAAGGAAGAAATATAAAATCAATGGGAAACAAGGTTTAAAATGTCAATAAATACATATCAATCAATGGTTATCTTAAAAGTCAATGGACTAAATGTTCCAATCAAAAAACACAGAGTGGTAGACTGGATTAAAAAAAAGAAGAGCCTACAGTATGCTGCGTAAAAGAGACTCACTTTAGGGCAAAGGAGATACATAGATTGAAAGTGAGGGGATGGAAAAAGATATTCCATGCCAACAGAAATGACAAGAAAGTGAGTCACAATACTCATGTCAGACAAAATAAACTTGAAACAAAGTTGATAAAGAAAGATAAAGTGTGCTTAGTCACTCAGTTGTGTCCAACGTGTTGCGACCCCATGGACTGTAGCCTTTGAGGCTCCTCTGTCCTTGGATTCTCCAGATGAGAATACTGGAGTGGGTTGCCATGGCCTATACCAGGGGGTCTTCCCAACCCAGGGATCAAATCCAGGTCCCTCATTACAGGCAGATTCTTTACTGTCTGAGCCATCAGTTCGTTCAGTTCAGTTCAGTTGCTCAGTCATGTCTGATTCTTTGCGACCCCATGAATCGCAACGTGCCAGGCCTCCCTGTCCATCACCAACTCCTGGAGTTTACTCAAACTCATGTCCATTGGGGAAGCCCAAAAAGAGGGACATTATGTAATAATAAAAGGACCAATACAAGGAGAGGATACTACACTCATCAAAAGGCAACCCACTCAAGTATTCTTGTCTGGGAAATCCTACGGACAGAAGAGCCTGGCAGGCTACACTCCATGGGGTCACAGGAGTCAGACATGACTTAGTGACAAAAACAATATAGGAGAACCCAAATACATAAAATAAATATGAGCAGACATAAAGGGAGAAACTGATAGAAATAAAATAATAATAGGAGATTTTAACACTGCACTCATCAATGGACAGATTTTCGAGACAGAAAATTAACAAGGCAACAGAGATCCTAAATGATACAATAGAACAATTAGATTCAATTGATATTTTCAGAACATTACATTACCAAAAAGCAGAATGCACATTCTTTTCAAGTGCACATGGAATATTCTCTATGATTGACCACACACTAGACCACAGAACAAACCTCAACAAATCTAAGTGTGCAGAAGTTATTTCAAGCATCTTTTCTGCCCACAGTGGCATGAAACTAGAACATGACCACAGGAAAATAAGCAAGAAAAAAACATGGAGACTAAACAGCATGCTGCAAGAAAACCAATGGGTCAATGATCAAAATGAAGAAGAAATTTAAAAATACCTTGAGGTGAATGACACAACCATACAAAATCCATGGAATGCAACAAAAGCAGTTCTTAGAGGGAAGTTCATAGTGATATAGGCCTTCTTTAAAAAAAAAGAAAATTTTCAAACACTGTAACATAGCACCTAAAATAATTTTAAAAGTACAAACAAAAACAAAAGTCAGCTGAAGAAAGAAGATAATAAAGGTCAAAGAGAAAATCAATAAAATAGAGATTAAAACAGTAGGAAAAAAAAAAAACACAATAAAGCCAAATCTGGGTAAACAAAATTAACAAACCTCTGGCCAGGCTTACAAAGAAAAGCAACAATTCCAAATAAACAAAATGAGAAAAGAAAGAGGAGAAATCACAACTGATATTATAGAAATACAAAAAATTGCAAAAGGATACCATGAACTACTATATGCCAACAAATTAAACAATCTAGAAATGTGGATAGCTTTCTAGAAATATGCAACCTACCAAAACTGAATCAAGGAGAAACAGACAACTTGAACAAACAGATGGCAAGAAATGAAATGGAATCTCTAATTTAAAAAACTGCCTACAAACAAAAGTCCAGGGCCAGATGTTTCACAAACGAATTCACCCAAACACAAGGAAGAACTTATACCAATCCTTCTCAACCTCTTCCAAAAGACTGAAGAAGGAATTCATGACATTCTTCAAAGACATTCTATGAAGCCATCATAACTACAAAAAAGAAAATTACAAGCCAACATCTTTGATGACTATAGATGCAAAAATTCCCAACAAAGTATAGCTAATTGAATCCAACAACACATAAAAGATCATATACGATGATCAAGTTGGATTCAACCCCCAGTCACATGGTTCAATATTTGCAAATCCATCAATGTGATACACCATATAAGCAAAAGAAAAGACAAAACTGCATAATCATCTAAAAAAATACAGAAAAAAACATTCAATAAAATCCAATATCCATTTATGATAAAAACTCTTACAAAAGTGGCTGCATAGGGAACATATCTCAACATAATAAAAGCTATTCATTACAAACCTACAGCCAATATAATACTCAAGGATGAAAAACAAAGACTTCCCTGAAGTCTGGAACAAGACAAGATGCTCACTTTCACCAATTCTCTTTAACAGTGTTGGAAGTCCTAACCATAGTAATCAGTAAAGAAAAAGAAATAAAAGATATTTAAATTGGTAGGGAAGAGGTAAAATTGTCATTATATGCAAATGACATGATAGTATATACAGAAAGCCATAAACACTCCAACACAAAACTACTAGAGCTGATAAATTCAGCAAGGTGTCAGAAACACAATTAACATATAAAATATGTTGCATTTCTTTACACTAAACAGTGAAATATCAGAAATATAATATAAATAAACAATCCTTTGTAAAATCACAGCCAAAAAAAACCTCAGTAATAAACCAGACTGAAGAGATGAAAGACTTATATCCTGAGAACTATAAAATATTGATAAAGGAAACTGAAGATGATTCAAAGAAATGGAAACATATACCATGCTCTTTGATTGGAAGAATTAATTTTGTAAATTCATTCCTGACCATCGGATTCTTGCAGAAACTAATGCCTATGGCCAGCAACTTTTATTTTGGCCAGCCATAAATTAATTCTGTTATCTCACTAATACTTTGCAGGTTATTACATTCAATAGTTACACCTAACACACCTGTTAAGTCTTCTCCAGCACCATGAGTTTCATTTGCGCTTTTTTAATCAGAATCAATCACTAAGGTTTCTTGACTTTTGGTTGCTCTAATATTCACATTGTCTGAATCAGAACAATATTCTCTAGAACTATCATTTTCTGAGACACTAGTATATATGTCACTCTGACAATCATAAAAGGTATCTGCATAAAATTTACCAAAAAAATTCAATTTCACTCAAAATTTCTCAATGTGTCATTTTTGAAAATTTGGTGGTAATACACTTGCATTTACAATATACACAAGGTTGGAACAAAAACCTAATGGAGCAAAATGTGAATGATAATGATAATCATAAGTTACATAAGGAACCATGATCAATTTTAAGCTCTGACAACTTCACACGTGATGTTAATTGTATCATTCCATAAAAACATTGCAATATGCCTCTGGTCAATAATATTCATGTAACAGAAGATATAAAACTATAAAATATCTCCAGTCAACAATGTGTTAAAATGGCCATATTACCCAACGCAATCTACAGATCTAATGTGAAACTTATCAAATTACCAAGGACGTTTCTCATAGAACTAGAATAAATAGTCCCAAAATTTATATGGAACCATAAAAGACCAAAATTACCAAAGCAATCTTTAGGAAAAAGAACAAAGCAGGAGATAAAACCTTCCCAGACCTCAGACAATACTACAAAGCTACAGTAATCAAACAGCGTGGTATTGGCAGAAAATCCGTGTTTATGAAGTGAAGTGCAAAACATTTGTTTCCAGCTTATGAAATCTATGCCAGATGGGCTGCAAGAGAGATGAGGATCCCTGAAGAACCACAGAATTATATGTATCTGCAGACTGACCATTAGATGTAGACCTAATGAATCCTATTTGGGACTTTTTGAGTTTGAAATGAGTCAAAGTCCAACAGTGGCTTAATCAAAATAAATTTGTTGGTTCATGTGACCGAAAAGTCAGGGATTGGGGCCATTGTCAAACTTTGGATAGAGTCATCCAGTATCCGTCCCTCTTGCTTTCTGTGCGATATTTCTCCATCTGAGCTAACCCGAAGTTCTCATTCCACAGGTTGAATTCATCCAGACATCAGGTATGAGGCAAGATGATTTCAGCTCTATCTTCTATACTGCATGAAACCCTGGTTAAAATTCATAAAAATTCACAAAAAGCTAAATATGCCCTACAGTGATGCCTGCATATGTGACTGGATAGAAGTCATTTGGGGAGATGAGAAAAATTGAAAAATACTCACATGATCTCTGATAATATCTTTCAGAGTGTAAAAATGCTCTGGGACTGTAGGTTAATGGAAATATTAAAATTCAAAAACTATCAAATCTTTCTGAAAAAAAACCCAAACTTAATTTTGTGGAAAGGCAAGAGGAAAAACTTACATTCCCCTGCAATGATGGTGTTACTTAAGTTGGCCCTAGCCAATGCAACCCTCTTCTGAGAAAGCAAATACTTCTTGGGCTTCCTTACAATACTGTTTTGTAAACTTGTTTCCTGGAACCTGTGAGATACTGGTAAGATGCAGCAGGGATATCATTAAGGTGAAGGAGAGGGCAATAGGGCAGAAATTTGAGTTATCATCCTGCATCAACCATATTCTTTTTAAAAAAACTATTATTTATGGATGAACAACAAGGTCCTACTATATAGCACAGGGAACTAACTATATTCAATATTCTTTAATAAACCATAATGGGGGGCGGAAGATGGCGGCTGGGTTCAAAACTGTGGAACCTCTGGAGTATTACAGGAGATTTCTGAAAGAGAATTGCCGTCCTGATGGAAGAGAACTTGGTGAATTCAGAACCACAACTGTCAACGTTCGATTGGTACCGCAGATGGTTCTTCTTTAGTGAAGCTGGGAAATACTACAGTAATTTGTGGAATTAAAGCGGAATTTGCAGCACCACCAACAGATGCCCCTGATAAAGGATATGTTGTTCCTAATGTGGATCTGTCACCTCTGTGTTCCTGGAGATTTCGGTCTGGCCCTCCTGGAGAAGAGGCCCAAGTGGCCAGCCAGTTCATTGCAGATGTCATTGAAAATTCACAGATAATTCAGAAAGAAGACTTATGCATCTCTCCAGGAAAGCTTGCTTGGGTTTTGTACTGTGATCTCATTTGCCTCAACCATGATGGAAACATTTTGGATGCTTGTACCTTTGCTTTGTTAGCAGCTTTAAAAAATGTACAGTTGCCTGAAGTTACTATAAATGAAGAAACTGCTTTAGCAGAAGTTAATTTAAAGAAGAAAAGTTATTTGAATATTAGAACTCATCCAGTTGCAACTTCCTTTGCTGTGTTTGATGACACTCTGCTTATAGTTGATCCTACGGAAGAGGAGGAACATCTGGCAACTGGAACCTTAACAGTTGTAATGGACGAAGAAGGCAGGCTCTGTAGTCTTCACAAACCAGGTGGAAGTGGACTGACTGGATCTAAACTTCAAGACTGTATGAGCCGAGCGGTTACAAGACACAAAGAAGTAAAAAAACTGATGGATGAAGTACTTAAGAGTATGAAACCCAAATGAGCAACCACATTTTCAAAACAGATTTGTAAAAACTGTATTTGTTACACTGTGCACAAACCTTTTATACTAAATAAATACCAAACTACAAAAAAAATAAAAAAATAAAAAAATAAACCATAATGGAAAAGACTATGAAAAAGAATAAATATGTATATATATATACATAGAACTTAATCACTTTTCTGTACACAAGAGACTAATACAACATTGTAAATCAGCTACACGCCTCTATATACATATATACACATACATACATACACACACACACACACGTATATATAACACATTGGACTCCCAAAGAAAACTTATTTGCAAAAGGTTTTGAGTGTTTGAAAATTTAGAAACTGCTTTAACTATAGAAACAGCAGCACCCAGGTACTGTGTTCTTAGGCATCTTACATATTGAGAGTTAGATAATGGAAGAAAGCATCAATGGTTTCAAGTCAATAGAGAAAACCTCTGATGCTGAAAGTTGTGTGCAATATAAGATTCTAAAAGGATCACCCTCTTTCACCAACACTTTATTAAAAAGTAAGTTCTGCTCATCTTAGTCTAGAGAGCACACACCGGTGATAACCTCTGCGCTTGTTATAAAGTGACATAAAGGTTGAGGTCAGGGTGCTCATGCCACCACTGGGGCTTAATCATCTTCATGTGAGATTCCCTAGTCGCTCAGTGGTAAAAAATCCACCTGCAACGCAGGAGACATGGGTTCGATCCCCGGGTCGGAAGGGTCCCTTGGAAAAGGAAATGGCAACCCACTCTCATTTTCTTGCCTTGGGAAACCCCATGGACAGAGGAGCTTGGCAGGCTATAGTCCATGGGGTCTCAAAAGAGTTGGACAGGACTTAGTGACCAAACCATAACAACATGTGATATTCCACCATTTGAGATCAGAAGCTCAGCATACAAAGAAATTTCTATTGTTGAAACATGGGACCGCCATACATTAGTAAAATTTTCTTCAAAGCAGTCTCCTTATATGTGATCGATAATGAAAAAAATAAATAAATAAAACCTGCAGCAGCACATCTTGATGCAAAGGAGAGATAGACAGAAGCTATTAGGAAGCACTTGTAGAACAAGCCTTCAGATGTAGTATGGTTTTATATTACTATTTTCCAACACATCAGGAAGTAAAGATACTGTGACCTTGTTAATTTTACAATTCTGTCCTTTCCTATAACCGAAAAATGTATTCAGAGAGACCATCTAATTCTTTATCCTGACTCTCCATCTTCAAAGCAGATTTTCTTTTCTCCCTCATATTTCAATTCCATTTTTCTGCTTGAGGTAGTAAGTTCAGGGAATTTTCAAAGAGACAAAAGTTACTCAAAAGAATATAAATGTCAAACACATGTAAATCTCCCCTGCTCCATTTTTTCCCCAAGTCAGGAATGTCCTTTGTTTTCTCCTGGTATGTTTCAGCTGGCTGACATCTCTGGTTGAGGAGCAATCATCCAGGCAGCATCCTTACAATGTAATGACAATCAGTTACCAAAAAATGTGCAGGCACTGATAACAGGATTCTGAAGGGTCAGAAATGAGTGGAAGAAAATAGGCATTTCAAACAAGTGCACAGCAGCTGCTGCTGACCTTGGCTTAAGATTGCATCCAAAACATCATTAATTTTCTATTGTAAAATAAAGGGAAGCCAAGTAAAATCCTGATAAAGAGTCATTCTGGAAAGGGGGAAGAACACTACTGTTTAAATGCTATTCCTGTGGTTAAAATGCTGTCAGAAACATCTTTACTCCCATTTGAATCACTTTAGCTAAGATGAAGGAGGTGCTAAGGAGGAGGCAAAACATATCTTCAGATTCATACCTTCTTTGAAAATGATCCTACAGTTTTTATGGAACTGAATAACTAAAGTAGGTACATTTAAAGAAAAATTTCAGCAAACTTGTGACAACAACATGAGGAATTAATCCCAAATATATGCCGTCTCAAGTATATCCCAAATATATGACCTCTCAAGACCAAGTATGCAAAAATGAAAGTAACTGTAGTAGCTACCTTTTCTTCTGTTCCTACTATAATTCAGATGGTTAAATGAAAAAGACCTTACAGACTGGGTAATAACCTCTACCTTGCAGATTAAAAAAAAAAAAATCAAGAGCTCAAATAAATGAATTTGTTCATGGTTAAGCAATTAGCATGAGATAGATCAGGAATTTAAAAGTAAACTTTTTTATTCTAAAATCAAGTCATAATTTTGTGTTATCTGTTTTAAGAAAGTGAAAGTGACTCAGTCACATCTGACTCCCAGTGACCCCATGGCCTATACAGTCCATGGAATTCTCCAGGCCAGAATACTGGAGGGGGTAGCCTTTCCCTCCTCCAGGGGATCTTCCCAACCCAGGGATTGAACCCAGGTCTCCCACATTGCGGGTGGATTCTTTATCAAGTGAGCCACCGGGGAAGCCCATGAATACTGGAGTGGGCAGCCTGTCCCTTCTCTGGAGGAACTTCCCAATCCAGGAACTGAACCCAGGTTTCCTGCCTTGCAGGCGGATTATTTTAATACTAGAGGGGTAGCCTATCCCTTCTCCAGCGGATCTTCCCGACCTTAAATGGGGAACCAGAGTAATGATGGGTCAGGAGATTATGTCACATAAGCTAAAGAATTTTAGTCTTTTAATCTAGAGATAAGTGACTCAATGAGCTTTATAGGAGCTGTGGGAAAACATCTGAGAGGTCATAAAATGAAAGGGGAGAAGTTATTTAATCCATATGTATTATTAAACAAGAACATGTGGGTTCTATTTCCAGCTATGATAAAGAAGTGTGATTGAAACTAAACTTTCCATTAAGAACAACTGTAAAAAGCTATGCAAAAGAAGAAGGAAAGCTCTGGACTACGTACATTTACAGAGGATTAAGGCAGCCAGGATTCAGTAGATCAAGATCCTGAAGAGAAAGAAAATAAATTGAGAATACCCACATATTTGTCATTTTCCCTCTACAGCACCCTTGTGCATTTTTAGAGAAAAGTAGAGGGGCAGATCAGAAAGTCGCAATTAAGAGGTTCTATGAATCTCACTAGGTTGCAAAGATCAAAGTAAATTAGCTCAGGACTACCAAAAAAGCCAGCATTTAAGGTGACAAATGTTTCTAGATAATCCCCCTAAAAACAAGATAACTCATCATTAGCAAAATGTCATTAAAGAAATACTAAAGAAAGTTCTTTAGGCAGAAAGAAAATGATTCCTGGTAGAATAAGAACTTTAATGCAGAAATGAAGAGAACCAGAAAGGGTAAATATATGGTTAAATCTAAATGAATATTGACTAATAAAGTACATCTTGTGGGAATAAATTGTATATAAATTTACCATACACACATGATTGGATATATTTTATACATAATTTTAATGTGACAATAATAACACAAAAAGTGGGAGAATGGTAAATGGAGCTAAAATTTTTTTAAGCTTTCGTGACAGAGGATGAGATGGTTGGATGGCATCACCGACTTGATGTATATGAGTTTGAGTAACTCCAGGAGCTGGTGATGGATGGGGAGTCCTGGCATGCTGCAGTCCATGAGGTTGCCGAGAGTTGGACATGACTAAGTGACTGAACTGAACTGAATATAAACATACTAATTTAAAACTAAGAAGACTTCAAGAGAAAAGTATTAGTGATAGAGACATAGTTTGTAATAATAAAAGATAAATTTTGACTGCAGTATAAATGTGCACACATCTAATAACATAGGCTCAAAATAATTTAAGTCACAAACTGACCAAACTAAAAGAAGAAATAAAAGTACACAGTCATACAACTTGAGAATAATTCACATTTCTCAGTCATTAGTAAAACAAACAGAAAAAGAATTAGATATATTTTATGAATTCAATAAACTAACGTGATCTTATTGGGAGGGGTGTGTGTATAAAATAGTATGCTGAATACCTACAGAAGTGTACATAGTAGTTTCACCAAAATTCACTGTGATGTAAGAATGTATCTTCTAACTACGGGGGAATTAAGACATAAATCAGTAACCAAGAGATAACTACCAAATCTTCAAATGTTTATAAATGAAGCAAGTCTTTTCTAAATAATCCGTAAGTCAGAGAATAAAGCAAATTAGAAATGGGTCCCAGGTGGTGCTAGTGGTAAAGAACCCGCCTGTCAATGCAGGTAGACCTAAAAGACACGGGTTCAATCCCTGAGTTGGGAAGATACCCTGGAGAAGGGCAGGGAAACCCACTGCAATATTCTTGGCGGGAGACTCCCATGGACAGAGGAGCCTGGCAGGCCAGGGTCCAGAGGGTTGCAAAGAGTCAGACACAACTGAAGTGACTTAGCCCGCACTCATGCACAAAGCAAATGAAAAAGTATTCCAAACTGAATAACTATGAAAACAAAGACATGAGAATTTGTGGAATGTAGCTGAAGCAATGCTTGTAGAAAAATGTATAGTGTCAAATGCATGTTTTAGGAAAAATAATCTGAAAAAGCAAATAATTATCTCCTAAGAAACCAGAAAAAGAATAGCAAACTAAATGCAAGAAAGTAGGAAATATTAAAGAGAATATTAAAGGAAATATTTAAAATATCAATGACAAATAGTCTACAAACAATAATGCTGGAGAAGGGATGGAGAAAAGGGAATCCTCCTACACTGTTGGGGGGGGGGATGTAAATTGGTATAACTACTATGGAAAACAATACATAGTTTCCTTAAAAAATTAAAAATAGAATTACCATATGATCCAGAAATCACACTCCTGGGCATATATGCAATAAAACAATAATTTGAAAAGATACATGCACCTACTATTTACAATAGCCAAGACATTGAAGCAACCTAAATGTACACGGACAGAAGAATGAACAAAGAAAATGTGGTACATATATACAATGGAATACTATTCAGCCATGAAAAAGAATGAAATAATACCGTTTGCAGCAATATGAATGGACCTAGATATCATACTAAGTGAAGTAAGTCAGATAAAGACATGTATCATAAAACATCACTTCTTTGTGGAATCTAAAAGGATACAATTGAATTTAATTTATAAAACAGAAATAGACACATAGAAATAGAAAACAAACTTATGTTTACTAAAGAGAAAGTGAGGAGAGATAAATTAGGAGTTTAGGATTAACATATATATACTACTATATATAAAACAAATAATCAACTAAGACTACATTATAACACAGGGAAATCTACTCAATATTCTTTAATAACCTATATGGGAAAAGAGTCTGAAAAAGAATGGATATGTGTATATGTATAACTGAATCAGTTGTATATCTGAAACTAACACAATATTATAAATCAAAAGAATAGCAAGGAGAGATAAGAAAGCCTTCCTCAGTGATCAGTGCAAAGAAATAGAGGAAAACAATAGAACGGGAAAGACTAGAGGTCTCTTCAAGAAAATTAGAGATACCAAGGGAACATTTCATGCAAAGACAGGCTCAATAAAGGACAGAATTGGTATGGATCTAACAGAAGCAGAAGATATTAAGAAGAGGTGGCAAGAATACACAGAAGAACTGTACAAAAAAGATCTTCATGACCCAGATAATCATGATGGTGTCATCACTCACCTAGAGCCAGATATCCTAAAAGGTGAAGTCAAGTGGGCCTTAGAAAGCATCACTACAAACAAAGCTAGTGGAGGTAATGGAATTCCAGTTGACCTATTTCAAATCCTAAAAGATGATGCTGTGAAAGTGCTGCACTCAATATGCCAGCAAATTTAGAAACCTCAGCAGTGGCCACAGAACTGGAAAAGGTCAGTTTTCATTCCAATCCCAAAGAAAGGCAATGCCAAAGAATGCTCAAACTACCACACAATTGCACTCATTTCACATGCTAGTAAAGTAAAGCTCAAAATTCTCCAAGCCACGCTTCAACAGTACATGAACCTTGAACTTCCAGATGTTCAAGCTGGTTTTAGAAAAGGCAGCAGAACCAGAGATAAAATTGCCAACATCTGCTGATCATCAAAAAAGCAAGAGAGTTCCAGAAAAACATCTATTTCTGCCTTATTGACTATGACAAAGCTTTTGACTGTAGGGATCACAATAAACTGTGGAAAATTCTTCAAGAGATGGGAATACTAGACTACCTGACCTGCCTCTTGAGAAATCTGTACGCAGGTCAGGAAGCAACAGTTAGAACTGGACATGGAACAACAGACAAAGGAAAAGGAGTACATCAAGGTGCTGTATGTTGTCACCCTGTTTAACTTATATGCAGAGTACATCATGAGAAAGGCCGGGCTGGATGAAGCATAAGCTGGAATCAAGATTGCTGGGAGAAATATCAATAACCTCAGATATGCAGAGGACACCACCCTTATGGCAGAAAGCGAAGAAGAACGAAAGATCCTCTTGATGAAAGTGAAAGAGGAGAGTGAAAAAGTTGGCTTAAAGCTTAACATTCAGAAAACTAAGATCGTGGCATCCGGTCCCATCACTTCATTGTAAATAGATGGGGAAACAGTGGCAGACTTTATTTCTTTGGGCTCCAAAATCACTGCAGATGGTGATTGCAGCCATGAAATTAAAAGACACTTACTCCTTGGAATGAAAGTTATGACCAACTTAGACAACATATTAAAAAGCAGAGACGTTACTTTGCCAACAAAGGTCCATCTAGTCAAGGCTATGGCTCCTCCAGCAGTCATGTATGGATGTGAGAGTTGGACTGTAAAGAAAGCTGAGCGGAGAAGAATTGATGCTTTTGAACTGTGGTGTTGGAGAAGACTCCTGAGAGTCCCTTGGACTGCAAGGAGATCCAACCAGTCCATCCTAAAGGAGATTAGTCCTGGGTGTTCATTGGAAGAACTGATGTTGAAGCTGAAACTCCAATACTTTGGCCACCTCATGGGAAAAGTTGACTCATTGGAAAAGACCCTGATGCTGGGAGAGATTGGGGGCAGGAGGAGAAGGGGATGACAGAGGATGAGATGGCTGGATGGCATCACCGACTCAATGGACATGAGTTTGGGTCAACTCTGGGTGTTGGTGATGGACAGGGAGGCCTGGCCTGCTGCGGTCCATGGCGTCACAGAGTAGGACATGACTGAGCAACTGAACTGAACAGAAACTAAATATAAAATAAAAATTTAAATTTAAAATATCAATGAAATGGAAAATATAGGAAAAAAGGGAAATTTGCGTTTTGGAAAAGATTAATAAAATTGATAAATATCTGGCAAGACTGATTAGAAAGAAAATTTTTCAAGAATTAACAATATTTACCATTAGAGGTTTTAAAAATAAAAACATTTAGCTTTCAGATAAAATGTAGAAGGTCTTAAGGGACCACTGTACCCATCATATAACCTAAAAAGATAACTGAATCTCCCCCATCATATCTAAGATACAGAAGACTTGCAGACAAAAGTAGTCTAAGGAAACTAAGTTACAGACAAGTCTAAGGGATTTCTAGGTGAGCAGATACCACCAGTGGCCAAATTCTATTCTGCAAGGTCTCCAAAGGGGCCAGTGAAAAACTGAACATGAAATTTTGCTGGGATACTTGCAGACCTTGTGAGCTGGCTTGAATAGATCGAAATCAGAAGCTCCAAATGAAGGGAATTTGTTCTTGCCTGCCAACCTTCGCCAAAAGAGCTTTGCTGAGTGTATGTCAGGGGTATGGAAGCTGAACTAGAAAGCAGAGGGAGCATTCTGCATCCAACAGTGCTTAGATCGCAAAACCCTACTAGAGGGAGTAACTTATAAGAGACACAGGACAGAACAAGTAAGTTCTAAAGACATTTGAAAATGTGGAGGGAACCTAACCAAAGCTGTAACTTAGCCACAATTCAGCTCGAATCTTGATCAATTTGTTAAGACTTCTGTCTTCTGTAACTTACAGACAAGGGAAAGGACATGCCTTCACTTGTACAAAATAATATTTACTCCAGGGACTACAATTTGTTTCATGACGCCATTGTGAGAATGCAATAAAAAGTCGTGAGACCAGTGTAGAAGCAATATGATTCCTAATTAAGAGGAAAAAAACTGTCAATGGGAGCAGACTGAGGAATGGCTCAGATATTGGAGTTAGTGAAGACTTTAACTAAGGGCTTCCTTGGTGCCTCAGATGGTGAAGAATCTGCCTGCAATGCAGGAAACCCCAGGTTCGATCCCTAGGTCACAAAAATTCCCTGGAGCAGGGATTAGTTACCCACTCTGGTATTCTTGCCTGGAGAATTCTATGGACAGTGAAGCCGGCAGGCTGCAGCCCATGGGGTTGTAAAGAGTCGGACAGGGCTGATCGACTATCACTTTTCTTCAGTTAAAATAGCTATTAAAATACATTAAAGAGATTAGAAGACAACACAGACAAAATGGACACAAAAAGATGAGAATTTTAAAAGTAAAATTTCTACAGTAGAACCAAGTGGAAATTTAAAACTGAAAAATTACCATATATTAAATTAAATGTATTTAATATATTCAAAGCAGAATGGACATAGCTGAGGAAAAAAATATCAATTATTTCATCCAGGTCATAACTGTCAAACTGTTTTAAACCAAAAACAAGGGAAAAAAATTTAAGTACAGACATAAAATACTTACATGCAGACAAAAAAATAGGTAGGTTATATTCAGGAAGACAAACATAACATGATAAGTAACTTTCATCAGAAAACAAATGCAAGACAAAAGACAACAGGATTGACTTCTGTAAGTGCTGAAAGAAAAAAAATTTGGAATAAAAAAAAATTAAAGTCTGTATAAAGACAGTTTTAAATAAATGAAAGCTGAGACAATATGTCACCAGTTTTTAGACTAAAAAGGAACAATCCATGACATCAGCACAGATCAGCCACACAAATCTGCAGACTAGACCAGAAAGATCAAATACAAGCAAAAATGTGCAATAATAGTTTTAAAAGTTAAAAGTAGATTACTGGATATTTTCTAAAAACCACAATAAGAACAATACATTGAGGAGTTCATAATACATGTAGAAATAACATGTATGACATCAACAGCATAATTGGAGAGAAAAATAAATGTAATTATACACTTACAAAGTACTACATTGCTCATGGAGTAGCAAAACAATAATTCAATTATCTTGATAAGTGAGGTAAAAATTGAGGATGTTTATGGTAATCCCTAGAGCAGTGGTTCTCTACCAGTAGTAATTTTTCTTCCAAAGGGACATGAGCTACTTACTTCTGGCTATTTCATTTTGGTTGGGAGAGATGGGGATGTTTCTACTGTCATCTAGTGGGAAGAAGCCAGGGTTGCAGCTAAAAATGCTACAATGCATAGCACAACTCTCATAGTAAGGAAACGTCCGGTTTCAAACATCAAAGTGCCTTGAGGTTGAGAAAGCCAACATACAAAGTGGTCACTGAAATAACCATTAAAAGAAGTATGGGTGCAATGAGGGGGCTGGCTTCATCTGGAATAATTTTTTAAAAAACACATGATTAATCCAAAAGAAGTCAAAGGAGACAAAAGATGGGACAAATAAAAAGATAACAAGCCACTAGACATAAAAGTAAATATGTCAATGATTACATTAGATTTTTTTTTTTTTTAAGGACAAATACCCCATCAATTGGCATATAGTGGTTCATAATAAGACAGACTGGCAGACAATCTGGCAGACAATTTTTGCAGACAGACTAGAAAAAATAAAACTATCTTTTGTTTACAAGATACACTTTAAATATAAATGCACAGATAGGCTGAAAGCAAAAGAATTGGAAAAATACACACTCTAACCATAAAAGCTTGTGTGACTGTGTAAATATCTGACAAAGCAGGCTTTAAGACAAAGAGTATTAATAAAGTAACATTACATAATAACAAAATGGTTGGTTAATCAATAAGATGTCATTCTAAGTATGTACATAAATAATATCATTTCAAAATGCATGAAACAAAAGCTAAAACTAGATTTGATAGGACTGAGAAGATAAAGACAAACCCACATAGTCAGATGTATTAACTTATCTCTCTCAGAAACTGAAAGAGCAGTAATCAATAGCAAAAAGTGTTTAATAATCTGAATTTAGGTAGAGAAGGTTTCAAACAACACTATTAACCAATTTGACCAAATAGATATGCATTTAATATGACAAACAACAGCTTCAGAAAAGTCTTTTCAAATGCTCGAGAAACACTCTTCAAAATAGACCATATGTTGCTCTATAAAACCAGTCTCAAAAGTTTAAAAACAATGAACGTGAAAGTGAAAGTCGCTCAGTTGTGTCCAATCTTTGTGATCCCATGGACTAGTCCATGAAATTCTCCAGGCCAGAATACTGGAGTTGGTAGCCTTTCCATTCTCCAGGGGATCTTTCCAACCCAGGTCTTCCTCATTGCAGGTGGATTTGTTACCAACTGAGCCATAGGGGAAGCCCTAAAACAATGAAAGAAATTTCCTAAAGTTCCCTGCCCAGAAGTCAATGATAAAGATAACCAGAAAATCTTCAAACACTGTTTGAAAATCAAATAATATATTTCTAAATAACTCACGAGTTAAAGAAGAAATAATAGTTAAAATCTGAAAACACTTTTAAGGAAAAACAATGACAATTCAACATGTCAAAATTTATGGGATGGAACTAATAAACAGTTTGGATGAAATTTTACTGCTTTAAATATGTATATTAGAAATGTGTTTAAAATCAATTATTAAGCTTCCTTCTCATAAAACAATAAAATTGGGGCAGGCAGGCAGTGTGGAAAGAAAGGGCAGAAATCAATGAAACAAAAGAGACAATCGGAAAAGCAGGAAAAAAAAAAAAGAGTTCTTTGAAGAGATTATTAAAACTGAACTTCCTTGTAAGACTCATTAAGAAAAAACAAAAATACAAACTATGACTATCAGGAGTAAAAATAAATAACACCACTAAGTATCTTCCCTGGTGGCTCAGTTGGTAAAGCGTCCACCTGCAATGCCGGAGACTCGGGTTTGATCCCCGGGTCGGGAAGATCCCCTGGGAAAATGGCAACCCACTCCAGCACTCTTGCCTGCAAAATCCCATGGACGGAGAAGACTTGGTGGGCTACAGTCCATGGAGTCACAAAGAGTCGGACACAACTGAGCGACTTCAGTTTCATAGGTATTGAAAGATAACAAGAGAATGTTATAAACAAACGTCATGCCAATAAATTTGTCCAGCTATATGAAATGAACAAAGTGCTTGAAAACACTTTACCAAAACTGACATCAGAAAATAAAGAAAAACTAAGTATTTCTGTATTAGTTACCATTCCACAAAGTAAATTCCTGACCTGATGGCTTTAGTATTTCTACCAAACACCCCCATACACGTGAATAATACTAGTCTTGTGCCTGTGTGCTAAGTTGCTTCAGTTGTGTCCAACTTTTATGTGATTCCATGGACCACAGACCACCAGGCTGCTCTGTCCATAGGGTCTGACACAAAGTTATTCAGAGACGAGAGGTAAAAGAAACAATTTCCAACTCATTGTATGAGGCCAGCATTATCGAGATACCAATATCCAACAAAATTTTTTATAAGAAAAGAAATGAAAAGATATAAAATCTCTAAAAGAATACATCAGCAAATAGAATAGAGCAATACATGAAAACAGATTATATATACTGACCAAGGGAGTTTTAGCCCAGAAGCACAAGGTTAGTATAACCTTTAAAAATCAATTAAATAGAGATATATTCCATATTCATAAATTGGGAGATAAATGATTATTAAGATATCAGTTACCTTACCCCCAAAATTGATATATAAAGTCAATGCAATCACTACCAAAATCCCAATAGGCTTTTTTTTTTTTTTAAGATATTGACAAAGAGATACTAAATTTGTTTAAAATATAAAAGATATAAAACCCTAGCTATGGGTTTCCGTGGTGGCTCAGACAGTAAAGAATGCATCTGTAATTTAGGAGAGCTGGGTTCAATCTCTGGGTTGGGAAGATCCCCTGGAGGAGGGCATGACAACCCACTCCAGTATTCTTGCCTGAAGAATCCCCATGGACAGAGGAGCCTGGAGGGCTGCAGTCCACGGGGTCATAAAGAGTCAGACATGACTGAGCGACTAAGCACAGCCTAGCTATGAAAATCTTGAGAAAAATAAAAAGTTACACTACTAAATTTCAAGACATTCTATAATACTTTAGCTATTAAGACAGTGTGATATTGGGAACAAGAATAGCTATATAGGTCAATGAAACAGTCTAGAGTATGAGGTAGATCTACACACATATGGTTGCTTTATTTTGCAAAAATTATGGAGAAAGGAAGGCCTATTCAATAAATGATGTTGGAAGAACTGAGGGAAAAAAAGAACTATACTACTCTACACATAAAAGTTAATATAAAGTAGATTGTGAATTTAAAGTTGGAAACTATAAAATTCTAAAATAAAACTTGTGCATGTCTTCATTTTACTGAGGCAGACAAAAGTTCTTAAACAAAACACAAAGAACACAAATTATTTTTAAAAAAGCTATAATTGACTTAATCAAAACTGAAATCTTCAGGTCACTAAAAGATACCTTTAACAAAGTGGAAAGAAAAGCCACAGATCAGGGAAAATATTATATATAGATATACATATCTATATAGATATATATAGATACATAGATATGACAAGAAACTCATGTATAATGTGAAAACAACTCCTATAAATCAGTAAGAAAATGCTCAGTGTTTAAAAAATGACACAAACTACTATGTAGAAAATAGATAAGCAACAAGAATATATTGTGCAGCACAGGCAAATATAGCCATTATTTTGTAATAACTTTAAATGAACTATAATCTATAAAATACTGAATCACGTTGTACATCTAAACTATTATAAATCAACCACACTTCAGTAAAAATATTCTAGAAAAAAACGAGCTCTCCTCCCCTCACGTTTACTATTTCAAATGGCTTGAAAAGGCACTGCCCCAAGAAGATACTCAAAAGGCCAATAAACATGTGAAAAGATTCTCAACAGTATTCTCAATGGGGAAATTCAGATTAAACTAAGGGATACTGTTGCATTTGCATCCATTATTAATGCAAAAATTTAACACATTGACAAAACCAAACATTGGAGGGTGTGTGGAGAAATTGTGAACATTATATATTACTGGTGGAATATACAGTGACTCAACCATTCTTAACAACTGCCTATTAGTTTCTCATAATGTTAAATTTATACCTACCCTATGACCCTCAATTTCATGCCTACACATATTGTAAAAAGAAATGTCATATATCTACAAAAATATTTGTACAATAAGATTGATAGAAACTTTGTAGTAACTTAAAATAAGAAGCTATCTGCCCATTAATAGAAAAATTGATTTAAAATTTCTACTGTATTTATATAGTGGAATATCATATGGCAGTAAAAATAAGAATACACTACTGATGAATATAACACCAGATGAATCTCAAAAACATTACAGTCAGAAAAAGAAGTCAAACACAAATATATATACTGTTTATATGTTAATATGTATTATTCTGTTTATATAAAATGCAAGAACAGATAAACTATTATTTTGCTTTGTATATCAGAATAGGGGTTACCTTGGGGGCGGGTGTGCATATCAACTGGCAAGTTTTCTGAGGGAACTTTCTGAAGTGTTATATCTTTATCTGGGTGATTT
Organism: Cervus canadensis; assembly: GCF_019320065.1. Taxonomy (NCBI): domain Eukaryota; kingdom Metazoa; phylum Chordata; class Mammalia; order Artiodactyla; family Cervidae; genus Cervus; species Cervus canadensis. The sequence continues at coordinate 41,145,760 of NC_057389.1, read as the reverse complement.
TTATACATGTATAATCATAGTTAAAAACTTAGTGAGCTATATACTTAAGACTTGCACATTTTACCTTATTTAAACTATACTCAGTTTCAAAAGAGATAATAGGAGGAAATTATGAACAACTTTATGCCAACGTATTTGAAAGTTTAGTTGGAAAATTTTTTCAAAAGTTACATTTTAAAAGTATAAATATTCATCTATCAAATAAAGCTATTTAATCTATAATATAATGTCTATGATAAACAAAACTCCAAACTTAGGTGGCCTTCACCTATGGCTTTCTTCCAAGAATTTAAGGAAGAAATAACAATAATCTTACACAAATTTCACCAGAAAATGGGAAATAATGAAGACTTTTAAATTAGTTTTATCAAATTAGCATATCTTGATGCCACAACTTGACAAGGACATTACTAGAAAGCCAAACATTAGGGCAGTATCTCTCATGTTTAAGATCTTAGGCACAGAAATTTAAAATATGAGCAAAATAAATACACCAATAAATATATAGAAGATATTACATCATGACTAAGTCAGATTTATTCTAGAAATACAACATCAGCTTAACATTTGAAAATCCATCATTGTGATTGCCACATTAACAGAAAAATGATCAACTCAATAGATAAGCAAACACTTTTGATAAATTCAATACCCATTCAATGCCATTTTTGGTAAAATTCAATACCATTTTTGACTTCCCAACCTGGGAATTGGCAAAAGCACTGGTAATACCCAGGGAATCTGATTTTGAAGGACAATGGGATTTGATAATAGGATTTCCACATGAATGTGGGAAACAGAGAATCTTGGAGTGCACCAACAAAACCTTCTATGCACCAGGATACAGGGAAAAGGAGCAGTGAGCCCACAAAAGACTCACAAAAAAAGATCCACAAAAGACTCAACCAGGCCTGAGTGTTTGAGGGCCTCATGCAAAGGCATGGGTCAGCAGTGGCCTGATGCAGAAACACAGGCACTGGAAGCAGCAATCCTGGGAGACACACGTTGGAATGAGTCCTTTTAGAGGCTGCCTTTAGCCATACCATAGAGGCTATGGGCCGTCTCAGACCGAACCAACAGAGAGGGAGCACAGCCTCACCCAACAACAGAAAATTGGATTAAAGATTTACTGAGCATGGCCCTTCCCACCAGAGCAAGACCTCATTTTCCCCACAGCCAGTTGTTCCTATCAGGTAACCTGCACAAGCCTCTTGTCCTCATTGATCAGAGGGCAGACAGAAGAAGCAAGAACTATAATCCCACAGCCTCCAGAACAAAAGCCACAATCACAAAAAAACTGGCCAAAATGATGGCATGGATCGCAGCCTTGTGTAACTCAATAAAGCTATGAGCCACGCCATACAAGGTCACCCGAGACGTATGGGTCATGGTGGAAAATTCTGACTAAATGTGGTCCACTGCAGAAGGGAGTGGCAAACCGCTTCAGTATTGTTGCCTCAAGAAAACCATGAACGGTATGAAAAGGCAAAAAGATATGATACCAGAAGATGAGTGCCTCAGGTCAGTAGGTGTTCAATATGCTACTGGGGAAGAGCAGAGAAATAATTCCAGAAAAGCTAACGAGGCTCGGCCAAAGCAGAAATGACACCCAGCTGTGGGTGTGTCTGGTGGTGAAAGTAAAGTCCAGTGCTATAAAGGACAATATTGCATAGGAACTGGGAATGTCAGGTCCATGAATCAAGGTAAATTGGATGTGATTAAGCAGGAGATGGCGAGAGTGAACACTGACATTTTAGGAATCAGTGAATTAAAATGGATGGGAATGGGCAAATTTAATTCAGATGACCATTATATCTACTGCTGTGGACAAGAATCCCTTAGAAGGAATGGGAGTAGCCCTCACAGTCAACAAAAGAGTCCAAGATGCAACATTTGGGCCCTATCTCAAAAGCAACAGAAAGATCTTGGTTCATTTCCAAGGCAAATCATTTAATATCACAGTAACCCAAGTCTATGCTCCAACAACTAATGCCAAAGAAACTGAAGTTGAACGGTTCTACAAAGACCTACAAGATCTTTGGGAACTAACACCAATAAAAAGATGTTCTTTTCATCATAGGGGACTGGAATGCAAAAGTAGACAATCAAAAGATACCTGGAGCTACAGACAAGCTTGGCCTTGAAGTACATAATAAAGCAGGTTTTTTACTCCAAGAGTACAAAGAGTACAGAAGTACAAAAAAAGCTTAAAAGACTTTTGCCAAGAAAACACACTGGTCATAGCAAACCCCTCTTCCAATAATATAAGAGACATCTCTACACGTGGACATCACCAGATGGTCAATAACAAAATTAGATTGATCATATTCTTTGAAGATGAAGACGGAGAAATTCTATATAGTCAGCAAAAAGAAGACCTGGAGCTGACTGTGCCTCAGATCATCAGCTTCTTACTGCAAAATTCAGGCTTAAGTTGAAATAGGAAAAACAACTAGACCATTCAAGTATGACCTAAATCAAATCCATTATGATTATATAGTGGAAGTGACAAATAGATTCAAGGTATTAGATCTGGTAGGTAGAGTGCCTGAAGAACTATGGACAAAGATTCATAACACTGTATAGGAGGCAGTGACCAAAACCATTCCCAAGAAAATGAAATGCAAGAAGAAAAAATGTTTGTCTGAGGAGGCCTTACAAATAGCTAAGAAGAGAGGAGAAGCAAAAGGCAAAGATGAAAGGGAAAGATATACCCAACTGAATGCAGAGTTTCAGAGACTAGAAAGAAGAGACAAGAAAGCCTTCTTAAGTAAACAATGCCGAGAAATAGAGGAAAACAACAGAATGGGAAAGACTAGAGATCTCTCCAAGAAAATTGGAGATACCAAGGGAATGTTTCATGCAAAGATGGACACAATAAAGGACAGAAAATGCAAGGATCTAACCAAAGCAGAAGAGATTAAAAAGAGTTGGCGAAAGTATACAGGGGAACTATACAAAAAAGGTCTTAATGACCTGGATAACCACGATGGTGTGATCACTCACCTAGAGCCAGACATCCTGGAGTGTAAAGTCAAGTGGGACTTAGGAAGCATTACTATGAACAAAGTGAGTGGAAGTGATGGAATTCTGTGTTGCATGCATGCTAACTTGCTTCAGGGTGTCTGACTCTTTGCAACACTATGGACCACGGCCCGTGAGGCTGCCCTGTCCATGGCATTACCCAGGCAAGAATATTGTAGTGGGTTGCTATTCCCTCCTCTATGGTTTCCTTCTGACCTAGGGATTGAATCCATGTCTCTTATGTCTCCTGAAGTGGCAGGTGGGTTTTTTCTCTTTCTTTTTTCTTTTTACCACTGGTGCCACCTGGGAAGCCTGATGGAATTCTTGCTGAGCTATTTAAAATTCTAAATGATGATACTGTGGAAGTACTACACTCAATATGCCAGCAAATTTGGTAAACTCAGCAGTAGCCACAGGACAGGAAAGTGTCAGTTTTCCTTCCAATCCCAAAGAAAGGTATTGCCAAAGAATGTTCAAACTGCAGTACAACTGCACTCATTTAACATGCTAACAAAATAATGCTCAAAATCCTTCAAGCTAGGCTCCAACAATAGGTGAACTGAAAACTTCCAGATGTACAAGCTGGATTTAGAAAATGCAAAGGAAACAGTGATTAAATTGCCAACATCTGGTGGAGCAGAGAAAAAGCGAGGGAATTCCCAAAAAAGTCTGCTTCTGTTTCACTGGCTTTTTCTCATTTTATATTCTTGCTTCCTTTATCATAGATTAATTGACCATTAAGTGTGGACTTAATTATGGGCTCCCTAGCTTGTTCCATTGATCTATGTGTGTCTGTTTTTGTGCCATTACCATACTGTTTTGATTACTATAGCTTTGTAGGATAGTTTGAATGTAAAGCGCATGATACCTGCGGCTTTGTTCTTTCTTAAGAGTGCTTTGGCTATTTGGGGCCTTTTGTATTTCCACACAAATTTTAGAATTATTTTTTCTAATTCTGTGAAAAAAGTCTCATTCTTAATTTTTTAACACATTTGCAAACTACAAACAGTAGGAAGCTTCCTTGATTTGGTATTATGTCTAATATCTTAATGACAAAATTCCAAAAAATTCCTCTTGCTGTGTAGATATCACAAAGATGTCAGCTATCACTGCTCCTATTTGACTTTGTAAAGGAGTCCTGACTAATGAAATTAGGCATATAAAAGAAGCAAACAGCATGGAATTTGGAAGTGAGAAACTAAAACTATGTAAAAATCCAAAAGAATCTATAAATTAATAGAATTACTAAATGAACTTAGCAAAATACAAGGTCAATATACAAATTTCTGTTGCATTTTTCATGCAAGCAAGACCCAGAAATGATAAAAAGGAAATATAATGTAATTATACTATTATTTGTAACAACATAAAAAGCAATCATATGTATGGGATAACTAGCAACAGATAAAGTCTTACAGAGAACTATAAATATTGCAAAGAGAAATTTTAAAAGATATAAATAAATAAAAGGAAATAATCCATGTTCATGGATTTGAATCTTCAATGTAGTAAAGACGTCTCCTTCTCTCAAACTTATCTACAGATTCAATAGAATCCCTATCAAAATACCACCAAGTTTCTTTTTTTAAAGAAATTGACACGTATTCTAATACATCTGAAAATGCAAAGTGCCAAGATAAACTCAAATAAAAAGAACAAAGTTGGAGAATATATTACTAGGTAACAATATTTATTTGAAGTACTAGTAATTGAAGTGCGGAACTGGCATGAGAATATACACACAAAGCACAGAAAGTAAAGAGAATTCCTAAGTAGATCCACACATTGTTTTGGTTACTAGACTTATAACAAAGGAGAAAAGTATCTTTGAAATGTAGTAAGGAAAAGATAGTCCTTTAATAAGCTATGCTAGATTAAATGGATATCCATGCTAATAAAATCTCATGGTTGCCATTCCTTTCCCCATTTTATAGAGGAAGATGATGGCACCGAAGAGGAGAATGCTGTTAACTAAGACCAAACAGCTAATAAAGCAGAGCTACCCAAGAGGTGTTAGTCCCGGTTACAGGCCAAGAGTTTTATACACATTGTCTCATTTGACTCCTCCAAATAGCCTTGTTTTGTCAAAAGTTTGTACATAAGAAAATAAACTAGAAGTTAAGTAACTTTCTTCCCACAACCTGTGATAGGCAGAGGGAGTGAACCCATCTCTGAAAAGATGCCCATGTCCTAATCCCCCAGAACATGTGAATATGTTACTTTACATGGCTAAAGAGACTTTGCAGATGTGTATGGATCTTCAGATGGGGGAGACCATGCTGGATTATCTGGATGCGCCAAATGAGGTCACAAGATAGGCAGAAGGGTCAGAATCAGAGAAGAGATGTAACCTTAAAAGAGTATGTCAGAAAGAGTGAGTTAAAGATAGTACATTGTTGACTCTGAAGATGGTGGAAGGGACCTCAAGCCCAGGAATGTACGTGACCTCTAGATCCTGGAAAAGACAAACAAATGGATTTTTCCTAAGAATTCCTGGAGGTAACAAAGCCCTGCTGATATCTTGATTTCAGCCTGCTGAAGACCAGAAGACTTCCGACTTCCAGAATTGTAAGGTAATAAAATTTGTGTGACTACGTTTGTGGTAATTTGCTATAGCAACAGGAAACTAATGCACGTAACCAATTAAGATTTGCTTCCAGGTTTCTCTGTCTCCACAGCCTGTGCCTTTAATCACAAGGGAACATACCTTAGTGGAATTACTGTAACAGGAAAGCAAAGCATTTATCAAAATGGTTTGCCCTACAGATCTTTGGTGCTATCTAACTGATCATTGATCATGGCGTCTTTGAAGTAGGCGGCAAATTACTAAAGCCTTTTTGATTTGTGTAAGAATTACAGGCATACTTAGCAATTGTCAGAATCTTCATCAAGTGAGAGCTCTGTGAAATCACTCACCTTTCTTTAAAATATATGTGAGTATACAGACATGTGAAATGTGTACATATATACATGCCTGTGTGTACACATGTGTATGTACATCCACACCATACACGTTTGTCAAGATCTATATAGCTATGCATACAGATACATGTATGTACATACAAATGGATGGATATGTTTGCATGTATGTGAATGAAATGCCCTTGAACAAATACAGAAGAAACTTTATAAAAAGTGCTTCCAAGGAGGAGAAATGAGTTCCTAGGGGGTATGGGTTGGAAGCTTTTAATTTTACAATTAGTTATCCTTGTGTCCCTTTTAAATATTGACTCATTTAACTGTTTTGCCTATTAAAAGCATACACACAAAATTTTATTTTAAAAGAGCTATTCTATTATATCTTCATCAGCAAGAGTTAAGAGAAACTCCATGTGGTTCCCCGCCAACCCCCGCCCAGGACCCTCAATGTCACCCAGCATTCACTTTTTCCACTCTCTGCCTTGAGACTGTGAGACCTCCTCCTCCTGCATCCTTTGTCCCTCTTCACCCGTGTGCCACCCAGGCCCTCCTAACTAGCCCCCAGCCCCGAACCTCTCATTTCCCATGGCTCCCTACATAAGTCAAGGATCTCCCCTTGCCCTTCTTTGCTGGCTTTATTTTTCCCTGTAGCATTTATCAGTATCTGGTACACTGATCTGTAAACACCAGCTACTTCCAAATCGTGAGGATTGCCTGACCCCTCCACCGGAGAGCATGCTCCACGACGACAGGGATCCTTGCCTGCCTTGTTCACAACTGCGGCCCAGCACGCATTAAAGTACCTGACGTGGTAGGCTCTCAGTAAATACTAGGGAAGGAAATGAGAGAGGGGGTGAGTGAAGGAGTGACGGAAGGTTCAGTGCTTTGCTGGGAATCCCAGTTCTGCTGGCCCTGAGGTAAAGAAGAGATGAGCAGAGAGAGGTCTGTTCTTTATGGCCACCCATCTGTCTGTCTGGCATGGATGGGTAGAAAGAAGAAACTGCTATTGAGACATATGTCCTCTGCGTTAGGTCAGGTCCCCTCCACCCACCACTGCCCTGTGGCACCTGTGGCAGCAGGAGCACAACGAGGAGGATGCTGGGGGTGACCCACCAGCCAAGAGGTTGGGGTGCAGGGTAAGGGGCTCATGGCCTGGTAACCACCTATGTCAGAGAGGGGCCACATGGCGGTCACATTCACAGGCCAGAGAGCACCATGAACAGCTGGGTGAGAACTTTCACGCTTCTCTAAAAGGAGGAACGATCCTGTGGAAAGAGTAACTCAGAACGATGCTTGGAACTTGCAGCATGATTTGTGTTAACCAGGGAAAGTGATTCAGGGGATGAGGCCTTAACCTTTCTCATATATAAATATGCCCCCCTGGAAGTAGGCTTGTTTCTAAGAATACCACCTGTGAAAAGTTACTGAATCTTTTAGTAAATAGTGGCTGAGCACTCTGTTACATCAGGCACAGGTTTAGTGCCTGAGGACAGAACACTCAACAGGACAGAGCAGTCTGCATGGAGCCTTTGTTCCAACAGGACAGGCCGGCAATGAAGAAGCCACCCAAACAACAGACACCGTCTTTGAAGGCTGTGCTGGGCACCAAAAAGGAGATGATGAAAGACGGCGGAGAGCCCTCTGAGGACAGGTGTGCAGGAGGGCGGGGCAGAGAGAAATAGGGCGCCTCCCGGCCCCGGCTTCCCCTTGCACGGTGCTTGGGACGTTTGCTCCCCTCCAGTGGTCCTCAGAAGACCCCTGTGGCATCGTGGTATGTGTGTGAGCTGAGAACTGAAGGACGGCCTGCGAAGATCTGGGAGAGGCCCTCTCTCAGCGGAGGCGACAGTTAGTGGAAAGGCCCTGCGGCTGGGAAAAATGGGCGACTCTCAAGGATCAGAATCGAGGCCAGCATGGTGGCCGCACAGGAGCAATCTACGCGGACAATGGTGCGGAGTGGAGGCGTGGGACGCAGGCTGACACCCACGGCACTAGTGCAGGGGACAGATGCAGGATCCATCCACTGGATAGGCCCTGGGGAAGCCGTGCTAGGAGATCAGAGAGGCAGGTGGAAGAGTTTTGACTTTATCTCCTGGCTTGAAGACATTCACAGATGGTGAATATACCATGACTTATGACTAACGCCACAAACTTAAGCCTGTTCTCCAATATTACTTGGCCCTAATATGACTCTGAGCTTCCCAGGTATTCAAGTGGTAAAGAATACACCTGTCCATGCAGGAGACGCAGGCGGGAGATGCAGATTCAATCCCTGGGTCAGGAAGATTTCCTGGAAGAGCAATTGGTTACCCACTCCAGCATTCTTGCCTGGGAAATCCCATGGATAGAGGTGCCTGGCAGGCTACAGTCCACAGGGTCACATAGAGTCGGACAGAACTGACATGTGCACACAGATACAATATGACCACACTAAGGACTTCCCTTGTGGCTCAGCTGGTAAAGAATCCACCTCAATGTGGGAGACCTGGGTTCTATCCCTAGCTTGTGAATATCCCCTGGAGAAGGGAAAGCCTACCCACTCTAGTATGCTGGCCTAGAGAATTCCATGGACAGTCGATGGGGTCGCAAAGAGTCAAGCACGACTGAGCAACTTTCACACTTACACACTAAGGACACAGAAATGAATACACCAGAAATGTTTGGTCCTTACATGAAAACATCTACAAGCAAAAGTAGAAAACATCTACTTCTGCTTTATTGATTATGCCAAAGCCTTTGACTGTGTAGATCATGACAAACTGTGGAAAATTCTTCAAGAGATGGGAATACCAGACCACCTTACCTGCCTCCTGAGAAATCTGTATGCAGGGCAAGAAGCAACAGTTAGAACTGGACATGGAACTACAGACTGGTTCCAAATTGGGAAAGGAATACGTCCAGGCTGTATATTGTTACCCTGTTTATTTAACTCATATGCAGAGTACATCATGCAAAATGCTGGGCTGGATGAAGCACAAGCTGCAATCAAGATAGCTGGGAGAAATATCAATAACCTCAGATATGCAGATGACACCACTCTAATGACAAAAATTGAAGAGGAACTAAAGAGCCTCTTGTGGAGGGTGAAAAGAGGAGAGTGAAAAAGCTGAGTTATAACTCAACAATGAAAAAACTAAGATCAGGGCATCTGTCCCATCACTTCAAGGCAAATAGATGGGGAAAAAGTGGAAACAGTGGCAGGTTTTATTTTCTTGGGCTCCAGAATCATGGCAGATGGTGACTGCAGTCTTGAAATTTAAAGATTCTTGGTCCTTGGAAGAATGGCTATGACAAACCTAGACAGCGTATAAGAAAGCAGAGACAACACTTTGCTGACAAAGGTTCATGTGATCAAAGCTATGGTTTTTCCAGTAGTCATGTATGGATGTGAGAGTTGGAACAAGAATTGCTGCTTTAATATGTGGTGCTGGAGATCAAACTAGTCAATCCTAAAGGAAATCAACCCTGAATATTCACTATAAGGTCTGGTGCTGACCCTGAAGCTCCAACTTTGGCCACCTGATGCAAAGTAGTGTCTCACTGGAAAAGACTCTGACTCTTGTAAGTATTGAGGGCAGTAGGAGACAGGGCAACAGAGGATGAGATGGTTGGATGGGATCATCGACTCAATCGACAGGAGTTTGGGAGATAGTGAAGGACAGGGAAGGCTGAAGTGCTGCAGTCCATGGGGTTGCAAAGAGTCGGACATGACTTGGTGACTGAACAACAACAATACAATATAGTGTATATTACATTAATATATTTTGTATGTTACAAAATTGCCACTGCTATTTACATAACACTAGTTACCATTTGTCAATATACAAAGTTTTGGCAATATTATTGACTATATTTCCTATGCTATACTTTACACCTCCCCAGACTTATTTATTTTGTAACATAAAGTCTGTACTTCTTATTCACCCTCACCAATTTCATTCATCCTCCCCCAACTTCCCCTCCAACCACCACCAGGTTTTGCTCTGTGCCTATGGGTCTGTTCTGTTTGATCATTTGTTTTGTTTGAGCCTATATATAAGTTAAATCATATGATATTTGTCTTTTATGTCTGACTTATTTCACTTGGGAGAGTACCTTCTAGGTCCATAAATATTATCACAAATAAGATTTCATTCTTTTTTTATAGTTGAATAATATTCCATTGTATGTATACTATGTATTCTTTATCCATTCATCTATAAATGGATACTTAAGTTACTTCCATATCCTGACTACTGTAAATAATTCTGCAGTCAATGTAGGGGTGCATATATCTTTTTGATTTAGTATTTTGTTGTTTTTTTTGGAAAAAAATCCAGAAGTAGAATTGTTGGATTATTTGGTACTTCTATTTTTTAAAGAACCTCCATATGTTTTCCATAGTGGTTATGCCAATTTACATATCTTCCAACAGTGCACAAGTGAACCTTTTTCTCTACATTCTTGCCAACACCTGTTATTTTTTGTCTTTTTCATAATAGCCCCTCTGACAGGTATGAGGTGATATATCATTGTGGTTTTAATTTGCATTTCCCTGATGATTAGTAACTAATGGCCACAGGGCTAGAAAAGGTCAGTTTTTATTCCAATCCCAAAAAAGGGCAATGCCAATGATTGTTCAAACTATTGCACAATTGCACTCATCTCACACGCTAGCAAAGAAATACTCAAAATTCTCCAAGCCAGACTTCAACAGTATGTGAACCATGAACTTCTAAATTTTCAAGTTGCATTTAGAGAAGGCAGGGGAACCAGAGATCAAATTTTCAACATCTGTTGGATCATAGAAAAAGCAAGAGAATTCCAGAAAATCATCTACTTCTGCTCTATTGATTATGCCAAAGACTTTGACTGTTTAGATCACAACAATCTGTGAAAAATTTCTCAAGAGATGGGAATACCAGACCACCTGACCTGCCTCCTGAGAAATCTGTATGCCGGTCAAGAAGCAACAGTTAGAACTTGACATAGAACAACAGACTGGTTCCAAATTGGGAAGGGAATATGTCAAGGCTGTATATTGTCACCCTATTTATTTAACTTATATGCAGAGTACATGATGCAAAATGCTGGGCTAGATGAAGCACAAGCTGGAATCAAGATTGCTGGAGAAATATCAACAACCTCAGATATGCAGATGACACCACCCTTATGGCAGAAAGTGAAGAGGAACTAAAAAGGCTCTTGATGAAAGTGAAAGAGAAGAATGAAAAAGTTGGCTTAAAACTCAACATTCAAAAAACTAAGATCATGGCATCCAGTCCCATCACCTCATGGTGGAAATAGTGACAGACTTTATTTCTTGGGCTTCAAAATCATGACTGCAGTCATGAAATTGAAAGACACTTGCTCCTTGGAAGAAAAGCTATGATCCACATGGACAGCATATTAAAAAGCTGAGACATCATTTTGCCAACAAAAGTCCGTCTAGTCAAAGCTATGGTTTTTCCTGTAGTATGGATGTGAGAGTTGGTCTATAAAGAAAGCTGAGTGCTGAAGAATTGATGTTTTCACACTGTGGTGTTGGAAAAGGCTCTTGAGAGTTCCTTGGACTGGAAGGAGATCAAACCAGTCAACCTTCAAGGAAATCAGTCCTGAATATTCATTGGAAGGCCTGATGCCGAAGCTGAAACTCCAATACTTTGACCACCTGATGCGAAGAACTGACTCATTGGAAAAGACCCTGATGCTGGGAAAGATTGAAGGCAGGAGGAGAAGGGGACGACAGAGGATGAGATGGCTGGATGGCATCAGCGACTCGATGGACATGAGTTTGAGTAAACTCCGGGAGTTGGTGATGGACAGGGAAGCCTGGCGTGCTGCAGTCCATGGGGTCACAAAGAGTCAGACACGACTGATCTACTGAACAACACACTCAAAAAATGAAGGAATCAGTTTTGCTGGGCATTCATTTCAGAGTCTCTCCCTTCCTAGACATAAGTACTCAATTTAGATAAAAATAGGCTCTTTCTTTCAAAGCCTGTTTCTTCCTTCGTTGACTCTCTCTTTTAGATCAGGAACAGTTTGCACACAGCCAGCCGTGCTGTCCAATGGCTGGGCTGTGTGCTCATCCTCACCACCTCCCAGCGAGAACGCCAGATCAGGAGTTAAGTGAGCTGGAACTGGGAGTCCTCGGCGACCAGCTGCGAGCTCTGGAGTAGGTTCTGCCCAACCTGGACTCCCTCTTCCTGCTGTGTCCAATGAAGCTGTCTAGAATTCACTGTCTCTAAAGCCTCTGCCATCTCTCTAAGCCTGAGGACAGCTTTCTCATCCTCTCTGCACTCGGTCTATGAAAGGGGCAAAAATCCTCAGGGTTGGAGAGACCCCTGCCTGCTTTCCCTCCTGTGTTTCTTGCCCCAGTGCATTCACAACAGGAAATTATGCAGCACTGAGAAATTGGTACTCATAGAACTTTCCAAACCTCTCCCAGATCAAGTGAAGTTAAATCTGGATATTTAACCTTTCTGGCCTATTCCAAATCCCTCCAGCTACACTGAGCAACTTCTCCTTGAAATAGAAAAGGGATACAGTCACAAAAGATAAGTTAATCCTAAGCATCTCCTGAAGGACCTTCCCTCACTCCTGATAGAGCCAAACAATTAGCCTAGGTTTGCAAATGATCAGCAAAAAACTCCAAAGAGAAAACATTCAAGTGTTAGCTCAGAGATTTTAGCCTATTGTTCTGCAAGTTCCATATCTTAGCCCACAGTTTTGTTTTTTCTTTGAGTTTGAGCCAACTGATATATAAATGAGAAAATTTTTACATAAAAATTCAGATATAATATTGCTCTCAAAAAAATCTGAAGATCTACCTGTGCTCAGACTCTATCACCTTGCTGACATATAATACCACTGCCTCTTTACCCTCTTCCCATTGTTTCCCCAACATGTCACCAAGGGAGAATGTGCTTCATCATGCTTGTACAGCCTTTCTGTTGTTTTAAAGCAGAAGAAAATTTGTATCCACACTGGTAAAGCCAGATATACATCAAATGGACTGATCAAGAGAAATGGAAAATGGTGTTTTTCTAAGAGGAAGAAGAGAGCATTGCTTCTTGTGTAAGCAAATGTGAACCCACATGAATGTTTTATCTGCCTTCCCCTGTGAACATTTAAGTTTGAGAGAATTTGGGAAGCTTAGGTGTGGGCTTTCCTGGTGGCTCAGATGGTAAAGAATCCACCTGAAATGCAGGAGACCCAGGTTCAATCCCAGCATTGGGAAGAGTCCCTGCAGAAGGGAATGGCTACCCACTCCAATATTCTTGCCCAGAGAATTCCATGGACAGAGGACCCTGGTGGGCTACAGTTCATGGAGTCACAAAGAATCAGACATGACTGAAGTGACTTAGCATATAGAGTATGAAAAGACAATACTGACACCCAGTGGTCCATTAACCAGCTCCCATTCAATGTCCTAAATTCCTGAGGAGGGCTGGGTACTCAGACTCAGACAGAACTGTCTTCAGGTTCTAGAAATATAGGAAAGAAAAGAGCACCAATAGCTAATGACAATAAAGCAAACAAATAAAAATAGCCTGTACTGTTTTGTTTTCTAAACCTTTCTGATGGGGATCTGGCTAAATCTTGCTTTGGCTCAACTATCTCCATTATACCAAAAGCATTTGTATTCAACAATGTATTTCTCTTACAAAACGGAGACAATTATGCTTTTGAAAATGCAAGACTTCTTCCCCAAGAGGTAAAAGCTCAAAACCCCTGATATCTTCCATAATGATTTCTTTTGTTTATTAATTAGTCTTCTAGGCACTGAAAAGTAAATAATAAATACCTAAGATTATGCATGTGTGCCGGTCGCTTAGTTGTGTCAGACTCTATGTGACCGTATGGACTGTAGCCTGACAGGCTCCTCTGCCCAGGGGATTTCCAGGCCAAGAAGACTGGAGTAGGTAACCATTTCCTCCTCCAGGGGATCTTCTTGACCCAGGGGATCAGGATGCTGGATCTCCTGCATCGCAGGCAGATTCTTTACCACTGACCCATCGGGGAAGCCCCTAAGATTATCAGGACAGAGAATCTGTTAGACTTGTTTGTGAACCTCCCACCACAGCCCCAAATCCTTCAATCTGGACTAATAATGAGGTTACCACAGGAAGGAGAGCTGAGGCAGAACTGGCAGAAGAATATATTTTGAGAGCTTCTTTCATTTCCGATGGGCTAATAGTCACCAGAGTTTTAAAATCAGCAAGATCTAAAATATAACCTTTGGTGACATTTTCTGACTGCTGAACGAAAGAAAAATAAGTTTAAAATGTATTTTAATAATTATTGTTTCACAGCTAAAGCCGTTGACGGGGGAAAAAAAAAGCAACCTGGTCTTCCAACCATAAGCTGACATCTCAATGTAATACTCTAAATTGGACTTCAGAATAATAGCAGTGGTGAGAAATGTAGGAAGACATGATGCAAATTTTAAAAAATATCTAAAGTTCCTGCCACTTTATTACAGAAAAAACCACCTGCTCATATCATGGCATAACTGAAAGGCTCAAGACACATGTGTTCAGGATTACATAGAGGGAACAGATTCAGAGAGTCTCTCTTCTCTCAGAAACAACAAAATCAAGAAAGACAACAGTGTTGAAAAGAAATCAGCCACAACCAAACAAGGAAATCAAACATCAAGGTCTCTACAAGGCAGAAGGAAGGAATAAGACTGGCTCCTGTCCTATCCCCAGAGGGCAGTGAAAGTCCTAAGAATGTTCCTCAGTATTCCCAAATTGGACAGGAAATGCAAGAAGAATGGTATCCTTTTTGTCTCTTTTGACCTCAAGGAAGTAATCGGAGCTTCCCCTCATAGCTCAGTTGGTAAAGAATTTGCCTGCAATGCAGGAGACCCAGGTTCGATTTCTGGGTCAGGAGGATCCCCTGGAGAAAGAAATGGTAACCCACTCAAGTGTTCTTGCCTGGAGAATCCCGTGGACGGAGGAGCCTGGCAAGCTATAGTCCATGGGGTCGCAAAGAGTAGGACACAACTTAGTGACTAAACCACCACCACCAAGTATTTAGAAATAACACTGGTTAGGAGAAATGAAAAGGAAGTGAACAGTCGCATGGTCCACTGGTGCAGAATCATAGGTTACTGAACCCCATGCTCAACTGAAGGAATCATCTAGAAGGTATCACCCTATGCTTCATTAACTGGAGCAATCCCAGGCACAGGACAGAAAATGAAATTTAAGGAAAAGGAACAGAAACCAGTACCTCTAAGAAAGACTGCACCCAACCCCAGGTGAATCCTTCCCCCATCACACACACAGAATAGAGAGAGGGAGAGGGAACACAGGGCTTGAGCCTTTCAGCTGTAGCTGGAAGATAAGTCAAGTCTCAGGCAATGGTGGAAAGAGGGTGGGGAGAATTCTCTTAGGCTGTAGGTAGTCTGCAGAGCAGCTCTTTTAAGCAAGAGTCATGCAACAGGGATTGAGGTTTTAATGTGAAAATACCTAAGAAAATACAGCATGAGAAAGAAGTTAAAAAGATTAATATCTTTTCAGGAGACCTAAGTTCAATTTTTGGGTCAGGAGGATCCCCTGGAGAAAGAAATGGCAACCCACTCCAGTTTTCTTGCCTGGGAAATCCCATGGACAGAGGAGCCTGGAGGGCTATTGTCCATGGGGTAGCAAGAAAGTCAGATGCAATTTAGTGACTAAATAACAACAACCTGTTTTTATATCCTTAAGACAGAAAATCTCTGGAGTAGTGCTGTGGTTTAAACTGTGTTCCCCAAAGAGATATATTAAAGTCCTAACTATTTAGTATCTGTGAATGTGAATTTATTTGTAAATAGTCTTTGTGGATCTAGTCAAGTTAAAATGAGATCACACAGTAGGTGGAATCTAATCTGACTTTTCCTTATACAAGAAAACAGGGACACCAGGAAGCAAGCCTGTGTGAAGACAGAGAGACCCCTCTGGAAAGACAGCCTAGGGAACTTGGAAGCAGGGATTTGAGCACTGCACCTACAAACCAAGGAGCACCAGGGACTGCCAACCTTCCCCGGGAGCTAGGAGAGGAGAAAGGACAGGAGATGCCCTCAGGGACAATCAACACCACTAAGATCCCTCTTTTCAGCTAGTAGCCTCCAGAACTGTGGGAGAATAAATTTTCATTGTTTCAAACCACTCAGTTTGTGGTACTTTGTTACTGTTACAGATATACCAGGAAACTAATACAAGTAACAATGCCTACAAATGGAACAAAAGAATAAGTCATTTAACTATGTACTAATAAGAATTGTTTAATGAAATCAAATAAACTGGAAAAGTACAGATGGACAGGATATACCATATCCCACAAAGCCTGAAAGAGCTGATGGACACCAAAAACTACCATGGTTAAACAATTAAACTCCAAGAAGCAAAAAAAAAAAAAAAAAATTTTTTTTCAAACTTGGAGGCAGAAAAAACTCAGAGGCTCTGATAATCTCTGACCCATTTTCTTGAAGAATAAAATGAAAAATTGTTTCTGATGAAATGATGAAATCCAGCCAATCAAGGCAGAAATCAAAATAGACCTCAGCTATGCAGAAGCTCAGATAAAATAACACGGGGTGAGTACTGAACCAATTTAAATAGAGTACTAGTAAAAATAACACTGGGAATTAGGGTTGGGAAATATAAATCTTCATATAAATTTTATAAATCTTAGTGAAATATTTTAAATATTATAAAATGTATTAAAAGACAACTAATTATGTTTTGAAAGAAGGACATGAGTCAATGAATACTGGATATATTTCAAATATGAGACTAAAATATAATGAATCTAAACTGTTTAATGTTTCATCTCATTTTCTTTTATTTAACATTCAGCAATTTTTAACAAATAGTGATCATGTTTTAGACATTGTGTTTGACACCAGGAAGCCTTTATGAGTAAGACACAGCCCCTGACTTCCAAGATTTATATTTTGACAAAAATAATAAATCTGATGTTTGAACTTTATTAGATTTTTATATTGGCATCATCATGGTTATCAAGGCTTGCCAGGTGACTGAATAGTAAAGAATATACCTGCTAATGCAGGAGACTTGGGAGATGCAGGTTCAGTTCCTGGGTCAGAAAAATCCCTTGGAATAAGAAATGGCAAGCCACTCCAGTATTCTTGCCTGGAAAATTCCATGGGCAAGAGGAGCCTGGTGGGCTACAGTCCATGGGGTCACAAAGAGTCAGACATGACTGAGCCTGCATGCACATCATAGGTAACTCACACCCTAGTATTAAAAAGACATTGGTCAAGGTGCTTTATACATGTCTTATGGATTCTGTGCAATGGAGCTACAAGAAAGGTACATTATTATCCTCATTATACACTCTAAGAAATATTTACCTAAAGGTCATTAACTTCAAGCTCACCTCCATTTCCTTCTGTCAAGTTCTCCTAAAATTCAATTTAATAGTTTTTTTGTGTGTGCATGAATAAAACAGGAGGAGGAAGAGAAGGAGGAGGGAACAGAAAAACTGGAATCCAGTTTCAGCCCAACTGTTCATTAGCCGTGTGAGATGCTTAATTTTATGAATCAACCTGAATGGGGATGCCCAGATAGGTGATAAAATATTATTTCTGTGCATATCTGCGAGGATATCTCTGGAAGAGATTAAAATTTGAATCCATAGAGTGAAGAAGACCTCCCTCACCAATTCAAGTGAGCATCATCCAACCCATGATCTCAACCAGTGCAGATGAGCATTATCCAGTTCACCCAATAGAACAAAAAGGCAGAGTCAGGGCACATTTTGCTCTCTTTGCTTTAACTGAGACATCCATTTTTTTCCTTCTCTTAGATATCTGCACTCCTGGCTCTCAGGTTTTGGACTCAAATTAGGATGTATTCTCCTCCCCACCCCTAATTATCAGAAGTTTAAATTTGGGCAAAATTATACCACTGGGCGTCCTGGTTCTCCTGCTTGCAGGGCAGAATATGGGACTTCTCAGCTTCCAATCTCAAGGAAAGGCAATGCCAAAAGAATGTTCAAATTATCATACAATTGCACTCATTTCACATGATAGGAAGATTATGCTCAAAATCCTTCAAGCTAGGCTTTAGCAGTACGTGAACAGAGAACTTCCAGATGTACGAGCTGGATTCAGAAAAGGCAGAGGAACCAGAGATCAAATTGCCAACATATACTAGGTCATAGAAAAAACAAGGGAATTAAAAAAAAAAATCTACTTCTGCTTCATCGACTATGCGAAAGCCTTTAACTGTGTGGATCACAACAAACTGTGGAATATTCTTGAGGAGATGGGAATACCAGACCACATTTTCTGCCTCCTGAGAAACCTGTATGCAGGACAAGAAGCAACTTTTAGAACCCAAAGAGAAACAACGGACTGGTTGATAATTGGGAAAGGAGTATGTCAAGGCTGTATATTGTCATCCTGCTTCATCAACTTACATGCAAAGTACATCATACGAAATGATGGGCTGGATGGCTCACAAGCTGGAATCAAGATTGCCTGGAGAAACATCAGCAACCACAGATATGCAGATGATACCACTTTAATGGCAGAAAGTGAAGAGGAACTAAAGAGCTCCTTGATGAAAGTGAAAGAGGAGAGTGAAAAAGTTGGCTTAAAGCTCAACATTCAGAAAACTAAGATCACTTCATAGTGAATAGATGGGGGAAAGGTGGAAATGGTGTCAGATTTCATATTTTGGGGCTCCAAAATCAATGTGAATGGTGACTTCAGCCATGAAACTAAGACACTTGCTCCTTGGAAGAAAAGCTATGACAAATCTAGATAGCTTAGCATATTAAAAAGCAGAGACGTCAATTTGCCAACAAAGGTCCATATAGTCAAAGCTGTGGTTTTTCCAGTATTCTTGTATGGATGTGAGACATGGACCAGGCATCTTGTATGAGATGGCTGAGTGCTGAAGAATTAATGCATTTGAACTGTGGTGTTGGAGAAGACTTTTGAGAGTCCTTTGTACTGCAAGGAGATCAAACCAGTTAATTCTTAACAAAATCAGTCCTGAATATTCATTGGAAGGACTGATGCTGAAGTTGAAACTCCAATACTTTGGCCATTTGATGCAAAGAGCCAACTTATTGGAAAAGGCCCTAATGCTGGGAAGGATTGAAGGCAGGAGGAGAAGGGTACGATGGATGGGATGGTTGGATGGTATCACTGACTCAATGGACATGAGTTTGAGCAAACTCAGGGAGATGGTGAAGTAGTGAAGGACAGGAAAGCCTGGCATGCTGCAGTTCATGGGGTCACAGATTCTATTGAACAACAGCTCCCATATCCATATGAGCCATTTCTTATAACAAATCAATCTCTGTTTCTTTCTCTGTGTATGTGTGTGTGTACATATACATACACATATACAGTGTATATACGTATATCCTATTGGTTCTATTTCTCTAGAGAACCCTAACTAATACACAGTGATACAGTGTGACCTTAGACACAGGACTATTCTGCACCTCATAGCAGAGGGATGGTGCTATTTGTCCACACATCAGTTTGCCTCTTGGTCCTTTAATTACAGAACTCGATTTCAGGCCAGTAGATACAGGATAAGAACTATTATTCCCAACCTCTTTGGCAGCTGACTGACCATGTGACTATGCCATAACTCAATGGGTTATAAGTAGATTTTGTGCAACTCAGGAGAAGAGACTATGAAGGAAATGAGTATGTTCCCCCTCCTTGCCCCCATCCCCCTGCTGCTTAGAATATCAAGTGATGACTGGAGGATTTTGCATCATGCGGATGGGGCTCAATTCTAAGGAGGCAGGAATAGGGAGCTGGAAGCAGCCTGGATCTCAGATGATGATGGAGCTACCCCTGCCCCAGGTGGCACATTGGTAAAGAATCTACCTGCCAGTATGGGAGACAGGGGTTGGATCCCTGGGCCACGAAGATCCCCTGGAGAAGGAAATGGCAATTCATTCCAGTATTCTTGCCAGGAAAATTCCAAGGACAGAGAAGTCTGGCAGTCTATAGTCCATGGGGTCACAAAGAGTCAAACAGGACTGAGCAACTAAGCTCCCCACACCCCCCATCCTAGAACTGAACTGGTTGTATCTGGACTTTAAAAAAGCACAAATGTTTATCTTATTTATGCCATCATTTCTGTGTTTCAGATACGGTTAATCTAATCTTCAGTAACGCAAATGGATTTCCTTTTATATTTAGGAGTTGCAGCACCTTTATCCATACTGAAAGAATTACCAAGTAATATCACATTGGAGCAAGGGTAGGGGACAGAGTCACATCTTGCAATGAATAAAGTAAAGCTCAGAGAGAAGCAACTTACTCACTAAGCCCAAAACTCAGATTTAGACCTGGATCATTCTAGCATCTGCAGAGACTGGCTGGTACAATAAAACTGTCATTGGGGGCATTTTTCTCTTTTGATCCCATGTACTCGCCTCCCATGAAGCCTCCTCAGAGTGAGAAGAATAGAAGCAATTTGATCAATCGCCGAATGTGGAAAACTTCCAAGATTATTTTAATCACGCAAAAATGAAAAGGACAAAAAGACAATGGACACCTCTTTCAGAAGCTGGCATATAGTTTTCAACCAAGAGAGACAAGGGGTGATGGACTGACAATTCACAGAATTCACAATTCTTCTCTGACAATACACAGCTACTGACAATTCTGAGGATTCCCACTGCACTGACCTCTCCACCTTGACAAGGACCTCTGATTGCCTCCCAGATATTTGTCCTAGGCTCGTCTCTCTCTCCAGCTCCACAGGGATGCTGGAAATTCAAGAGGATGCATTTAACAAATAATCATAAAGATCTACAGGCAAGCCAAAGTACTAAACACCAAGATATCCAAGATGAATAAGACAGAGCCTTTGCCTTCCAAGTTTATAATCTTCTGGCCAAAATAATGACTGCAGTTTATTAGATGTTTTACATGAGCAAAATCTGGGCAGCTCACTTGCTAGTATGAAATATGCAGTATTCAGTGCCTATTATGGGTTCCAGGCAACAGATCTGAAGGAAATATTTATTATCTTCATTTTAAAGATGAGGAGGTAAGGCACATGGCAGTTACATAATTCACCTGAGGTTACAAAGCAAGAATGTATATGTTGTTTCATTTAAGACTTGCAACAGTTCCTAGTCCTTGGTACTTGTGTAATACCATTAAGTATCATGTTCATCGTTGGCAAGGATGTGGGGAAATGGTCACACGCAGACACGTGTTGGGAGCGTTAGCTAACAGAATATTAATTGATGAAAGATTAACAAGATTGAGAGAAAGTGGCTGACTCAAAGTCTCACATGGATGAGAAACATGAGCCCAGGGAAACTGAACTCCAAACTGAACCTCATATGAAACCCTGTGTGCTATGATCCGATGAACAGAGGACCTATGTTGGCAGCCCCAGAAGGACATGTAAGGAAGAGGGTTGGGCAGCATTCAACATGGACTGACCTAGAGGTGATCATGTTGAGTGAAGTGAGTCAAAGAAATATTGAATGGTACTGCATAACTGCAGAATCTAAAAAGAAATGATACACATGGAATGCTTCTTAATGAAAGGACACATCCAAGCAGAGCCCCAAATGGTGATTGGTCCAGAGTAGGGAAAGTCTTCTTGTACTGAGAGAGCAAACTCTTGCAAGCAGATGAGAACTTGTCTCCTCTGGCAAAGTCCTAGGCCTACGTCTGGAGGTTGGGATAGGAGGGATGAGATGGATGAAGATATGAATGAAAATGAAATCTTTGTTTGCTGGCCTCTTAGCCTCCAAGAATACACAAGCAAAGCCATATATATAAGGGGAAAAAAATCCTAGCAATGAAAAAAATCATTTGTGATGTCTACTTAAAAAATATTCACAACCTCAAAGTTGAGAGTTCTGTTTCATTCAGCAGGACTTTTTGGGACTTCAAGCCCAAGAGATAGCATCTCATGTGACCCTGAAAGGACTACTTCAAGGAGGCAAGGGAGAGTGGGGAGCTCGGATATATAGGAGTTTTGCAATAAAGGGTAGGTAGTGGAAACATCAAAAGATTAGTCTTAAAGAAAGTCAGAAATCCCAACGTAAGGAATTTAGCGCTTTTCTATGTTTGGGAAGATGCAAGAGTCTGAGCTCACTGAAATCATTCCTTTGATATACCTCAGCTTTCTGGGGCCAGTATCCTGTGTTTTTACACCCCAAGCCACTATAGAGAGTGTTGGCAGTCTGATGGTTGCTAGATGGCAGATATTCAGTTTCCTTCCTCAGTCTCCTCAGGGCTCACCAGCTCACCATTGGTGGAGGCTGTAATGTCTGATGACTCTGACATCCCTTGTTTACTGATAAGGCAGGAAATATTCCCTTTCTGAGTAATATGGTTTCCCTTTTGTAAATATCTACCTATCAGAGGCCCAAGCAAATTCCATAGCCAAATCTTGCCACAGTATCATAATTAAAGAAAAAAGAAAGGCTGAAATCAAAGAAACAGTTCTGAAAGTAGAAATCAGTTCTCATGTGAGTCAAAGGAGATCCAATGCATCAGGTCAAACACACTCCTTACCTCTTTTTTGCTCTCTTTCTGGTCTATCTCTCAGCCTGATGCCACCCCGAACCCTTCACTTTCCTCCATACCTCACACCCAACTATCTACTAAAATCTCCCTGACTTGTGCTATTATGATTTATAATAAGAAATATGTATTTGGTCTTCCTCTCTATTCTAACACAGAATACTTAAGTGAATATCCCAAATGATGAGAGAACAAAGGTGTTTTGCTATGTTAATGAGTGACTTAGATCACACTTAGGGATGAAGGCTTGTTGCCAGGAGAACCAATTATCAATGAAAAAATGTTGCCTGCCAAGTAAGTAAATAAAGGATGCTGTAGCCATCAAGAGTTGCAGCACGGACCAGGAGCCCCGAGGGAACTCAAGATGGAGACTAGCTTGATGCCTGCTGCCAAGCCCTTAGTCACTGCAGCCACCCCCCACCCCCAAGGATGTACCCTGAAGGCACTCAGGATGGAAAAGAGCAGGATGCTGGCTCTAGATAGCTGAGGTGCAAATGAAAGGAATGATTTCAGTGAGCCCAGACTGTTGCATCTTCACATAACACAGAAAGGCCCTGGATTCCTTAACTTGAGATGTTTGGTTTTCTTTAATTACCAGTAATTTTTTGATATTCTATCACCTGGTATTTTTCACATAAACCGGGTACCTCCCTTACCTCTTCAGAGCAGTCCCTCAGAGATATCTGAGGGGCTGTGTCCCAGGCTTAAGTCCTCAGTTTTGTCCACCAAAGAAAACATAATTTTCAACTATTAGACTGTACATTTTTTGTTTCAGTCAACACAACCATGTAATTAGATGTTGGAACGTTCAATTGCCCACTCCACCCACTTCCTGATATCTAGGGAAGGAAGAGGGACTAGAGGTTGAATTGAAATCAAGTAGACACATGTAGAGGACTTCCCAGTGACAGGACCCTAGGGCATGCCCTACTTACCAGTGATTAGAAAAAAAACCTGTGGGAATAAACTGTAGTATCCTAGGGCATCTGTGAGCAGAGAGAGACAAGTAAGCCTAAGCAGCTGATGGGGAAAATTAAGGAATGCAGAAACAAAGGACAATCAGGTAGAGAAACATCCCTAAACTCAAACAATAAATCAGTCTCAGGGACTCCTAATTATGTCTCAACAGTAAAGATAAAGTCTAACGCACATCCCTCAGTTGTTTAGTTTATAGAAACTAGACCCCAACTAGGAGGAGTGTGACTCTGAGCATGTGGTCCCCAGACCAGCTGGAGCCTGAAGGTTGATAATGTTAAGCCCTGTGGCCTCACCTGGTTTTTGCCACCCACCAATCAGAAACAAACGTGCACTAGCTGACCCTCTTCTGACCCTGTTCCGCATCAGCCTTTCCCTCAGCTCACCTTTAAAACCTCTTCCCCAAGCCATTCAAGAGTTCGGGTCTTTTGAGCATTAGCCACCCCTACTCCTTGCTTGATAAGGTCTTCCCTGGTGGTTTAGATGGTAAAGAATCTCATACAATAAAGAATCTGCCTGCAATGCAGGGGACTCAGGTTTGATCCCTGGATCACGAAGATCCCCTGGAGAAGGGAATGGCTACCCACTCTGGTATTCTTGCCTGGAGAATCCTCATGGACAGAGGAGCCTGACGGGCTACAGTCCATGGGGTTGCAAAGAGTCAGACACAACTCAGCAATCGAACCACAAACAACAATTTAGTAAATAAAATGTTTCTCTGAGTTCTGCGAGCCACTCCAGCAAATAAGCAGAACCCAAGAGGAGGGTTGTTAGAAGCTCTAATCTATAGCCAGTTGTTCAGAAGCTCAAGTGACAACCTGGACTTGTACCTGTCATCAGCAGCGTGGGGAGGAGCTGCAATCCTACAGAACTGAGCCCTCAACCTGTGGGATGTGATGCCATCTCCAGGAAAATAGTGTGAAGACTGAGCTGAACCACAGGACAGCCAGCTGATGTCAGAGAACAGCTTGGCAGCCTGGGAATGCCAACCCTTCCATGAATCAGAATTGGTGACCAGAACCCTTGTGTGCTTTCTTTCCTCCACTTATCTTTGTATACAGGCCTCTGCTTCTATGTTTTTCTCACTCTGAGAATCTGCTACATTCTTTCCAAATCATCCATCTCCAGAGACCTTCCTTCAACAATGCCCTAAAATGACAAACCAAGGAAAGTCAAGGGGAGATAGGAGGGAGGGGAAGGGAAGGTGTGAAGGAAAAGGAAAAATCCAAAAAGGCAATATAAAAATATCAGTCATAAAGCTATGGAACTGAGATTCTTGGTAGTATTTATTTTCCTTATCAAAAGAGACTGTCAAATTCACAAACACAAAGAGTAGGTTAGAGGTTTCCAAAGGCTGGGAGCAGGGGGAAGAATGAGAGTTACTGATAAACAATTACACCATTTCTACTTAGGGTAATGGAAACATTTTGGAAGTAGATACTGATGATGGTTGCACAGCATTATGTGTTATTAATGCCCCTAGATTATACATTTAAAATAGTTAAATGGCAAATTGTATGTTACATATATTTTACCACATTGAAAGGAGGAGGGACTGGCACAGCCTTTGCTATTTTTTGCCCTCTTGGCCCCCTTTTTCTGCCCAGAGTACAGATAATGCCCACATTGGTACAGGAGACAACCAGACAGCAGGAGGTGACAAGCATGAGGATGAAAGGCAACATATTGAAGATGAAAGAGAGAACCAGGATCCTTGCAGGCATGAGCAGCCTTACCATCCCAAACGGACTCCCCCCAGATTTTTAAGGATAAGAGAAAATTAAATTCCTCTTTAAGATACTTAGAAAGCTTCAGTTACTTGCCACTGAGCACACTCCTCACAAATACAGCTCCCCCGTTGGCTACTCTAAGAAATCAAATATCTGCACACAGCATTGGAGACCCTTCCCAATCTAGTCCTAAGTTCCCTTTGTAGACTTTCCACACCCTGTTTTTCTCAAGTAAACTCCAGACTCTCACTTTGCATTTTTCTAAACATAATGCTCACCTCTCTGCATCCGTGCCTTTGCTCATGGCAGTTCCCAATTGCAATGTCCTTTCCTATCATCTCCTCTTAGCCATCCTTCAAACCCAGCAAGGCTTCCCCTCACTCCAGCAAGATGTCAAGATTCTCCTCCTGAACCTTCAGGCCCTTTGTATCCCACGCATCGCCAGTCTCTTATCCATCAGCGAGTCAGTTCTACTTTCACATACTGTAGGAAACTACTTCCAACCACGACCACTGGTCATCCCCTTACTGCAGGCCTTGCTTAGCTCTCATCTAGACAATCAAAACAGCCTCCAGTTGGCCTCCTTATTCTATTTTTGCCTCCTTTGCTCCAGTCAATTTCTACTACAAAATCATCTTTTTAAAAATAAAAAAGTCTGAGGACTTCCCTGGTGGACCAATGGTTAAGACTCTGTGCTGCCAATTCAGAGGGCACAGGTTCAATCCCTGGTTAGGCTACTAAGATTCTACATGTCACGGGGCACAGCCAAAAGATATTCTATACATACATACACACGTGTGCATACTTAGTCACTCAGTCATGCCTGACTCTGTGTGACCCCATGGACTGTAGCCCACCAGGCTCCTCTGTCCATGGGATTCTCCAGGCAAGAATACTGGAGTGGACTGCCATGCCCTCCTCCAAGGGATCTTCCTGACCCAGAGATCAAACTGTGTCTCCTGCATCTCCTGCATTGGCAGGCAGATTCTTAATCACTGGGCCACCGGGAGAAGCCTCCCCTCCCCCCACCAACACATACATACAATCATATCATTGCCTTTCACAAACGCCCCAGGTAGCTTCCTAACACATTAGAATAAATTCCAAGCGCCTTTCTCTGCTTGGCCTACAAACCTATCATCATTTGGTTTCTGTTCTGTCTGCCCCTCCAAACTCAGTCTTTATCCCTTTTCATGTGCTTTTTTTTTTTTTAAACCAGATTGGTCATCTTCTGTTCCTTGAAAATGCCAACCTAATTCCAGCCTTAAGACATTTGCACCTGATGTCCCTTCTGCCTGTAATAATCTCCTGCCAAATCTACACATAGCTGGTATCTCCATTACTAATAACTCTCTACTCAAACATCACCACCCCCAAGAGTCCTGCCCTGACCACTTTATCTAGAGTAGACCCCACAGGACCACTCTGGAAGGTTTACTCTGTTTCTCTTCATCACATTGCTCCCCAGCGCTCCCAAGTTTAAATTCATTTTCATTTTCTTGTTTACTATAGAACTCCCCACTGGAATGTCAGCTCATCAGGGCAGGAGCTGTATTCTGTTCATCCCTGAATCTCTAGCATCCACCCAAGTGCCAGGCACACAGGAGGTTGGGATACTTTAACTCATCCTGTTTGTGTACCACCTGTGTATCTGTTTCATTATCACCACTAGGTGGCTACTGGTAACACCAAGGCATCTTCAGTATTTCCTTCGACTCAGCCTACTTCTCCCTCCTTTTATCTTACCACCTACTCCCTGCCCCTATTACAAGTTCAGATCATCCAAATAATGGTACAGTGAAGGAACAGTTCAGTTTCTGGTTTTAAGTCTGTCAGGGAACTCTGATCTTACCGACAAAGATCTTACTTACTCTGTAAGTACTCTGATCTTACTAACAAAAAATTGCCCTCACCAAAAAGATTAACTACTACAACACGATTTTGATGCTAATACTTTTATCATTTCAGTTTTCTTTCTCTATTTCATTGGAAAAAGCAAAGCCACTTTGAATTCCTTTTACAAAGAGGGGAGACAGACATTTTAAAATACAAAAGATGACATAAAGTTTAATATCCAAATAAACAGAAACAATGATGGCATGAAATTTAAAAGGCCAGAATCACTAGCTACCAAGAGTCTGTGCATGTAAATAAAAGTTAGCTACTCTATTTTTGCTCTAAATCATTTAGCTAAATGACTGACACTGAAATCTAAGTTTCCAAGTTTCTCCACTATCCCTTGCCAATGCCAGCCTCACTGCAGACAGCATGTCTGCTGGAGTTATGTCCATGATGGAAGTCCTGATGATTAAAGTCTTCAGCATCTATACCATTTCAGATAAAATGATTAAAACCATAGCCCCCTTTAATGCACATTGTTCGGTGAAAGAAGCCAGCCTGGAAAGGATTGACTGTAGGATTCCAATTACAAGACATTCTAGAAAATATGTTTAAGTATAGAGGCAGTAAAAGATTAGTGATTGAATGTAGTTAATAAAACTAAATTGTATGCTCAAAATTGGTTAAAATAGAAGTTTTATGTTTATTTTACCATCTTTTTTTAAAGGCAAAAAAAATCAGCAATTGTCGGAGTTTCAGTAGGAGAGGTGGGAAGGGATGAGAGAGGAGGCATTGGAGGATGGTTAGGGCAGTGAAACTATTCTGTATGATGCTGCAATGATGGATACATGTCATTACATATTTTTCAAAACCCATAGAACATATACCACAGAGAGTTAATCCTTATACAAAGACTATAGACTTTAGTTAACAATAATGTATCAATATTGGGTCATCGATTGTAGAATAAATATAAGTAATGTGAGATGTCCTAACAGAGGAACCTGAGAGGAGGCAAGGGAAAGAGGCAAATGAGAACTCTCGGGACTTTCAGCTCAATTTTCTATAAACCTAAAACTGCTCTGGAAGATAAAGTCTATTAATTTTTTTAAGTCCCTTTTCTGGTCATTTGCATCTACTCAAATAGAAAATTTTTAAAAGTCCTTAGTGATGAATTATAGATTTGGGATGACATTACCTTAATTGCGTGTTCATATTTCTTCTTAATTACTGAATGAGTTTTCTGTTTAATAAGTATTCTTAAATATCAAACAGCTGATGGGGCAGGTATTTATTAAATGTCTACTTTTTATAAGGCTCTGTGATAGACACTCATATATTTTAAAATAACTAAACCAAAATATGTATTCAAAATTGCCCCTGTGGAGGGAAAATTAATATTTCCACAGCACTCTTCCTAGGTGCAGGTCACCTTGCTCCCCAATCATTCTCCCCAGCAATGCTAGAGGAAGTGGGGCTGTCTCTCCTCTCCTCTCCTCTGTACATTTTTATGGATTCCTCAGCTCCTCTCAAAAGATAGAAGATAATTTCTCAGAGCAAACGGCCACATTGATATTCACGGGATAAATGGTTTGTAACCAAACAGCAACACCCCACTAATGTAAATTTCATACACAGCTTCCAAAAGGTTAAACAATGCTACTTGGCTCTACTGTGCCCGGAAAGCAAATGACAGCGAGATCCAATCTTGGAGCCAGGAGGAGTCCTTCTGCAGAAAGTTCCCCCAGTCCGAAGGTCTTACTCTCTGCGTGGGAGGGGAGATATTCACAGTCAGAGTCCCCTGGAAGCAAATGATCCAGCACACACACAAACAAGCCCCACTCAAAGTGAAAGACCGCAGGAAAAGGATGAAGGGAGAGAGGGAAGGTGGACTTATTTTCAAGTTTGCTCTATGAATATGTATTTTCAATCAGCTTTTCCAAATATGCTTGCTGCATGTCATTATCCTCTCCACTGGTCCTTAACTGCGTGTTCTGACTCCTCCCCCTCCCTGCGATTCAGTCAGTATTCGAAAGCCAAGTGTGTGCCACACACCCATTTGAGTACTAAGGAAATAACGATGAACAGACAACTTCTTTGCCCCCAAGGGGTTTTATAACCTGTAAGGAGTAGACAGTAAACAAACTAATTTCAGATGGTGTTCAAGACTATGAAGAAAAATAAAACTGGGTGATGATGTAACAAGGAGAGAGAGACGGTGGCAGGGCATTTGGTGTACTGAGTTTAGATACCTGGGTCATGAAAAACACCCCACAAAGATGTGAGATTTAAACTGATAACAAGATGAAGAGGAAGCATCAATCATCTAAAGATGTAAAGGCTTGGAGTTTGGGATTAGCAGATGCAAACTATTCTATATAGAATGGATAACCAACAAGGTCCTACTGTATAGCACAGGGAACTATATTCAATATCCTGTAATAAACCATAATGGAAAAGAATATGAAAAAGTGTACAGTATATATAATGTGTGTGTATGTATAACAGAGTCACTTCGTTGTATGGCAGAAAATAACACAACATTGTAAATCAACTACACGTCAATAAAATTTTTTTATAAAACTAGCAAAAGAAATGCTTTACACTAAAAATACAGAAAGGTATATAAAGCCCCCCAGGCAGCAAGAGCCTTGCATATTCAAGACTAGGAAGGACATGTGTGTCCAAGAAGAGTGAGGATGGAGAGTGGTGATCAAGGGCCAGGTCGTGGAAGGCCTTCAATCATTCTGAGTTTCATGCTGCATAACAGGGAAGCAACGAAGGATTTTAATTTAAAAGGCAAAATAACATGATATATGATTTTTAAAGACTGATTTTACCATGATGTGTGCAAAAGATTGTAGAGGAACAAGACTGGAGAAGGAGATGCATAGGGAATTGGAAGAGGCTGCTTGGACCAGCAGGTGGCAGTGTGCTGCCGAGACCCCACAGTACAACAAGTATGCCCAACCCCGGGGACACAGTAGGGTCAAAATCAGCCATGGCCCAGCTTGGAATGGAGCTGATTCAAGCTGGAAATAGCAGCCTTTCGACAATGTGTCCACACCAAAGGAATTTCTTTTTCACACATGAAATTGACTTCTCTGCTTGGGAGCCCCTTGAAATAGTGTCATGGGGAGAAGAGCCTCAGTTTGGAAATATCATAGAGGGTGACCTGAAAACAACTTGCTAATAATAGATTCAATTTGTGATGAGTGAAGAAAGAATTAAGGGCAAGTCCAACATTTTTGTCCAGAGTACCAGGATGGGTTGCTCCACTTACTGAGATGTGGAAGCCTGGAAAAAGAACTGTGTGATGCTAAAGACCAAAAGTTTTGTTTCTAACATGTTGACTGAACTGTTCATTAGACATCAGATGGGCAATCACGTAAGGGGAGAGTTTGGAAAGAGAAGATGAGAAAAGGGGATGGAAATTGGCTGGAGGGTGACAAGAATCAGAGATCAGAGGAAGAAGAGTTGGCAAATTCCACACTTGACTCATTCAGCCACCAACACACACTTATGCAATGAAACAGGACAAGAAGACTGTTCCAGAAATAGCTGCCTGGCAGGTGGAGGCTGGGTGGTGCTCACTCAATATGTGCTTTATAGCTCATTTTCAATCAGAGGCTCCCATATAAATCCAGACAGTAGATCATCTACAAATTTAATTAGCTATATTTGTGAAGAATCTCAATTTGACCATAAAAATTGAATGTTTAATATAGTTTAAGGGTCAATGGCCTTTCTTTTTAAAAGGAGACTGATGAAATGGCCACAGATTAATGCTTCCGGTCATCCTCAATATATCAGAGTTATGAAGACAACAGAAAAGAGTGGATAGTACAAGTATGAATCCTGAACAAAATACAGGATTTAACAATCTTCTACCAAACTCTCCTTAAAAAATTATTTTCTCTAATTGTTTGCACATCATCAGTCAGTCAGTCAGTTCAGTCACTCAGTCATGTCCGACTCTGCGACCCCATGAATTGCAGCATGCCAGGCCTCCCTGTCCGTCACAAACTCCCGGAGTTTACTCAAACCCATGCCCATCAAGTCGGTGATGCCATCCAGCCATCTCATTCTCTGTCGTCCCCTTCTACTCCTGCCCCCAATCCCTCCCAGCATCAGGGTCTTTTCCAATGAGTCAACTCTTCGCATGAGGTGGCCAAAGTATTGGAGTTTCAGCTTCAGCATTAGTCCTTCCAATGAACACCCAGGACTGATCTCCTTTAGGATGAACTGGTTGGATCTCCTTGCAGTCCAAGGGACTCTCAAGAGTCTTCTCCAACACCATAGTTCAAAAGCATCAATTTTTCGGTGCTCAGCTTTCTTCACAGTCCAACTCTCACATCCATACATGACCACTGGAAAAACCATAGCCTTGACCAGATGGACCTTTGTTGGCAAAGTAATGTCTCTATTTTTTAATATGCTGTCTAGGTTGGTCATAACTTTCCTTCCAAGGAGTAAGTGTCTTTTAATTTCATGGCTGCAGTCACCATCTGCAGTGATTTTGGAGCCCAAAAAAATAAAGTTTGACAGTTTCCACTGTCTCCCCATCTATTTGCACATCATAGCATTTTACAATTGCCTCTTGAAGCTACTTTCAGAAGCCAAGTATCTCACACTCAGGGAGAACAACCCTATCACCTTCTAACATCCTTCTCCCTTGGGTACAGACAGGTACTATGTGCATATGCTATTAATAATGAAAACAAAACACTCTGCAATAATTTTGGCCAGATCCATAAATATTTATAAGGTCTTGGGTGAGTTCATACACATTTTCATATCATTTAATTTAAGAAGAGTTGTCATAATGAGCACTCGACCTAGATTTCAGTCTTGACTATGTCATTTGCTTGTTGTTACTTTGTGCAAAGCAGTTGCCAATAGTCTGTTTAGTTGTAAATAGGAAGGACTTCTCTGGCTACTTCACACAGAGATGAGCTAATTAAAAGAAATGAGGGTGTGTAAACCTACCTGCCATGTCTATTGCTAGGAAAAGTGAGCTCAGGCACATTATAAATTCAGTGTTGTCCTGAAATTTCTTACCTTGTAATTGCTGGAATATCAGAAATCAGATGTGTCTGGACTACTTGAGACAAACACAACACCAAGTCTGTGTTTTCTCACACTAGCACATAGCAGTTGATTAACTGACATTAGTTTCACACAGTCCATGTTTACTTCACTCCTCACCAAAGAGAGGTCAGAGGTGAATTAGTTCAAGCTTGTTTTTAAATTTGAGGAAAGCAAAACCCAAAAAGGTGAAGGGACAGGTGAAACTTCTGGCTTCACAGTAAATCTCTCTCAGCCTGAGATTCCCTATCTGTTAAATAAGGGAGTTAAACTAGATAAGTAATTTTAAATCTGTGTGAATCTGCTATAAAGCAAGGGAAACTCAGCTTGGTGCTCTGTGGTGACCTAGAGGGGTGGGATGGTGAGGGGTGGGGGGAAGGTCCAAGAGGGAGGGGATATATGTATACATATAGCTGGTTCACATCGTTACAGAGCAGGAACTAACACATCACTGTAAAGTGATTACACTACAATAAAGTACATGCATACATACATCAAACTCTGTTTCACGGCAGAGCCCACCCACAGAGAATGCTCCAGCCAGAGCAGACCTGCCCATCGGGCACTATATGTTTCAGTTCTGCATTAGTTCAGTTCAATCTCTCAGTAGTGTCTGACTCTTTGCAGCCCCATGGACTGCAGCATGCCAGGCCTCACTGTCCTGGAGTTTACTCACTCATGTCCACTGAGTCAATGATGCCATCCAAGAGGGCTAAGAGGGAAGTAAAAAAAAAAAAAAAAAACCAAAAAACAAATAAAAACTAGAGACAACAAGCATAGATGATTATTCCAGGGAATTCTGCTGTAAAGGGGAACAAAAAATGGAGTGCCACTGACAAGGACATAGGGGAAGGAGGGTCAAGAAAACTTTAGATGTGAGAAATAACCTGTCCCATTGATAATAGGAATGACCTATTAGAGAAAGTTCAGTGGTGGAGTTGAGATGGGATGATTGTAGCAATGTCCTTGTGCAGACATCACCAAATAGTCAATACTGAAATCAGACTGATTACATTCTTTGTAGCTGAAGATGGAGAAGCCCTTTACAGTCAGCAAAAACAAGACTGGGAGCTGACTGTGGCTCAGACCATCATCAGCTCCTTATAGAAAAAATCAGGCTTAAACTATGGAAAGTGGGGAAAACCACTAGGCCATTCAGGTATGACCTAAATCAAATTCCCTATGATTATACAGTAGAGGTGATGAATAGATTCAAGGTATTAGATCTGGTAGACAGAGTGCCTAAAGAACTATGGACAGACATTCATGACATCATATTGAAGGCAGTGAACAAAACTATTCCAAAGAAAAAGAAATGCAAAAAGACAAAATGGTTGTCTGAGGAGGCTTTACAAATAGCTGAGGATAAAAGGGTGTGGGTGTGGCATAATCCCTCCTGGAGGAGGTTGCCATTAACCCCACCCCAGAGCCACCAGAACTTATACAGGACTGGGGAAACAGACTCTTGGAGGGCACAAACAAAACCCTATGTGCACCAGAACCCAGGAGAAAGGAGCAGTGACCCCACAAGAGACTGACCCAGACTTGCCCATGAGTGTCCAGGAATGGCCTGCTGCAGGGTCAGGGGCACTGAGTGAGACAGGAGGTCGCCATTTTCTTCCTTCCCTCCACCATAGTTTGGTCTCAGGTCAAAAAACATGGAGGGAACACAGCCCCACCCATCAACAGAAAAGTGAATTAAAGATTTACTGAGCATGGACCTGCCCATCAGAACAAGACCAAATTTCCCCCACAGTCAGTCTCTACAAATCAAGAAGGTTCCATAAGACTCTTATCCTTATCAGAGGGCAGACAGAATGAAAACCAGAATCACAGAGAGGTAATCAAATGATCACATGGACCACAACCTTGTCTAACTCAATGAAACTATGAGCCATGCCATGTTGGGCCACTCAAGACAGACAGGTCAGGGTGGACAGTTCTGACAAAATGTGGTCCACTGGATTAGGGAATGGCAAACCACTTCAGTATTCTTGCCATGAGAACCCCATGAACAGTATGAAAAGGCAAAAAGATATGACACTGAAAGATGAACTCCCCAAGTCGGAGGGTGCCCAATATGCTACTGGAGAAGAGTGGAGAAATAACTCCAGAAAGAATAAAGAGATGGAGCCAAAGCAAAAACAACACCCAGCTGTGGATGTGACTGGTGATGGAAGTAAAGTCCGATGTTGTAAGGAACAATATTATGTGGGAACCTGGAATGTTAGGTCCATGAATCAAGGCAAATTGGAAGTGGTCAAACAGGAGATGGCAAGAATGAACATTGACATTTTAGGAATCAGTGAACTAAAATGGACTGGAATGGGTGAATTTAATTCAGATGACCATTATATCTACTACTGTGGACAAGAATCCCTTAGAAGAAATGAATTAGCCATCATAGTCAACAAAAGCATCCGAAATGTAATTCTTCAGTGCAATCTCAAAAACAACAGAATGATCTCTGTTCATCTTAAAGGCAAACCATTCAAATATCACAGAAATCCAAGCCTATGCCCCAACCAGTAATGTTGAAGAAGCTGAAGTTGAACAGTTCAATGAAGACCTACAAAAACTTCCAGAAGTAATACCCAAAAAAGATGTTCTTTTTTCATTAGAGGGGACTGGAATTCAAAAGTAGGAAGTCAAGAGATACCTCAAGTAACAAGCAAATTTGGCCTTGGAGTACAAAATGAAACGGGGCAAAGGCTACAAAGTTTTGCCAAGAGAACGCACTGGTCATAGCAAACACCCTCTTCCAACAACACAAGAGAAGACTCTACACATGGACATCACCAGATGGTCAATACCGAAATCAGATTGATAATATTCTTTGCAGCCAAAGATGGAGAAGCTCTACACAGTCAGCAAACACAAGACTGGGAGCTGACTCTGGCACAGATCATGAACTCCTTATTGCCAAATTCAGACTTAAATTGAAGAAAGTAGGGAAAACCACTAGACTATTCAGGTATGACCTAAATCAAATCTCTTATGATTATATAGTGGAAGTGACAAATAGATTCAAGGGATTAGATCTGATAGACAGAGTGCCTGAAGAACTATGGATGGAGGTTCCTGACATTGTATAGGAGGCAGTTATCAAGACCATCCCCAAGAAAAAGAAATGCAAAAAGGCAAAATGGTTGTCTAAGAAGGCCTTACAAATAGCTAAGAAAAGAAGAGAAATGAAAGGCAAAGGAGAAAAGGAAAGATATATCCATCTGAATGCAGAGTTCCAAAGAAAAGCAAGAAAAGATTAAGAAAGGCTTAATCAGTGATCAGTGCAAAGAAATAGAGGAAAATAATAGAATGAGAAAGACTAGAGATCTCTTCAAGAAAATTAGAGATACCAAGGGAAAATTTCATGCAAAGATGGGCACAATAAAGGACAGGAATGGTATGGACCCAACAGAAGCAGAAGATTTTTAAGAGGAGGTGGCAAGAATACACAGAAGAACTATGCAAAAAACATCTTTATAACCCAGATAATCACGATGGTTTGATCACTCACCTAGAGCCATACATCCTGGAATGCAAAGTCAAGTAAGCCTTAGGAAACATGACTATGAACTAGTGGAGATGATAGAATTCCAGTTGAGCTATTTCAAATCCTAAAAGATGATGGTGGTAAAGTGCCTCACTCAATATGCCAGCAAATCTGGAAACCTCAGCAGTAGCCATAGGACTGGAAAAGGTCAATTTTCATTCCAATCCCAAAGAAAGGCAATGCCAAAGAATGTTCAGACTACCACACAACTGTACTCATCTCACACGCTAGCAAAGTGATACTCAAAATTCTCCAAGCCAGGCTTCCACAGTACATGAACCATGAACTACCAGATGTTCAAGCTAGATTTAGAAAAGGCAGAGCTACCAGGGATCAAATTGTCAACATCCATTGAATCATCGAGAGAGGAAGAGAGAGAGCCAGAAAAACATCTATTTCTGCTTTATCAACTACGGCAAAGCCTTGGATTGTGTGGATCACAACAAACTGGAAAATTCTTCAAGAGATGGGAATACTAGACCACCTTACCTGCCTCCTGAGAAATCTGTATGCAGGTCAAGAAGCAACATTTAAAATTGGACATGGAACAACAGACTGGTTCCAAATAGGGAAAGGAGAGCATCAAGGCTGTATATTGTCACCCTGCTTATTTAACTTATATGTAGAGTACATCATGCAAAATGCTCGGCTGGATGAAGCACAAGCTGGAATCAAGTCTGCTGGGAGAAATATCAATAAGCTCAGATATGCAGATGACACCACCCTTATGGCAGAAAGTGAAGAAGAACTAAAGAGCCTCTTGATGAAAGTGAAAGAGGAGAGTGAAAAAGTTGGCTTAAAGCTCAACATTCAGAAAACTCAGATCATGGCATCTGGTCTCATCACTTCGTGGCAAATAGATGGGGAAACAGTGGAAACAGTGAGAGAATTTTTCTTGGGCTCCAAAGTCACTGCAGATGGTGACTGCAGCCATGAGCTTAAAGATGCTTGCTCCTTGGAAGAAAAGCTATGACCAACCTAGACAGCATATTAAAAAGCAGAGACATTACTTTGCCAACAAATGTCCATCTAGTTAAAGCTATGGTTTTTCCAGTAGTCATGTATGGATGTGAGAGTTGGACTACAAAGAAAGCTGAGAGCTGAAGAATTGATGCTTTTGAACTGTGGTGTTGAAGACTCTTGAGGGTCCCTTGGACTGCAAGGAGATCCAACCAGTCCATCCTAAAGGAAAGCAGTTCTGAATATTCATTGGAAGGACTGATGCTGAAGCTGAAGCTCCATACTTTGGCCACCTGATGTGAAGAACTGACTCCTTGGAGAAGACCATGATTCTGGGAAATATTTAAGGCAGGAGGAGAAGGGGACGATAGAGGATGAGATGGTTGGATGGCATCACTGACTCAATGGACATGAGTTTGAGAAGGTCTGGGAGTTGGTAATAGACATGGAAGCCTGGCGTGCTGCAGTCCATGGGGTCACAAAGAGTCTGACATGACTGAGCGACTGAAATGAGCAAAAACAAGAAGCAAGAGATAAAGGGAAAGACATGCTCAACTGAAAGCCAAGTTCCAGAGAACAGCAAGGAGAGATAAGAGGGCCTTCTTCAATGAGCAATGCAAAGAAATAGAGTAAAACAATAGAATGGGAAAGACTAGCCATCTCTTCTTGAAAACTGGAGATATGAAAGAAACATTTCATGTAAGGATGGGCATGATAAAGGACAGAAAAGGTAAAGATAACAGAGGTAGAAGAGATTAAGTAGAAGTGGCAAGAATACACAGAAGAACATTATCTTAGACTGGTTATCTCAACCCCTACAGATTGGTCACTCACCTAGAGCCAGAAACCCTGGACTGTGAGGTCAAGTGGGTCTTAGGAAGCATTACTAGGGACAAAGCTAGTGGAGGTGATGGGATTCCAGCTGAGCTATTTCAAATACTAAAAGATGATGGTGTTAAACTGCTGCACTCAATATATCAGCAAATTTGGAAAACCCAGCAGTGCTCATAGGACTGGGAAAGTTCAGTTTTCAACCCAATTCCAAAGAAGGGCAGTGTTAAAGAATGTTCAAACTACTGGACAAATGTACCCACTTCCCATGCCAGTAAGATTATGCCCCAAATCCTTCAAGCTAGGTTTCAACAGTACTTGAATCTAGAACTACCAGATGTACAAGCTGGGTTTAGGAAAGGCAGAGGAACCAGAGATCAAATTGCCAACATTCACTGGACCATAGAGAAAGCAAGGGAATTCCAGAAAAACATCTACTTCTGTTTCATTGACTACTCGAAAGTCTTTGACTATGTGGATAACAACAAACTGTGGAAAATTCGTAAAGAGATGGTAATACCAGACCATCTAATCTGTCTCCTGAGAAACCTGCATGAGGGTCAAGAAGCAACAGTTAGAACTTCATGGAACAGACGACTGGTTCAAAATTGGGAAAGGAGTATGACAAGACTGTATATTGTCACCCTGCTTATTTAACTTATATGCAGAGTACATCATATGAAATGCTGGGCTGCATGAGTTACAACCTGGAATTAAGATTGCTAGGAGAAGTATCAGCAACCTCAGGTAGGCAGATGATACCACTCTAATGGCAGAAACTCAAGATGACTAAAGAGACTCTTGATGAGGGTGAAAGTGAAGAGTAAAAAAGTTGGCTTAAAACTCAACATTCAAAAAACCAAGATCATGGCATCTGATCTCATCACTTCATGCAAACAGAAGGGAAAATAGTGGAAGCAGTATCATAGTTTCTCTTCTTGGGTTCCAAAATCACTGCAGATAGTGACGGCAGCCATGAAATTAGAAGACACTTGCTTCTTGGAAGGAAAGCTGTGACAAACCATAGCTATAGACAGCATATTAAAAAGCAGAGACATCACTTTGCCAAAAAAGTTCCATACAGTGAAAGTTAGGGTTTTCCCAATAGTCATGTATGGATGTGAGACTTGGACTGTAAAGAAGCTTGAAAGCAGAAGAATTGATGCTTTGAAATTGTGGCGCTAGAAATATGCTTTTTAGAGTCCCTTGGACAAGAAGGCGATCAAACCAGTCAATCCTAAAGGGATCAATCCTGAATATTCATTGAAAAGACTAATGCTGAAGCTCCAATACTTTGGCTACCCAGTGCAAACAGCCGACGCATTGGAAAAGACCCTGGTGCTGAGAAAGATTGAGGACAGGAGGAGAAGATGGTGGCAGAGGATGGGGTGGTTGGATGGCATCACTGATTCAATGGACATGAACTTGGGCTAAATCCAGGAGATGATGAGTGGGTAGCCTAGACAGACGGTACAATTATTTCACTATCTCTACCCTTCCTCTAGAGATTAGCTGTGTAAACTCAAGGAGATGATGTGTTTAAAGCACTTAGCTCAGTGCACAATGCATAAGTAGTTCTCAAATGTTAGCTAGTAATGGTAGTTGTAACCACCATTGTATCATAAAAACTGAAATACAGACTTATAGATTCTTGGAGGCCTAATTCAGTTGTGGATGACTTTATTTCTACAATGGCTGAGGATTCTAAAATTCACAGTAGTATTATTTGACAGACTGGAAAATTTCTAAATAACACCTAACAAGTCTTGGCCTTCCTCAAATATGGATTTCACATCAAAGTTCAGGTGTTTTATATTGAAGTTCATAAGAGTTTTATCTATTTCTAAAGAAAAATACCAGCCTTCCCCAAAGACGACATAAAAATTTTAATTACGAATCTGGCTTTCTTAGATGTAACCACACCAATGGACCCTAGACATTTTCCAAACAAACTCCACATAGGAGGACATATTAGGAGTATAATTTGTAAAATGATAACTGAAAAATCTAATTTAAAATACCATATCTCTGTAACTTCCCTGGTGGTCCAGTGGTTAAGAATCTGCCAGCCAATGCAGGCAACACAGGTTCAATCCCTGGTCCAGGAAGATACCACATGTTGTAGAGCGGTTAAGCCCATGCACCACCACTACTGAGCTATCAATTTAGAGCCTGCCAGCTGCAGCTACTGAAGCCCTCAGGGCCCAGAGCCCATCCTCCACAACACGAGAAGCCACCCCAGCGAGAAGCTGAGCACAGCAACTGAGAGAGTGATCCTCGCTCGCAGCAACCAGAGAAAGCCCAGGCAACAGTGAAGATCCAGCAGGAGCCATAAATAAGTAAAACTTAAAAAAAATAAAAAAACCGTTATCTGAATACCAAGGAGATACTTATGTTAGTTTTAATTCAGTTCAGTTGCTCAGTCGTGTCCAACTCTTTGAGACCCCATGGACTGTAGCCTACCAGGCTTCTCCGTCCATGGGATTTTCCAGGCAATTAACACATCATAAAATTTACTCTTATACAATTACATGTACTCTTATAAAATTATAAGTTTGTTCGTTTTTTTAGCAGATTCACAAAGTGGTGCTACCATCTACCCCTGTGTAATTCCAGAACATTTTTGTCATTTCATAAAGAAACCCGATACCAATTAGCAATCACTCCCCATACCCCATCACCAGTCTCTGGTGTTTTTAGTTTTTCTAAGGCATGATAATAGTATGGTTATTTTTAAAGAGTTCTTATGTTTTGTAATATATACTAAAATAATGATGAAATGACATCCAGCAATGGTGCAAAATAACCCAAGGATGGGGATATAGTTAAAAAAAAAAAAAAAAGATTAGCCATGAATCAATAATATTAAATTAAGATGTTATTTGGGGGGACTTCCCCAGTGATCCAGTGGATAAGAATCTGCCTCTGGGGCTTCCCTGGTGGCTCAGTGGTAAATAATCTGCCTGCCAGTGCAGGAGACATGAGTTAGATCCTTGATGGGGAAGATCCCACATGCCGTGGAGCAACTAAGCCCCTGAACCACATGCACCACAACTATTGAGCCTGTGCCCGAGAGCCTGGGAGCTGCAACTACTGAGACCCACATGCCCTAGAGCTCGTGGTCCACAACAATAAGAGAAGCCACCACAATAAGAAGCCTGTGCACCGGAACTAAGAGTAGTCCCCGATTACCACAACCAAAGAAAAAGCCCACGCAGCTCACCCAGCACAGCCAAAATAAATAAGTAAATACAGTTAAAAAAAATTTTTTTTTCATATTTGCTTGAAATCCAAAATGAAAAAAGCTTAACTAAACAAATGTGACATATTAAATTTCAGAGAAACATTTAAATCAAATCTAAGACAGACCAATCTGATAAGTATTTAACCCTAAAAGCAATAAAAGTGGACCCTAGGTAACTACAAAAGATTAAATAGTAATTTTACATTCCTAAACATGCAAATATAAAACATTTTACCTTTATCCAACTTTGTGTTCAATCTTTCTGTACCCTTCATCAAATATCCCTTCTGTAAGTAACATATAGTTGGATTTTGTTTCTTATCCAGTCAGAGCAGCTTTGCCTTCTGATTGAAATATTTAGTCCATTAATTACCAATAGTTTGATTTAAATATACAATTTTCCTTTTTTTTTTTACTTCTCTCAGCTTTTAATATTTCCATTTTTCTCCTTTTCAGTCAAATGTATTATTGTTTCATTTTTTCTTCTCTGTTTGCTAGCCTTCACTATTCTTTTACCCTAGAGATTACGGGATATGTCACTGACATGGTAAATCTCAAGGAAATTAATTCATTATACCACTTCCCAGACAACACAAAAATCCATACACATAATTCACATGGCCCTCCCATATTCTGTACTAATGTTGATGTGTGTACCCAGGTATTTACCATTTTTTTCTCTATCAATCTTTTCCTATGTTTCTAGGTTCCTTTCTGAGATCATATTCCATATTCCATTTTTCTTAGTGCTTCTTCCAGTGTGAGTGTCCTAATGATGAATTCTTTTGTTGTTATTGTTCATTTGAGATGTCTTTATATTTTAACCTTATACTTGAAGGATATTGTCAATGGCTATAGCTAATCTTTTAGCAATTTTAAAGTAGCATTTTATTATCTTTTGGCTTCAATCACGTGTGTGTGTTTTGTTCTATCTGGCTGCTTTTGTAATTTTCTCAATGTCTTTGGCTTTCAATAGTTTAAAGATGTGTGTAAGTGTAGCCTTCTTTAGATTTATCCTTACTGTTCT
The DNA here is from genome assembly GCF_019320065.1 of Cervus canadensis. NCBI lineage: Eukaryota > Metazoa > Chordata > Mammalia > Artiodactyla > Cervidae > Cervus > Cervus canadensis. Next base: position 41,104,048 of record NC_057389.1, on the reverse strand, counting down.
TTAATCTGTGGCTTGATATCTTGACATCCTTAATCAGTTGGGGGAAATTCTCTGCCAATATTTTCTCAAATATTTCTTGTCCCTGTCTCTCTTCCCTTCTCATTAGACAACTTAGATCACATGCATGTTAGCCCTTTTCACATTATTCTGCCTGTATTTCATTTTCTCTATTTTCAATCCATTTCTCCTCACTATTTCTGAATGTAAGTTTATTTTTTCTGATCTTCCAGATCAGTGATATCTAACAGGGTGATAAATTAACTGTGTTCTTAATTTCAGCTATTGCAACTTTCAATTCTAGAACTTCTAAGCAATAATAAAGTTCAGGTCTCTCATGAAATAGTTCATTATTTTGAAGTTTTTACCTGGTAACATCAATATCTGGATCACAAATTAGTCTGTTTCTATTATCTGTATTTTTATCTAAAGCTCTGGATAATGCTTTAATTCTCCAGAGATTTTCTTTAGCTTCTGACAGGCATTTAAAGCAGAAACTGCTCACCTTAACCCAATCAAGAATTAAGCAAATCAAAGTTGAATTTGTCTTTGAATAGCCCGATATATTCCTCATTCCCCTTTATTCCTAGGGAATGGTCCTTCAGGGGTCCCAACCGAAAAGCCTGAGTGTTTACCAAGACACTTTTACCTTGGCAGACTCTGAACTACAGTTGTTTTCTCTCTAGCAAAATGAAAATATTGACAACCTTGCTTACTTTTAAGCTAATTTGCACCTGGGAAGCCAAGGAATGCTCCAAGGAGAAAGTACAGAATGCTGGACTCATGATGCTAGTTTTCCATTTCTCTGAGACCTTGGCCTCTCAAGTCCTAGATGATTTATTACCCTAAAATGCCAACTTTGTCTCCGCATACCTGTAAGTTTGCTAAAATTTCTACTCAGTTTCTCAATCTCCCCACTCATGCCAATTAAAAATCAACGAATGCCTTTAGGAATAAAGCACTATAGAATGTTAACCTCACTCAACATATTTCCCTTCTCTCTTGGACCTTGGCCCCTCAATTCCTCACTGATTTGGTTGCTCTCTGACTCTTTCAAACATATTACTGTTTTTATATTTTGTTGAACTCTTTTCATTGTAGGCATGAGACATGTTCTGGTGCAAGCTAGTCCAGCCAATCTAGAGACAGATCCTCCATGTTTGTATATAGTAGTTACATAGAAAAACAGTGGTTCCCAATTCTTGATCTCAGAACCTATCAAGGAGTCCTAAGAGCTTTTTTTCATTTTTAAGTGATATAGATCTATTAATATTTACCATATTAAAATGAAAATTAAATTCTAAAAGATGTTTTTATTTACATGCTTTAAATATTTACTAATTTTAAATACTAATAATAAATGCATTACATATTAACAAATTTTTATAACCTTTTCCTCCTAATCAAAACACTGAGAGAAGAGTTCAAATTTTTGCCAATCTCTTTAATGTTTAGCTTAATAGAATAGAGTTGGAGTCTGTTACCTGATTCTGCATTCAATCTCTTGGTGTATATTATTCTGGTTAAAGTATATGAAGAAAATCCAGCCTCATACAGATATGCAAATGAAAAATGGAAGAGTATTTTAATAGTCTTTTCTGATATTCATGGATTTTCTTGTTTATACTACAGCTAAACTAAAGAAGGGGGAGTTTCTTAAAGGTTAGCTATAATCAGAAATATGAAACTGTATCAATGAACTTTATTTTACCAAATTCTCTCTAGTGGTGAAGAACCCACCTGTCAATGCAGGAGATGTAAGAGACATGGGTTCGATCCCTGGGTTGGGAAGATCCCCTGGAGGCGGGCATGTCAACCCATTCCAGTACTGTTGTATGGAGAATCAGGCAGGATGAGAAGGGGACGAAAGAAGATGAGATGGTTGGATGGCATCACCGACTCGACGGACATGAATTTGAGAAGCTCTGGGAGTTGGTGATGGACAGAGAAGCCTGGTGGGCTACGGTCCGTAGGGTCACAAAGAGTTGGGCACAACTGAAGAAGCTTAGCACACATAGATATTTGCAACATTCATCATATAATGTTAATTTAAAAATGTTAATATCATCACCATCTCATCCAAGAAGTTTATGCTTTGAAAAGATACCAAACTCATGGTGGTAGAAATGTATTTGCCAAAATTTGAATTTTATCATTGGTGGCAAATATCAATTTTTTTCTTAAGCAATCAGCTCACTTTTTTCATTGTCAAGAAATTATTTACCAATAATTAAGACTGAAAAACAAAGCCTGTAACGTACTGCTTCAAGTAAAAGTGATATTCCAAGAAAAGTGAAAGTGAAATTTGCTCAGTCATGTCTGACTCTTTGTGACCCCATGGACTATACAGTCCATGGAATTCTCCAGGCCAGAATACTGGAGTGGGTAGTCTTTCACTTCTCCAGGGGATCTTCCCAACCCAGGAATCAAACCCAGCTCTCCCACATTGCAGGCAGATTCTTTACCAGCTGAGCCACAAGGGAAGCCCAAGAATACTGGAGTGGGTAGCCTATCCCTTCTCTAGCAGATCTTCCTGACTCAGGAATCGAACCGCGGTCTCTTGCATTTCAGGCAGATTCTTTGCCAACTGAGATATGAGGGAATGAATACTAGTGGTCAGTTTAGCTTACAACCCAATCACATGTGTGTTTTGGTATGTAGGAGAATTGCTTTATGTGTAGTTTCCTTTTTGTCACCCAGAATATTAAAAATAATATTTTCATGGAGCAAAACTTATTTAATATGTTTTAATAATTTATCAAAAACATTCTTAGATGCAATTGGTACATATAAATGCATATACTTAAATATACATATATATGGTCAATCCTCATTATTCACAGATTCTTATCTGTGAATTTGCCTAAATTTCTTAAATCTCATCTGTAACTCCAAAATCAATACTGTGGTACTTTCAAGGTGTTTCAGAGACACGGGCAGTGTGTTGAAAAAATTGAGCCAACCAATGCACATAGTCTGAGATGGGACAGAACAAGGCAACAGGCTGCCTTCATGTTTCAGCTGTCATGTAAATAAGTGTCCTTTATACAGTCTATTTACTGTTGCACCTTTAAGCTTTCTGTTGGTGCTTTTGCTGTTTAAAACAGCCTTCAAGCAGAGTCCTGAAGTGCTATCTAGCTTCCCTTAGTGCAAGAAGGCTGTCATGTGCCTCATGTAGAAAACATGAGTCAGGTAAGCTTCTTTCAGGCATGAGTTATAATGCTGTTATCCAACAGTTCAATGTTAATGAATCAGCAACATATATTAAATAAAGTGCCTTTAAACTGAAACATGGGGCTTCCCAGGCAGCACTAGCGGTGAAGAACTTTTCTGCCAATGCTGGAGATGTAAGAGACACAGGTTCAATCTGTGGGTTGAGAAGATCCCCTGGAACAGGGCACAGCCACCCACACCAGTACTGTTGCCTGGAAAATCCCATGGACAGAGGAGCCCAGAGGGCTACAGTCCATAAGGTCACAAAGAGTCAGACACAACTGAAGTGACTTAGCACACACAAACTGAAACGCATATATAGTAAGATTACAGGATGATTGGGTGATAAAAAAGTCTTGATCAGAGGCTCATAGGAACATAACCCTATACTTCACCTAAGAGTAATGGTTCAGTATTCATTCACTTTGTGCTTGGAGTAACTTCCTATAGTGAGTAATGAGAATCAACCTTATATATGCATACATGTAAATGTATGCATGTATATAAAGTCCATGTATCACTGTAAAGAATTTGGTGATTACTAATAAGACTTGGTTCCATTGCTTTGATTTTCTCTAAGCTCTAAGCGAGCTTCTCTGGTGGCTCAGATAGTAAAGAATATGCCTGCAGTGCAGGAGACCTGGGTTTGATCCCTGGGTTGGGAAGATCTTGTGGAGGAGGGCATGGCAATCCACTCCAGATTTCTTTCCTGGAGAATCCCATGGACAGAGGAGCCTGCTGAGCTACAGTCCATAGGGTTGCAAAAGTCAGACATGACCCAAGTGACTTAGCACAAGGTATAAGCAGTTTTATACCATTCCTTTGCACCATTAGTACAAATGACAAACACTTTAGAAAAAAAAATCCTATTATTACTAGGAAAATACTGATAGGTCTCTTCGGGGTCAAAAAAAAAAAAAAAGGTTTTCACTACCAAGCAGATTTATGTGAAGTATTAATTTCTTCCTTAAAATACATCTTCATTTCCCTGGTACTGTATATATAAATTTTATGGTTATTACTTTTTATACATTGAGGGAGGTAGCATTTCCAAATGCTTTCAAGATTGTAAATTCCTCAGAACCACAGTGAGCCTTGAAAAACATTTAAATAGAAAGAAATGTCATGCCTGGTTTTGTCCTTTTCATTTGTTAATGAATGCTTTTGTTTTGTTAGTATAATTAACTATTCCTATGGTACCTCTAAATTAAATCCATTGAGACATATTAAATAGTCTATAGGTTACTCATTTACACATTTTAGGCAGAATATGATCATATATACAGAGCATGACTTGAGGGAGTTATAAATGGAAGAGATAAACTTGGCTTGAGGTGATGACAAAATGAAATTACTAAGGGAAAGAGAGACATTTTTTACTTTAAACTACAGATATTATTGCCCAAAGGGAGGAATAGACAAATAGATCACTTCTATTGCCTTCATGGCTAACGTATCATTTGATACGAGAAAAGGAGAAAGGACACCTTAAAAACAAAAGGAAAAGGGTAGGTAGTATGAGTGGATAAAAGAGGAGATAAATTGAAAATGAGGATTAAAAGTGAAGAAATGCTGAGAAATTATTGATAGATATGTTTAGAAGGCTGAATAGACCATCTTTCAACAAATTCTATCATTCCAGCCTAATGAAACCTCTTCTCTCACCCCCTTCTTCAGGCACTAGCCATACTATAAGGTTATTAAAGATGAGATTTTAATCTTTAGTGAGATGAGGCTATAAGACTCAAACTTGACTGAGTTGGTATTGACGCTCCTAGGGCTCACAGGGTGCTCTGTAAGACCAAATAACCCAGACTGTGGGAAAGGTACCTATAACCTTGGAGGGAGTGAATATCCACTCTTTCAGTTATCTTGTAACAATACCAATAATAGGGCAGGAAGTTGGAAAATGTTCCTCTCTTCTCTTTGGGAGATGAGGGGAGGAAAAAGAATGGAACAGTGGGGTGCAATTTGAGTTTATGGGGTCGCACAGAGTCGGACACGACTGAAGCAACTTAGCAACAGCAGCAGCAGCTGAAGCACAAAGTTTCAGGGTTTTTTAATCATGAGAAGCAAACTGGCTCTGGTCACATGGACTTGAGCCAGAACTAGTCAAGAAGCCATGCTCCTGCCAGTCTAGGCAAATACAATTGTTCTTCTCGGAGTATTTCCCAAACTCCTTCAGATGCCATTCATCATTGGGTAAAGTTTGCCTCAGTTGGGTGGGGTGCCCGTTAGGAGGGTCTAAGCCAAGAGTTAGTCTTCCCTGGTGACTCAGTTATAAAGAATCCACTTACCAATGCAGGAGACCGGAGACATGGGTTCAATTCCTGGGTCGGAAAGATCCCCTGGAGAAGGAAATGGCATCCCATTCCAGTATTCTTGCTGGGAAATCCCATGGACAGAGGAGCCTGGCAGGCTATAGTCCAGGGGGTTGAAAGAGTCAGATGTGACTTAGTGACTAAACAAAAACAAGCCAACGTTAAGGCAGAAGGGCAGTCAGTCACCCTGGTAAGCCTGCAGTGACGACATCAGCAGTCCCAGGAAGGAAGGGAGACCCATGGATTAGTGATGCCTCGAGGGTCACCTGCAGTAGAGCCAATGACTGTTGGTGGAGGAAGCCAGCATGGCAGAACCTCAAGACTCAAAATTCCTGAGCAAATACAAAAAAGGAAAAAAAAAAAAAACCTAGCAGCTCTTCAAGGAGAATTAACTTTCAGTAGGGAAGCCATAAAGGGACCATATCTCTTAAGAGCTCTTAACTTTCTTAGTAGCTCTAGGGTCAGCAGGTTAAAAGACTACCTTTGGCTAAGGTTTAGTGTTCATGTTTCTTACAAATTGTCTTTTCATTAGGGTTTTAGAGCCTGTAGGTAGAAGTCAGTAAATGATACAAGAAAGCAGACTCAATTGATTTGTAACAAAACCTTTCCCCTTGCTGCAGAGCTGCTGGGCACTTGCCCTCTAGGAGACTTCCCTGTAATGCCTTGCCTTTGTCCTTCCTCTGCTGGTTTTACTGAAGACAGGATGCATTTAGCCCAGATGGTAACACAAACCTTGTGTGTAATGGTAACTTTACTGCTCCAACTTTGAAATTGGTTATAACAGTCCTTATCAGCAAATAAAAGCCTCCTATAGCAGAGAAGCAAAATGATTGAGAAACCCATAAAAAGCCAAAGAAAGCAAGCCAGATGAAGTTAAAACAAATTTCACCTCTAAGTCTCCATTGATCTCCACAGTAAATATTAAAAACTAACGTGCTTCTTGGCCTTCTTTGGATTGTAAGTCATTATTATTGCACTGTTCTCACATCTACTAGTACTTTCTTAGTTGAGACCTTCTAGTAAAACACTCAAAATGGGCATTTTTAAAGATAAAGAGGTACATCCATTCAGATTCCAAACTCATAAAGTTGTGAGTTTTCCAGGGCTCATCTGGAATTATACCATACACATAAACAATGAGAGGCCTAAAAACTAGACTTTGGTTTTATAAAATATGTGCTTAAATTTTATTCAATAAAGAAAATAGGCAGCTCTAAACTAAGAAGACAGTTTATATAGAGTTCTCTTTCATGAGAAAACAGTCTGGCTACGTACAACTAATGAAATAAGCACAAAGGCTCCCACCTATAACATGCTCATGTGTTAAACTTCATTTCTATACCTAATAGCAATAAGAAGGTTGTAGTAATTACAAACCGCTTATTCTGAAAAAGAGAACCCTTGTGATCATGATTTTTAATTATCAAACACTATAAAATTCATTTGCTGGAAAAGAGTTTTCACTATGGTATATAACCCCAAAGGTCTGAATTTAGGTACTATCAGAAAAAGCTACATGGAAAAATCCATTAAGAACAAATAAGAACATTATTACTAATTAAAAAATAGTAACCAACTTTGGAATTGATATTCACTGGCTGTATTCAAACATAAGACACTACTATACTTCAATGGGCCCCCACACAGGATCTTCTTAAATAGATCAGCAATTTCAAGATAATTTTGTATATTTTAGCAGTAAAGTCCTAATTGAAAATAAAAAAACTAATTTCTGGGTTTCCTCAAGAAATTATGACAACTACAAAAATAAGAATCTTTCTGCTCATCTTCTGAAAACTATTCCAATAAACATAACATGAATTAAAATCCATCCTTTTGTACTAGGAAACAGGTAATGCTTTCAACTACAAGTTACGTGTATCTAGAGTAAAGAAATAAACATTTGACAGCAGTGTCAAGTTGGAGTCCATATCAGAGCAGAGCCACATACGACCATGTGGAAAACAAGAGTCCAGTTGGATACTAACATGGGGGAACACAGACAAAACTGCTTCTGCACAAAGAGAAGCCAAAGCTGAGTAGTCACATTCTCAAAATGAACTGAGACCTCATGTAGCAGTTCAACTGCACACAACTGCTGTTGTGCAGTTGCTAAGTCATGTCCGACTCTTTGTGACCCCATGAACGGCAGCACACCAGGCTTCCTTGTCCTTCACTGTCTCCTGGAGTTTTCTCAAACTCGTGTCCATTGAGTCAGTGATGCCATCCAACCATCTCATCCTCTGTTGCCCTCTTCTCCACTTGCCCTCAATCTTTCCCAGCATCCTAGTCTTTTCCAAAGAGCTGGCTCTTCGGATCAGGTGGCCAAGTATTGGAGTTTCACCATCAGCTCTTCCAATGAATATTCAGGGTTGATTTCCTTTAGGACTGACTGGTTTGATTTACTTGCTGTCCAAGTGACTCTCAAGAGTCTTCTCCAGCACCGCATTTTGAAGGCATCAATTCTTTGGTGCTCCGCCTTCTTTACAGTCCAACTCTCATGTTTGTACACAACCACTGGAAAAACCATAGCCTTGACTATACGGATCTTTGTTGGCAAAGCCTCTGCTTTTTGATACGCTGTCTAGGTTTGTCGTACTTTTCTTCCAACTGGCTAGCAGGAAATAGGAAGGAAAAGGTCTGATGTTGCTCAGAAACAGGTGGCAGATCTGGAAGCCAATGCTTGTGTGTGTATGAATGGAGAGTAGGGGTGGAGGTGACTTGGTGTATAAAGAAGACCAAAAGAATGAAAATGAAATAGGGCAAAATGAATTAGAGAGAAAAATGTTAGGCATAGAAGAGAAGCAAAGACCCAAAAAAACCTATAACTGGAGTCATTGAAGACAAAAAACAATTTTAAACATGAAATAGAACTATTCATCATCCAAACAAAAAATGATTGAGGAAGATTTGGCAAAGGACTAGTGGTTCTTTAATTTACATATGAAAAATACATTTAATTACAGACCTGAGACCAAAACAAAGCAGATAAATATAGAAGAAAAGTAGGTAAATGTTAAATGTTCTGTCAAGGTAGGCATATTACAATTTTAAAAATGGAAGAAGAGAGGGAGAGAAGTAAAATAATGATTGCCTCAGAGGAAACAGGTGGATGCTGAAAGGCATTAATATCAAGATTGCCATTAGCACAAAATATATACCTTCAAAAACAAAAATATATGTGAGAGAAAAGACCACGCAGAAAAATACAGAAAACTAAACAGAGAATATGAGTTATTTCATATACATACTGCTATATTTAACATTTATAACCAACAAGGTCCTACTGTATAGCACACAGGACTCTGCTCAATGTTGTGGCAGCCAGGATGGGAATGGCTTTTGAAGGTGAATGGATACATGTATATGCATGGCTGAGTCCCTCCACTGTTCACCTGTAACTATCACAACATTGTTAATTGGCTAAACCCCAATACAAAATAAAAAGCTTAAAAATATATATGAGATATTTGAAACTAAACATAACAGTCATATCAGTAAATGTAAAAAGACTTGATCCATCTATTAGAAAAAAATATTTTCATATTGACTTATAAAGAAAATCTCATGAGAAGAGAGTCCAGAAATAAACCCACCCAAATGTGGTCAAGTTAATTATAACAAAGGAGCCAAGAATATACAGCCCTCCCTGCGTATCCATTGGGTATTGCTTCTAGGATCTGCCATGGATACCAAAAAATTCTTGGATACTCAAGTACCATAGTTAGCTGTCCATATCCACAAATTTCACAACCACAGAACCAACCACAGAACATGTGTTAAGTTTGCTGGTTGGTTGAATGTACAGACGCAGAACCTGTGAATACAGACAGCCAACTATAAATTTATTGAAAAAGATTCACATATATGTGGACGCCCAAAACTCAAAATCCCCTGTTATTCAAGGGCCAACAATACAATGGGAAAATGACAGTTTCTTCAATAAATGGTGATGGGAATACCGAACAGACACATGCAAAAATAATCACACTAGACCCCTATCTTACCTCACACACAAAAATTCACTCAAAAGGGATTAAGGGATTTAAAACCTGAAACCATAAAACATCTACGAGAAAACATAGATGTTAAGTTCCTTGCCATTGGTCTAGGTGAAGATTATATTTTGGATCTTACACCAAAAGTAAAGGCAAAACAACATAAAATAAAGTAGGACTACATAAACTTCAGAAGCTTCTGCACAACAAAACAGTCAACTAGATGATAAGGCAACCTGCTGAATGGGAGAATATGTTGAGTACTCAGTCATGTCCGACTCTTAGCGACACCAGGGACTGGAGCCTGCCAGGCTTCTCTGTCCGTGGGATTTTCCTGGCAAGAATACTGGAGCGGGTTGCCATTTCCTTCTCCAGTTGAATGCAAGAAAGTATTTGCAAATCATCTATCTGGCTAAGGGGTTAATATCTAAAACATATAAAAACCTCATAAAACACAACAGCAGAAAACAAACAAAAATCCATTTTAAACATAGGCAGAAGATCTGAACAAACATTTTTCAAAGAAGTCAAATAGATGGCCAAAAGCTACATGAGAAAGCTCAACATCACTAATCCTGAGGAAAATGCAAATCAAAACTTCAGTGAGCTATCACCATGAAGACAAGAGAGGACAAGTGTTGGTGAGGGTGTGGAGAAAAGGGACCCTCATGCATTGTTAGTGGGAATGTGAATTGGTGCAGTCACTATAGAAAAGACAATGGAGTTTCCTTAAAAAAACTAAAAATAGAACTATGGTCTGACCTGGCAATTCCACTTCTGGATATTTATCCAAAGAAAACAAAAACACTAACTCAAAGATATATGCACTTCTGTGTTCATTGCAGCATTATTTTAGAAGGCCAAGATATGGGAAAAACCTAAGCATCAACTGGAGAGATGAATCGCTAAAGATGTGGTGTATATATACAATGGAATATTATTCAGTCATAGAAAGGAAATCTTGCCATTTGTGACAATATGGATGAACCTTGAGGGTATTACACTAAGTGAAATAAGCCAGTCACAAAAAGATTGATTCCACTTATATGAGATACCTGGAATAGTCAAATCCAGAGAGAAAGAATGTAGAATAGTGATTGCCAGGAGTTGGAGAGAGGGGAAAATGGAGAGTTATTATTTAACAAGTATTTTAATTTTACAAGATGAAAAGAGCTGTAGATATAAATGATTGTAATAGTTGGACAACATTATGAATATATTTAATAGATCTGAACTGTACACCTAAAAATGATTAGGATGATAAATTTTATATATGTGCTGTGCTGTGTTGAGTTGCTTAGTTGTGTCCAACTCTTTGCAACCCCATGGACAGTAGCCCACCAGGCAAGTTCAAGGTTCATGTACTGTTGAAGCCTGGCTTGGAGAATTTTGAGCATTACTTTGCTAGTGTGTGAGATGAGTGCAATTGTGCAGTAGTTTGAACATTCTTTGGCATTACCTTTCTTTGGGATTGGAATGAAAATTGACTTTTTCAAGTCCTGTGGCTACTGCTGAGGTTTCCAAATTTGCTGGCATATTGAATGAAGCACTTTCACAGCATCATCTTTTAGGATTTGAAATGGCTCAGCTGGAATTCCATCACCTCCACTAGCTTTGTTCGTAGTGATGCTAATGTTTGTTCTCAGTGATGATGTTCATATAAATGCATATATTATCCTAAATTTAAAGGTAACATGTTTGTTTTCTGGAACTACATGGATGGTTTTACTAATAGATTTAAACTTCATAGGGAAAAAATCATGCACAATTAGCTTTTTAAGAATTTGAGGGAAAAAGAAGTGTGAGTTAGTCTTCCCAAATACGAAAACATTAAATTTCCATAATGAAAAGAATGCAGGAGGAGCAGCTGAATAGATGGTAAGACAATGGTACAGAAAGTCCAGAGCAGACCCAAGTAGATATGGAATTTCATATATGATGGTGGTAGCATCTCAGATCAGTAAGAAACAGAAATATGTGTTTTTAATAAATTGTGTGAGATAGCCATTCACTAGGAGAAAGATAGATATTTGGGAGGAAAAAGTCTTAGTCCATTTCTCACAAATAAACTGGAATATAGCACTTCAAATGTATCAGAGATATAACCAAAACAATGGAACTATATATATATATACACACACACACATTCATACACTTTAGAAGAAAATCTGGGTGAATCCCTTTATATCTGGTGTGGGAAAAATTCAGATATAAAGGAAAAACTGTTCAACTTAACCCCATAAAAATTAAAATTTCTGAATGGTAAAAATTATAATAAAAGTAAAAATGCAAGTGACATGCTAAGAGAAAATGTTTGCCTAATCTCACAGCTAAGTAAGGAACTCTTGAGGGCTAGAAAGAGAAACCTGATTTAATACATAAATGGAAAGATGACATAGACGGACACTTCAGAGGGAAAAAAATGTGTACAAGTGGTTTTTGAATCTATAACATTCATACCTAAGAATATGATAAATATGTAAAAGTATACAGCATAGCTCATTAATGGTCTTACCAATAATGCTTCATTTGAATATTATCAAAGGAAAGGAGAATAAACTCAGATGATGAAACACATAACACAACTGAGGTATAAAAGATTCAGGAAGGAAAAAGATGGGGAAACATTCTAGACCAAAAGAGACCAAGCAGAAATGACAATTTTGTTGTAGAAGATTCCCAGATGACTCCCAGGGATCGTCCCAGATGATATTCTCACTTTTACACACTCCATTTAGTGTGTGCATGTGCTCAGGTCCTATGTGTGCACACGTTCATGTGTGTAAGGAAGGTTTGCTCCTGATCAACAGAGCGCAGCACAAGTAACGGGCTGACACTCCTAAGATTAGGCTGTAAAAAGACCAGGACGTCCTTCCTGCTGCACTCTTTAGCTCCTCTCAGTCACTGCTCTGAGGAAGCAGGATGCTGTGTTCATAGGCTGCCCTGAAGGGAGGAACCACCAGCTCCCCATGGCAAATAACATAAGATAGGAAAACAGTTTTCTGTCACTGAATAAAACATTACCAGAAACTTAGTGACTTTAAAAAAGCACACATTTTCGGCGTCACAATTTCTGTGTGTCCGGAGTCCTGGAGTGGCTTAGTTAGGTCTTCTACTTAGGGTCTCAGAAGACTGTCACCAAGGAATCAGCCAGCCTGAGTTCCTTTCTGAAATTCAGGGTCCTCTTTGCAGGTCTTGTGGTTGTTGACAAGTATTTCAATAAAAACACAGTAAAATACCCATAAACAAGTGTATGGCTGAGTGTGTGTACATGGAAAGAAAGAGAGGTGGCAACATGCTAATTATTTGCAAACATACATAAAAGCTACATAAATGGTCACTGTATTAATATTAATCTATATAAATTATATAATTTTAAACTGTCTTGTAAATTAAAATTGTCAACTCTTCTGTAGGTTTTTAATTCTTCAAACTAAAAGTTTACATATCTAGGATGGATATTGCTGGAATTTCAGTATATAAGTAGAATTCTTAAAAATGACTTCATGGTGCAGGAGCAAGGTGCAGTGATTAACTCCAGAGCCCTGTCAAGGAGCCCTTAGCCTTGATAGTGACCAGAAAACACTCCTAGAATAAGACTTCATGAGGAACATGCTTGGTTAGAAGGCCTCTAAAATAAATCAGCTTGGAGGTTTTATCCTATCGTGAGCATTTACAACTTTATGCTTCTTGATTCATCATCAAATCTGATCATGAGTCAACTGTTTTGCTTTTATATATGAAGGAGCTTCAACCATTTGAAATCCCATACCTTCCATGAGAAGTTAATAGAAAGCTAATTAAAGGTTTTGAACTAAAACACCCCTACCGCTAATTTTATTTCATTTAGAGAATGCATCAGTTTTCAGTTGCTCAGTCATGTCCCACTCTTTGTGACCCCATGAACTGCAGCATGCCAGGTCTCTCTGTCCATCACCAACTCTTGGAATTTACCCAAACTCATGTCAGTAATGCCATCTAACCATCTCATCCTCTGTCATCCCTTCTCCTCCTGCCCTCAATCTTTCCCAGCAACAGGAAACACCTAAGAATCTGGTTAAATTGTAGATTCTGATTCAGTAGGTCTGGGGTGTGGCTGAAAAGTCGGCACTTCTGAGAAGCTCCCAGGGGATGCTGCTACTGCTGATGCAAGCACATTTCAAGTTGCATGGCCTCAGATCACCTTCCCAGTAGGCTGTAATTTAATGTGAAGGTCAGCTTTCAGTCATTCCAGTGCTAGTAACTTACCTGTGGATTCACTTTCTTAAGAAAGCAAAAACATATATAGGAAGAGATTTTCTATAACAAACTTGTTATTGCAAAAAAAAAAAAAAAAAAAGGAAATACTCGTAATGTCCATCAACAGGAGAATGGCTAAATTATGGTTTCTCTATATAAGGCAATGCTATCTCTTTTTAAAAACTGTCTACCCTGTGACCCAGAAATTCCAATTCTAGGTATTTTCACAACAGAAGTGAAATAGGTCCACAAAAGACCCATGCAAGTAAATGCACAGCAGTTCCACTCATAATTGCCAAAAATTGTTAACAGCCCAGGAGTCTACGAAGAGGAAGATAGATGAACAAACTGTAATATATTCATAAAAGGTACTGCTACTTGCCAATTTAAAAAACCAAACCAAAACATAAACTACTGCTATCCTCAACAACATGGATGAATCTCAAGAACATCATACTAAGTTGAAACAAATCTTAACATCAAAGAGTACATACTTTCTAGAGTTGTGATAAAATTCTGTTTCTTTATGGGGATTTGGGTTACAGAGCATCAAAACTCATCAAATGTTACACTTAGATTTGTCAACTTAATTTTACGTAAAATCTATCTCCCAACAGGTAAAATGTAAGCAAACACTGAACTAGTTAATTATATGCATAGGAAATACTTAGGGGGAATTTTATCAGTGTCAGCCACTTACTTTATTTTAAACGCATAAAAAAATGATTTTTTTCATTTATTTGTGGTTAGAAGGTTTTTTTTTTTAATGGATATGTGAAAATGCAAATACAGTCAAATGTTAATGGTGGAACTTATGAAATGGGTAAACTTTAACCTTTTGCACATTTAAATGTTTTTTCATATTGAACTGTCAGGAAAAGTGAGGTAGATGTGTGTGTTGACCTGGAAAGACCAGCAAGCAATATCATCATGTGTAGAAAAATAAGTTACAGATATACCCACAGACGTATGTGAGATTTCTGGCCAGATGGACAGAAAACCTCCTTGCTGTCATGTCTGAGGAATAGGAGAAGGTGTTGGTAGTAGAGACAAGGAGACTTTCTGAAAGGGAGAAAAGTGAAAGTTGAGAAATGAAGAACTGTCAAAAATAAAATTGCACAAGCAGAGGAAGTAATGACCCACAACAGCCAAAACTGAGCTCAGTATTGTACATAATGATACACATGTTGGATCACAAAACTAGCATGTATGTCTGCTCTGGCATTTACACCTCATACAGAAACATGAGAAACTTCCCTCGATTCTGCTGATGCTCTGAGTAGTCAACTTTTATGATACTGAGAATATCTGCCTAATATTTTAAATTAAAGTCAATATTCTACTAGGTGTTGGGATGTAATAATGAAATCAATTTAGTCTCTTTTCTCACTATACTTCTGAGATAGTGAATATTCAGATACCTAAATATGTTGGGATGTGATTTACAGTATTGGTTATAATGACAGATTTGGGATGTCTGCCCAGCCAGTGGCTCCCTCCCCAGGGAAGGCTTCTCACAGGGGTGTAATCTCAGGGGCATACTTCTTCCAGCTGACCTCAAATCTCTGGCCATGGCTGACTGGGCTAAGATGAAAACATGGACCCAAGATGGTCTAATCAGATCTTGCTCTCTTGAGTTCAGAATTAAATTAAAATCTATTCATTAATGTTTTTCTGCTGTTGGGCTTGTAAGCTCAGGAACTATGGTGATGCTATTTTCCACCATGTACACAGAAGCATAGAAAGCTAGTGGGCCAAGAGAGAGAGCATGGGGGTTGTGCAGAGAGAAGTGAAGACAAGAGTCAATGAAGCCCCCAAGGAACTAAAAAGAACAGCTATTGGATTTCTGTTCACATCCCCGCACTTCTGTTCCCGGTACCTCATACAGTTCACTTGGGGGTCACTTCCCCTAGGTTCTGTGAGAATTCTGAAGCTGTCCAAAAAACTTATTTTCTTAAACCAAGGAGAAGAATTTCTCTTTCAGCTTGAAAAGTCATAACTAAGGCAATTATCATGGAACAATGTGCCAAGTGCATTTCAGGGGATCAGAGGAGATCCTGTCTCAGACTCAGAATTCAAGAAATTTCATGTTAATACTACATAGGAAGTCATCTGGGACCAGGCTGGGTGGCCCTCAAGGCTCTAAACCTTGAGACCGCCTGTTCTGTGATTTCCCTCATCCATCTCTCCCAGCTAAGGGTCTGGAGACAGAACATGGTCTAGAGTTGTGAAAGTCTGTGTCAGTCATCTCTCCTAAATTAATTTTCAACCCTGCTTTGTAAATATGGCCTTAAGATAATCTCCTAACCAATAAAATAAAATAAATAAAAAACCCTTCTAACCACAAGTAAACGTCACTCCAAATTCTTTGTATTTAAGTCTCAAAAAAAAAAAGTCTCCATGAAACCACAGATTCTAAGCCATTAAATAACAACGTCAATGTATTTGTGAAACTTGCTTTCTCATCTTCCATATCATACCAATGGAGAAAAAAATGAATGGGTATAGTAGAGACAAGACATATAGAATATATAGAATACATATAGACAAGACATATAGAATACAGAATGACAAGTAGAGACTCAGGGTTTTGTGATGTGAGGTTCTCATGCACTACAAAAAAAAAAAAAAAAAAAAGCCAGTTTCTGCATGTGCTGTTTTGGACAAGCATACAGAGAAACTGAGAGCTGGCTACCACTTGCTGGCTTTTCAGTGCCTGGTGGAGTCATGGCCCCCTGTGCTGTCTAGTTCAGCACTCCCTCTCATAAGAAATAACATTTCTTTGACAGACACAAATGCCCATCAGGGCAGAATTAACTTCCTCTGGACTTAACATACGGGTAGTTGTTGTTGTTTAGTTGCTAAGTCATGTCCTATGCTTTGCAGCTCCATGGACTGTAGCCTGCCAGACTCCTCTGTCGATGGGATTCTCCAGGCAAGATTACTGGAGTAAGTTGCCATTTCCTTCTCCAGGGGATCTTCCCAACCTAGAGATCGAACCCACAGCTACTGCATTGGCAAGCAGATTCTTTATCACTGAGCCACTAGGGAAACCCAATGTATGGGTTGCACATTGCCCAATGTATTTTGGTTTAAAATAAAGGAATTTCAAATCTCTTTTTGACACAGGCCGGGACCGGGATCCTTTGCTTCAGTGCTTGCCCCTGGACAAATGTCTCCTTCAGCAACAAAATACAAAGAAACCACAAGGGACTAAAAATAACAGCCTGCATGAACAGCTGGGACAAAATATGGACAAAAAGATACAGAAAGACTGAAAAAACCCAACTGCCACAGGGTGTCAGGAACAAAAGCAGACTACTGAGCTAGCCTTGCTGAACACATACACACACCACCAGAGAGGTGGGCAAACCACCGAAGGCGCCCCTCTGGCCCGACCCCTGCACACACCCTTACCCTCACCACATGTAAGGAACTAGCTCACTCCACACCCTGGGGAACAAGCAAAGGAACCATTACTTCTTTTTGCTCCTCCCCTCTGCAGCCTCAGGGGCCAAAAGAAAGCCTTGCCTGAATTTCTTGTCTGGCCTCTAGTAAATTTCTGTTCATGGGGAATAGCCAAGAACCCTGGTTAGTACCACTTCCATTTCAGTTACTTCTTAGTTGCACACTAGCAATAGCCGCCAAGATAAGGCAATGTCAATGTATATTTGTGCATTCCACAAATATTTAAATGTGCCTCTGCCAGGCTACCTATGTGCCAAGCTCATGGGGAAGGTGGAATAAGTATATGTAAGGAATCTTGTGTTCTCTGAAGGACAATAATACAAGTTAAGAGTACATTCTAGGTAGGTTGGCTAGGAAAGACCTCTGTGACGTGGGGACATTTGGGCAGAAGCTAGAACACTAGAAGCAGCTACCTGAGAAAAGAGCATTACAGGCAGAGGTAAGCGATGTGTGTAAAGGCCCCGAGGAATGACAATGCCAACAACGTAGTCTCTAAGGAAAGCAGGTAATGTTACAGAGTGAAAACAGGCCTTGATCTGTGTAAACAAAGCATATAGTGAATGATGAACAATGGTCCTGAGTCCTTAACACTCACCAATTTTCATAAATTCCTTTGCTATCTATGTGCCCCATCATTTTTCAAAGCTCCAAGGTAATTCATTATAGAAAAAAATGGCTCTTTGAACATAAAATGTACTTTCCCCCCCATTTTTACCCAACTCTGTTTCGTCTGCCAGGTCAAACAGTGAATCCGTCACATAACTGCATTGCTTACAGATTTGATACATAGGCTCACAAAAATATAATAAAATAAAGCAGCCTTAATGTCTTTTATTAAGCTCAGGCTGTCAATAAAATTTAAGGTATAAACTTAAGATTAGACAGTACTTGTAACTTTCAAACTGCTTTTTGTAGGCAAAGAGAGAGATCAATGGATCAAAGAAACATCCAAGCAGCCCCATCATCCTACACACACACACACACACACACACACACAGACTTTCTTACATGTAAATAGAATTTAAAAGCAGTGAGAAAATGTGGATTGTTGAATAAATGGTGGTAGGACAATTGGCCAGGGGGAAAAAATAGAGATGTATCATCACTATTTATGCCAAAATGGGTTCCAGTGGATCAATAGGTTTAAAATAAAAAGTAAAATTGTGAAAGCCAAAGGAAACATTGCAATTAAAAAGAGTTATATTGGAGTAGGGAAAGCTAAAGCAAGGTATATAACCCCAAAGCCTCAAAGATTAAGAATTATGATTACATTAAATTTTAAAATCATAAACAGTAAAAACAAAAGTGCTAGGAAAATGCAACATGAGAGAAAAGTCAAACGTCTCCCTTCACAAAAACATTCTGACAAATCAATGTCAGAAGAACAAACTCTCTTTTACTCACCCAGAAGAGGAAATAATATGGTTAGGCACTTGGCAGAAAAAAATTGCAAATGGATAAGCATATGCACAAATGCACATTCAAAATCAAGGAAATTTTATTTAAAACTATGAAATATCACTTATCATATTAACAAATACTGACAAATTTGAAAATGCAGTGTCAGTAAGGGTGTAAGAAACAGGCTTTCCTTTGCTATTATTGGTGCAAGTGTAAACTGATACGGTTTCCTTGGAGGATAATTTGACTACATCCATAACAATCTAAAATCCACATGTCCTTTGACTTAGCAATTATACTTCAAACAATTTATCCCAATAGATAAATTCTCATACATGTATTAAGAGGAATAGCTAGAGGAATAGCTAAGGCCACAGTATGATCTATAATATTTATTATAAAATTTGGAAGCAACGTAAACATTCACTGACAAATAATGCATTCAATAAAGGACAGCATCATCGTATATTATAATACTGTGCAACAACTAAAAAGATGAAGTCAACTTATACGATTAGATAAGAGAAGACTTCCAAGACATAGTGCTAAGTCATAAAAGCAGGACAAAGGCATCAGATATTATATGTGCAGACCACACACAAGAAAAATATACTAGCAAGTACTAATGCTGGACAATACCTATCATATTCAGTATGGCTGAAGTTCATTGGCTTTATTAGCCCATGATCATATGGCCAGTGAGTAGAGAGGCAAGGACTCAAATCCAGATTTGTCCAACTTCAAAGCTCCTGCTGCTTACCATGATTCTAGGGGGCACAACAAAGATGGCAGAGTAGAAGGACATGCACTCATCTTCTCCTGCGAGAACACCAAAACTGCAACTAGCTGTGGAGCAACCACTGACAGGAAAATGTTGGAACCCACCAAAAAAAGATACCCCACATCCAAGGGCAAAGGAAAAGCCGCAATAAGATGGTAAGAGGGGCTCAGTCACCTTTAAAAGCAAACCTCATCCCCGCCAGAGACGCTTGGAGGGCACAAACAAAACCTTGTGTGCACCAGGGCCCAGGACAGAGGAGCAGGGATCCCACAAAGGACTGAGCCAGGACTTGCCTGTGAGTGTTTGGGAGTCTCCAGTGGAGGCATGGGTCGACTGTGGCCTGCTGTGGGTCAGGGACATTGACTGCAGCAGTCCTGGGAGGCACAGCCAGCAGAAGTTCTTTCGGAGGAGGTTGCCGTTACCTTACCATAGTTTGGCCTCAGACCAAAATACAGGGAGGGAACACAGCCCCACCCATCAGAAGAAATTGGCTTAAAGATTTACTGAGCATGGCCTTGCCCACCAGAGCAAGATCCAGTTGTCCTCACAGCCAGCTCATCCCATCAGGAAGCTTGCACAAGCCTCTTATCCGCATCCATTAGAGGGTAGACACAATGAAAACCACAGTCACAGAAAACTAGCCAAAATGATCACATATATCACAGCCTTGTCTAACTCACTGAAACTATGAGCCATGCCCTGTGGGCCACCTGGACTGAAGGGTCATGGTGGAGAGTTCTGACAAAATGTGATCCACTGATGAAGGGAATGGAAAACCAGTTTAGCATTCTTGAATTGAGAACCCCATGAACAGTATGAAAAGATAAAAAGATATGATACTAAAAATGAACCCTCAGGTCAATAGGTGTCCAATATGCTACTGGAGAAGAGTGAAGAAATAGTGCCAGAAGGAATAAAGAGTTTGAGCCAAAGTGGAAACAAAGCCCAGTTGCGGATGTGTCTGGCAGTGAAAAGTAAAGTCCGATACTGTGAAGAACAATATTGCGTAGGAACCTGGAATGTTAGGTCCATAAATCAAGGTAAATTGGAGGTGGTCAAACAGGAGATGGCAAGAGTGGACAACAACATTTTAGGAATCAGTAAGCTAAAATGGACAGGGATGGGCGAATTTAATTCAGATGACCATTATATTTACTACTGTGGGCAAGAATCCTTTAGAAGAAATGGAGTAGCCCTCAAGGTCAACAAAAGAGTCCGAAATTCAGTTCTTGAGTGCAGTCTCAAAAATGACAGAATGAACTCCATTCGTTTCCAGAGTAAACCATTCAGTATCACAGTAATCCAAGTCTATGCCCCAACCAGTAATGCCTAAGAAGCTGAAGTTGAATGGTTGTATGAAGACGTACAAGACCCCCTAGAACTAACACCAAAAAAAGATGTTCTTTTCATTATAGAGGACTGAATGCAAAAGTAGGCTGTCAAGAGATACCCAGAGTAACAGGCAAATTTGGCCTTGGAGTACAGAATGAAGCAGGGAAAAGACTAACAGAGTTAGTTTTGCCAAGAGAACACACTGGTCATAGCAAACATCTTCTTCCAGCCACATAAGAGATGACTCTACACATGGGCATCACCAGATGGTCAATACTGAAATCACATTGATTATATTCTTTGTAGCTGAAGATGGAGAAGCTCTTATACAATCAACAAAAACAAGACCAGGAGCTCACTATGGCTCAGATCATGAACTCCTTACTGCAAAATTCAGACTTCAGTTGAAGAAAGTAGGGAAAACCACTAGGCCATTCAGGTATGACCTAAATCAAATCCCTTATGATTCTACAGTGGAAGTGACAAATAGATTCAAGAGATTACATCTGATATAATGCCAGAGGAACTATGGTGGTTCATAACATTGTACAGGAGGTGGTGATCAAAACCATCCACAAGAAAAAGAAATGCAAGAAGGGAAAATGGCTGTCTGAGGAGGCCTCACACATAGCTGAGAAAAGAAGTGAAGAGAAAGGCAAAGGAGAAAAGGAATAATATTCCTGTCTGAAAGCAAAGTTCCAGAGAATAGCAAAGAGAGACGAGAAAGCCTTCTTAGGTAAACAATACAAAGAAATAGAGGAAAACAATAGAATAGGAAAGACTAGAGAGCTTTTCAAGAAAATTAGAGATACAAAGGGAACAAACATCTCATGCAACTGTGGTCACAATAAAGGACAGAAATAGTATGGACCTAACAGTAGCAGAAGATAATAAGAAGAGGTGGCAAGAATTAACAGAAGAACAATACAAAAAACGTCTTAATGACCCAGACAATCATGATCGTGTGATCACTCACCTCAAGCCAGACATCCTACAGTGTATAGTCAAATGAGTCTTAGGAAGCATTACTATGAACAAAGCTGGTGGAGGTGATGGAATCCAGTTGAGCTAATTCAAATCTTAAAAGATGATGCTGTGAAAGTACTGTACTCAATATGCCAGCAAATTTGGAAAACTCAGCAGTAGCCACAGGACTGGAAAAGGTCAGTTTTCATTACAATCCCAAAGAAGGGCAAGGCCAAAGAATGTTCAAACTACCACAGATTTGCACTCGTTTCATATGCTAGCAAGATTATGCTCAAAGTCCTTCAAGCTAGGCTTCAATAGTACGTGAACTGAGAACTTCCAGATTTACATGCTGGATTTAGAAAAGGCAGAGGAACCAGAGATCAAATTGCCAACATATATTGGATCATAGAAAATGTAAGGGAATTCCAGAAAAACACATACTTCTGCTTCATCGACTACACTAAAGCCTTTGACTGTGTGGGTCATGACAAACTGTAGAAATTTTTTCAAGAGATGGGAATACCAGACCACTTTACCCGCCTCCTGAGAGACCTGTATGCAGGTCAAGAAGCAGCAGTTAACTCTGGATATGGAACAACAGACTGGTTCCAAATAGGGAAAGGAGTATATCAAGGCTGTATATTGTCACCCTGCTTATTTAACTTATATGCAGAGTACATCATGCGCAATTACGGGCTGGATGAAGCACAACCTGGAATCAAGATTGCCAGGAGAAATACCAATAACTTCAGATATGCTGATGGCACCACCTTTATGGCAGAAAGTGAAGAGGAACTAAGGAGCCTCTTGATGAAGGTGAAAGAGGAGAGTGAAAAGGCTGGCTTAAAACTCAACATTCCAAAAACTAAAATCATGGTATCTGGTCCCATCATTTCATGGCAAATAGATGGGGGAAAAATGGAAACAGTGACAGATTTTATTTTCTTGGGCTCCAAAATCACTGCAGATGGTGGCTACAGCCATGAAACTAAAAGATGCTTGCTCCTTGGAGGTAAGGCTATGACAAACCGAGACAGTGTATTAAAAAGCAGAGACATCAATTTCCCGAAAAATGTCCTTCTTGCCAAAGCTATGGTATTTCCAGGAGTCATGTGTGGATGTGAGAGTTGGACTATAAAGAAGGCCGAGTGCCAAAGACTCACTGCTTAGTGCAGGAGAAAGAGTCACTTGGACAGCAAGATGATCAAACCAGTCAATCTAAAGGAGAACAAACGGACTGATGCTGAAGCTCCAATAATTTGGGCACCAGATGTGAAGAGCCAACTCATTAGAAAAGACCCTGATCTAGGAAAGTTTGAAGGCAGGAGAAGGGGATGACAGAGGATGAGGTTGGATGGCAGCATCAGTTCAATGGACATGAGTTTTGAGCAAACTCTGGGAGACAGTGAAGGACAAGGAAGCCTGCCTGCTGAGCGACTGAACAAAAACAAATGTCCTTTGATGAAGAAAAATAACCAAAGCAGCAAGCATACAAATGCATGACCTTTCCTATCTTCTACTTCCCAAACCACCTGGTGTAAAAATGAACAGATCTGCAATGAAGGAAATAATAGAATTTTTACAATAGAAAAGCATTTTCATGTTTAAGTCCTTGAAAGGAAAAAGCTGGCATGGTGATAGAAGAATGTTTATCCCTGTCTCCCTTTCCCAGGGATAATCTGGAAAAATACCAGAATTTTTCAACATAAGAGTCTCTTGTCACTAACTGAGTTTCAGGTACAATGCCCAGCAGACTGGAATTCTTACCTTCTGGCCATCCATGGACCTGGTATTTTCACTACCAGTTTCAGCTAAATTCTAGCCAGTTTAATAAATAAATCCCCAGCTTGACAGTTTTTTTTATGTCAAATAAACCTATTCATCTATCACCAGAAATATAAACATCATTCTAACACACCGTCAACTCACTGGGGAGTGAAATCCTTGGATGAATTCTAAAATTTGCCAGCCTATAACCTGGCAAAATTGCATTCTAGCCCTTGGGTTCAGTTTTTCTACACTGAACCAAACAGTGTAATTGCCCAGCCCTCCAGAATTCACTTTTCTTTGGGAGCAAGTTCTAACACTGGGATAGGCAGAGCCCAAAGGCCATCTCTGCGCCCTGTGATCCTGCCATACAGACAAAGCAAAGAGAACAAGTCAAAACTAGGGGCCAAATCCTCTATCCCAGAAATCTGAAGTTTGGAAAAAAGTGGCTGGGAGCCTGGTTTATGACTGAGTCAGCTGAATGGCAATACCCTAGAGACAAAGTCCACAAATTCCTGCCGCTGGAGTTCCCAGAGCTATCCAGGCACCTACCCTCCCCAAACTCTGATAATCCTTCTTCCATTTCTGCAAGCCTGCTCAGTGTCCTTTCTCCTCACACTGTCCAAGACACCTTTTACTGTTTTCATCAACAACAAAACAATGTGAACAATACTTCCACTTGCTGCCAAGCCAATACTTATTTCCTGTATCCCTTGTTACCAGAATGCTAATGTTGCTTGCTTAAAGTAATACCTAGTTAAATACTCAATCCCCATCCTCCTTTGCAGCTAAAGGCAGTCACATGATCCAGTCCCCACCGATGAAACATGTGTAAGTCATTGGTGGAGCTGCCCGAAGGCCTCCTTCAAAGTGACTGGATGCTGGGGCCTTTTTATCTTTTGTCCTTCGCTCTTACTGTTCCTTGGCTGGTGATATGATGCCTGGAGATGACTCTGCCTTTTTGTAACCATGAGGCTGGGAGTCACACACTAAGGAGAGTGGGCCAGGAATAAAGAAGGAGCCTGTGTTCCTGAAAGCATCCTTCAACAGCCGCACTAGCTTCACCTCAAGATTTTCTGTATGAGAAAAATAAACCCTGCATTTGTTCAGCAGTTATGACAGGTTTCTGAAACAAATAGCTGAACATGGTCCCAAGGGACACATTGCTGGTCCTTTTGTGACATCTCTCCTATGAATTCAATTCAATGCAAGTATTACCCACCAGGGCTCTTTGCCTTTTCCAATCAATAGAAATTGACTAGAGGTCAGACAAATTCAGGCAAGACTTTACTGGGGATTCTGCCTATAGCAGAGGGGAGGAAGAATAAACATTAGGTTCCTTGCTTGCTTGCTCTCTCCCTGAGCTGGGGGGGAGTTTGTTCCTTATACGGGGTGAGGGTAAGGGTGTGTCCACAGGTCGAGTCAGAGGGGTGGCTTAGGTGGTTTGCCCACCCCTCTGGTGGTGTAGTGTGCAGGGGGCATGCAGAGTACCCTGCTTTTGCTCCTGGCTCTTCGAAAGTGGCAGCTGGTTTTTTAATCTCTATCTTTTGCCAGAATTTGTCCTAACTGTGTATGCACCCAGTTACTTTTAGTCCCATACATTCTTTGTATTTTGTTGCTCAAGGATAAGTGTGCCCAGGTGCAAGTATTGCGGTACTGCAGCAAAGGTCCCAGGTTCAAAGCCTGTCTCCCAAGTATTAGGAGAGAATATTCCTGTACAAGTTCAGTCAGGAAAGAAAACAACGACATAAGGGCAGGTCTGCCCTCTTGTGGTTAAAATATGTAGATGCATAACCCATCCTAATAAAAAGTAGAGTTAAATAAGTGATGAACAGAAGTAGAAACAACTGCAGTGGAAACACAGAGGAATATATGAAATCTGACTGACAGGAGAGGGAAAATTTAATAGCAACAGTGGTAACTCATCTGAGCCTTGAGAAATAAACAGAATTTTGATAGGCAAAGTGCCTACAGGCCAGACATAGGGCATGAACAAAGGCTTGCAGCTCTGTTAGAAAATGGCAGTTGAAGAACTCCTTTTCTGATGTGATCATACAAACACTGACAATGACAGCTGTCATTTAACTCAATACTTACCCTGCACCAGCTCTTTTGCATGCATTTTCTCAGTAAATCCTTACAATGAGCCACAAAATGTAAGGCATTATTGTTATTATTCCCATCTTACAGATGCAGAAATTAAAGTATCAAGAAGTTAAATCATTTCTCTAGGATGACAGAGTTCATAAATGGCAGAGACAGATCCTGGTATGAATCACTCTGGGTCCACAGCCCAGCTTCTTAATCTGTCTAGATGCTTGATCATGTCCTTATAAAGAACTTACTAAAAGATGAGAGTGGCTACTGGCACATGGACCAAGTGGAATCCAATGGCTAAGATGACTACCGAATTCTTAAGAGTATTGTATTGTCAAGAGCCTGAACTAAAAGTAAGTGACTGTTTAAGACTTGAAATAACAGTTGGGCTGCCAAACATCACTTGTCAAGAAAGGAGCTGAGTTAGCTCCCAAGAAAAGTATAAACATGCCTATAGCCACAATACTTGTGATTAAGAATACTGCAAACAGAACACTCTCCCCCAAAGCAGAGACAGGCTCTGGGAAGAACAATTTGCAATGGAAATACTCCAAGGGAGCAGAATGGAAACCTGTGAAGAAACATCGTCCAAAAACAAGCCAGGAAGTCCTGAAAATGTGAGCCTTTCAAAATTGCTCCACACCAGGGACTACTCCACATCAGGAAGACCTCTCATTCTTCCCCATTCCAGATGGAAATGATAATTAAAATTATTCTAGCCCTGTCTCTTTTACCACTGCATATTGTCATCTTAGATGAAAAAGTATTTTTTTTTTAGAAAGTCACCAAAACATAATCAAGAAGAATGACAATCTGTTTTCAGCAGTATTATGGATAGATTCTTATCCCCTCAAAGCAACTAGTTCCCACACACAGCACTTTCCATTTCACTGTCGGACTCAGAGGAAGCAAAAGTACTTCACAAGGAGGAAGTAACACATGTGTGTTCCCACTCCACTGCTTCCCCCTTGCCAAAACTGAATTAGAACCACGAGCAGTAAGCACACAGGAGTGGTCTAGCTGTGCAGAGAGTGAGGGACTTTACACAGCCAGGGTTTCGATTCTAAGATTAGACCTTCAGTCAATAGCAAGTGGAGGGTGGAGGCTCAATCTAAATTTCACAAAATAGACCAGAGACTCTGGAATGAACTAAAGTGTCCCCACTGTTGGCAGCCCTACTTGTTTCACATCATAAGCAAATAATTATAAGTTCTCTCTGGAAGACACCGCCTTCAATTTAAAATCAACCTCATTAATTCTCACCACCAAAAATTACCACACACATGAGGAAAGGAAGCACCATGAAGGAGAGTTGGCAGGCAGAAACAATGACAGATTTGAACTCTTCTTTTTCCAAGGACTTGAAATATTAGAATCAGGTTAAGAATTTAAAATGACACTTTATGATTTTAAAAATAAGAGATGGAATCAGAAGACTATCAAAAATGAACTGGCAGTTTCAAAAATGGACCAAATAACTTAGAAATGAAAATATTTTATTATTATATATGAAATGTATTATATACATAATGGTACATACTTACCATACATTAGTTTCAATAGGTATGACAAATAGAGACCAAACATTGCTAATTAGTAGTAGTTTGGAAGATGGATATGAAGAAATTACCCAGAATGAAGCACAGAAAACAGACAGGAAAATTCCTAAAATGTGAATTTAGGGTAAAATGGGGGAAAGAAGGTTAAAAAATCCTAAATAAAACATTAGCAAGGGGATTCAGCAACTAGTTAACTATATGAATAATTTTTTGACAGTAATAGAAGAAAAAAGATAGTCTTATTATATATAATAAAAATTCTGATAAAAATAAACAATTATGATAAACTCCATGAGTAAAATATGTATGCTGCTGCTGCTAAGTCACTTCAGTCGTGTCCGACTCTGTGCGACCCCATAGACAGCAGCCCATCAGGCTCCCCCGTCCCTGGGATTCTCCAGGGAAGAACACTGGAGTGGGTTGCCATTTCCTTCTCCAATGCATGAAAGTGAAAGGTGAAAGTGAAGTCCCTCAGTCGTGTCCAACTCTTAGTGACCCCATGGACTGAAGCCTACCAGGCTCCTACGTCCATGGGATTTTCCAGGCAAGAGTACTGGAGTGGGGTGCCATTATAGGAATTCCTTAATCTGATAAAGGAAATACATCTGAAACATCTAACAAATACTATACTTAGTACTGGAAAGACTGAGACAATTGCTTTTAAAGTCAGAGAAACGTCCATCACTGTTTCTGTTCTATTTAGTTCAGATTCGTCACTCAGTCGTGTCAGACTCTGCAATGCCATGGAATGCAGCACACCAGGCTTCCCTGTCCATTACCAACTCCTGAGCTCACTCAAACTCATGTCCATTGAGTTGCTGATGTGATCCAACCATCTCATCCTCTGTTGTCCCCTTCTCCTCAGTCCTTCCCAGCATCAGGGTCTTTTCCAAGGGTCAGTCCTTCGCATCAGGTGGCCAAAGTATTGGAGTTTCAGCTTCAGCATCAGTCCTTCCAATGAATATTCAGAACTGATTTCCTTTAGAACTGACTGGTTTGATCTCCTTGCTGTCCAAAGGACTCTCGAGAGTCTTCTCCAACATCACAGTTCAAAAGCATCAATTCTTTGGCTCTCAGCTTTCTGTATAGTCCAACTCTCACATCCATACATGACTACTAGCAAAACCATAGCTTTGACTAGATGGTCCTTTGCTGGCTATGTAATGTCTCTGCTTTTTAATATGCTGTTTAAGTTGGTCATAGCTTTTCTTCCAAGGAGCAAGCATCTTTTAATTTCATGGCTGTAGTCACCATCTACAGTGATTTTGGGCCCCCCCAAAAAAAGTCTCTCACTGTTTCTGTTGTTTCCCCATCTATCAGCCATGAAGTGATGGGACCAGATGTCATGATCTTCTGAATGTTGAGTTTTAAGACAACATTTTCACTCTCCTCTTTCACTTTCACCAAGAGGCTCTTTAGTTCTTCTTTGCTTTCTGCCATAAGGGTGGTAGATCTGCATATCTGAGGTTACTGATATTTCTCCTGCCAATCTTGATTCCAGCTTGTGTTTCATCCAGCCTGGCATTTCACATGAAGTACTCTGCATATAAGTTAAATAAGCAGGGTGACAATATACAGCCTTGATGTACTCCTTTCCCGATTCGGACAGTCTGTTGTCCCATGTCCAGTCCTAACTATTGCTTCTTTACCTGCATACAGATCTTGGGAGGCAGGTGAGGTGGTCTGGTATTCCCATCTCATTAAGAATTTTCCAGTTTGTTGTGATCCACACAGTCAAAGCCTTTGGCATAGTCAATAAAGCAGAAATACATGCTTTTCTGGATCTCTCTTGCTTTTTTGATGATCCAACGGATGTTGGCAATTTGATCTCTGGTTCCTCTGCCTTTTCTAAAACCAGCTTAAGCATCTGGAAGTTTATGGGTCATACTGTGGAAGCCTGGTTTGGAGAATTTTTAGCATTACTTTGCTAGCGTGTGAGATGAGTGCAATGGTGCGGTAGTTTGAGCATTCTTCGGCATTGCCTTCCTTTGGGGTTGGAATGAAAACTGACCTTTTCCAGTCCTGTGGCCACTGCTGAGTTTTACAAACTTGCTGGCATATTGAGTGTAGTACTTTCACAGCATCATCTTTTAGGATTTGAAATAGCTCAACTGGAATTCCATCACCTCCACTAACTTTGTTTGCAGTGATGCTTCCTAAGGCCCACTTGACTTCGCATTCCAGGATGTCTGGCTCTAGGTGAGTGATCATACCTTCATGATTATCTGGGATGTGAAGATCTTTTTTATATAGTTCTGTGTATTCTTGCTACCTCTTCTTCATATCTTCTGCTTCTGTTAGGTCCATACGATTTCTGTCCTTTATTGTGCCCATCTTTGCATGAAATGTTCCCTTGGTATCTCCACTTTTCTTGAAGAGATCTCTAGTCTTTCCCATTCTATTGTTTGCCTCTATTTCTTTGCCTTGATCACTGAGGAAGGCTTTCTTATCTTTCTTTGCTATTCTTTGGAACTCTGCATTCTAATGGAGATATCTTTCCTCTTCTCCTTTGCCTTTTGCTTCTCTTCTCTTCTTAGCTATTTGTAAGACTTCCTCAGACAACCATTTTGCCTTTTTGCATTTCTTTTTCTTGGGGATGGTCTTGATCACCGCCTCCTGTACAATGTCACAAACCTCCGTCCATAGTTCTTTAGGTACTCTATCAGATCTAATCCCTTGAATCTATTTGTCACTTCCACTGTATAATCGTAAGGTAAGGTTTCATTTGGGTCATACTTGAACGGTCTAGTGATTTTCCCTACTTTCTTCAGTTTAAGTCTGAATTTGGCAATAAGGAGTTCATGATCTGTGCCAGAGTCAGCTCCCGGTCTTGTTTTTGCTGACTGTATAGATTCTCCATCTTTGGCTGCAAAGAATGTAATCAATCTGCTTTCGATATTGACCGGTAATGTCCAGGTGTAGAGTCTTCTCTTGTGTTGTTGGAAGAGGGTGTTTGCTATGACTAGTGTGTTCTCTTGGCAAAACTCTGTTAGCCTTTGCCCTACTTCATTTTGTACTCCAAGGCCAAATTTTTTCTATAATAAATCATAAATTCTAGTTGGAAGAGCAAGACAAAAATCTTAAAGTTCACTCTCATCACTGAATGAAGCAAAGACTACCCACTAGTAACAGGCATACCTAACACTTAGAGATTGGTCTCTAACATCCTTCTCCAGTGAAAGAAACCATGGTTGATTCTGATGCCAAGGTTTATGCTAGTTTGGGACAAGATAAACCTGTAATATTCTGGAATAGACCAGAAAGTAAGGAAGTATGGAAAAAGTGATGAGAGCACATCACAGGGGCACAGAAGGCAGCTTTGGGCACCAAAATAATTAAGGACAGTAATGAATTATAAACCACTGAGAGAAAATGTAAGAATTTATGAGCTCTTTTCTATAAAATATAGATAGGGAAATAAAGTAGATTAATTACACTACAATGCTAAGGGCTGAACAGTGAAAATGCAGGGCATGCTGCAGCTAGAAAATTACATTCGCAACTATGTTAATAAAGATTAGATCCATGAATATTAAATCTATAGGGAAATTTCCATGAGGAGCAGGATATTTGCCCAGGCTTTATTATTAGCTATAAGGGGGAAACATCAAATAGTACAGTGGAGAAATCAGATAGCACCTTAACTGAGTGATCAAAATTACCACTACAAAGGAAACATAGATGGACACCAGGTGTTACCAGATGTGATACCCTCACTCATGAATCACTCATTGGGTGTCCTGGCCAAGAATGTTTAACTCAAATGTAGTTACAGGGAACCATTAGGCAAATACAAACTCAGAGACATTCTCTTAAAAAAGTGGAGAGAAGGGAGAGGAGAGAAAGGAGAAGGGCCTGAATGCAATGTGGTATCATGGATTGGACACGGGAATAGGAAAAAAGACACCAGTGGAAAAATTGATGAATCTGAATAAAGTCTTCAGTTTATTTGAATTTCAGTAGAAATTCAAAAGTAGGGTTGTTTTCAGGTTTGATTAACTTTGTAGTTTGACAGCAAGATCAAGACACCAGGTTTGTTCTCTCCCTCTACTCTGCCCTCCTAAGTGTGGTAGCTTTTCCCCTCAGGCTGACACTCTTCATAGCCACAATATGGCTGCCAGCATTCCAGACATCACATCAAAAACAGTAATGATGCAGACAGAAAGGGTAAATTTCTTACGTTTCTTTCCCATAAGTTACAAAACCTTTCTAAAAGTCCCCAAACAAGGGAAGGGAGAGTTAAAGACTTTGGGAAGGTCATGTACACACTGCTATATTTAAATTGGATAACCAATAAAAACCTATTGTACAGTACATGGAACTCTGCTCAATGTTATGTGACAACCTGGATGAGAGGGGGTTTGGGGGAGAATGGATACATGTATTTGTATGACTGAGTCTCTTCATTGCTCACCTGAAACTATCACAAAATTGTTAATCAGCTGTACCCCAATATAAAATATTTATGGTGTCTAAAAAAAATTAAATTTTAAAAGTAAATAAATAAAAGTCCACAAACAAATTTTCCCTTATGTCTTCAAGGCCAGTATTGCATTACTCATTTAATTCCCAAACCAAATATACTCATTCCTAAATAAAATATTGGCAAGGGAATTGAGGTCAGCATGATTGCTTTAGACAAATCATTCTAGGTGGAAATGATGTTGGGATGTCAACCATCTAGGCAATAATATTAATTCTGATTGGTGAGAAAAAACTTTGATGTTATTCTTTAAATATTTTTTCATTTTTATCTCAAAATTAAAAGATAAATCAATCCACCCAATGAAATGCAGATGTCTTACTTAAAGGTCATCATATTCAGTCTTCTCTTTGAATAGACATAGGACCAGTTTAAAAGCTCACATTTGTTGAGTTCCTACTAAATGTCAGATATTATGCTAAGTATATCATCACCTTTAAACCTCATTAGCCACCTTTAAGTCTCAATAATTCTCATTCTATGAATGATAAAAACTAAGTCTAGAAAAGGAAAGTAACTTATATGGAAGCACTTGTTGAGTAAGTGGTAGAACTGGGGCCATACCCTGATCTTTGAACAACTTCTTCAATCAGACCTGCCCTTGTTTGCAGGGATGGAAAGAAACAATTATCATTGGAGACATAGATTCACAGGCTAAGGACAGTTGGCAAATATCTCCCTACAGTAAGGTATTTTCTTCAAAAACTATGTAAGAAAATTATGATAGGTTTCAGAATTCTTAAGATTCAATCATCAGACGATATGTTGGAGCAGGGTGGTAGGCTGCTTCAAAGGATGGAAAACTCAATCTGTCTACATGCATCCCTATATTCATAGCAGCATTATTCACAATAACCAAGACACGGAAATTACCTAAATGTCCATCAAGAAATAAAGATGCAGTACATATATACAATAGAATACTACTCAGCCATAAAAAAAGACCAAAATATTGCCATTTACAGCAACTTGGATGCAACTAGAGATTACTAAGTGAAATAAGTCACAGAATGACAAATACCATTTAATATCACATATATGTGGAATATGAAATAGGTCACAAATAAACTTATCTACAAAACAGAAACAGACTCAGACATAGGGAACAGACTTGTGGTTGCCAAGGTAGGGGCGTAGGGGTGTTGGAAGAGGATGGAGTAGGAGTTTGGGGTTGGCAGATGCAAACTATTACATTTAGAATGGATAAACAACAGGGTCCTAATGCACAATACAGGAAACTATATTCAATATCCTGTGAATATATGGAAAAGAATATAAAAACGGAATGTACAAAAATAAAAAAGAATGTATTTATTTGTGTAATTGAGTCATTTTAAAGCAGAGACTGGCACAACATTGTTAACTATACTTCGGTAAAAAAAATAAAGTTCAAAAAATAAAAAATTAAAAACAATAGGCATAAACCTGATATATAGGATTAAATAATAAAAAATAAAATAATTTTTTACATAGTCAACTCAATCTGCTAAATTTCCCAAGAA
Source organism: Cervus canadensis (assembly GCF_019320065.1). Lineage (NCBI taxonomy): Eukaryota > Metazoa > Chordata > Mammalia > Artiodactyla > Cervidae > Cervus > Cervus canadensis. The sequence continues at coordinate 41,070,921 of NC_057389.1, read as the reverse complement.
ATACAGAAAGCCTCTGTGTAAAGAAGATATTTCTGAGTTTCTCATTTATGCTTACACTACCACCACACTTCTGACACCAGATGTGCACGTTTCCACACGCCAAGCAATTCTCTGTGACTGCAGTTGGGTGTCCTACAACTGGATCCCATTCTGACGCTAACTGGAGTTAACACAGCGTCCACAAGGCCAGGGCTCAGTCCCAGGAGACTGCCCCCCCTCAACCCCACCACTTTAGGCCTCAATCTCAAGCAGTAGGTCCCTAGGTTACTCACAACTTCTGTCCAACTTGGCTACAAACCAGAGGTTCCCATGACCCCCTGCCTTGATTTTCATTATTTGCTAGAACAGCTACAGAACTCATGGAAATACTGAAATTCACCAGGTTATTACATAATAAAAGATAGTATCAAGATACAGATGAACAGCCAGAAGAAGAGATACACTGGGCAAGGTCCAGAAGGGTCCCAAGAACAGGAGTTTCTGTTCCCATGAGGCTGGAGTCCACCACCAGGCCTCCTGGCATATAGATGTGCTCACCAACACAGAGGCTCCCCAAATCCCATCTACTGGGATTCTTGTGGAGGCTTCCTCACGCAAGCATGGTCAAGTATTTACTCCATTTCCAACCCCTCTTCCCTCTCTGGAGAATCAGGGGTGGGGCTAAAAGCGGCTTGGTCTTTCTGGTGACCAACTCCATCCAGGAGCCCACCAAGACTCACCTCATTAAAACAAAAGCTACCCCTCCCTGACTTTACACAAGAAATCCCAAGGAATATAGGCACTCTGTATCATGAACCAGGTTCAAAGGCCATTATATATATGTATTTCTTATTATCTCAGTCTGGCATCTCCATTGCGCCCATCTATGCAAAACAACTTTCATAAATACTGGGACACCTTGGCTTCCTTAAACGATGGGCACATCAGGGATGTCAACAACCCTGGTGACTTGGGGTTTAATGATTAAGAGAAGAGCAGCTGTGTGACAGGAGAAATCTTTGAGGAGAAAAAGATGAACCTGGCTGGTCAGATGGAAACTGAACAGCCCAGTTCTGGGGAGAATCACCAGCCTGTGGTGCAGGCATGATGGATGG